>NC_091528.1:11703270-12017466 GCF_041682495.2 Bombus fervidus
ATTTAAAAAAAAAAAAAACGTAATATACAAAAAGAGAAACAAAAAATTACCAACCCGCCCGATAAACAAATAGACGAACAAACACTGACTCGAATTTCGCGTATAACTATTGCAATTAATATTAATAAGAGCTATTTTGCTCTGAGAAATATTGAAATTACAATTACGAAACGAGCACTGACTCTACTAATCGCATTGCACGCGATCACAAAAAAACCTTCTCTGAATATCAAACTGTGTTAGGAGTAGGGGGGAGGGGGGGACCGTAGAGAAATTAGAGCGTTTGTTTTGAAACTTGTACTGCTGTTTACAGCTATTATAAACGATGTTACAGATGTTAAAACGATGTTTGGAGAAACGTATAATATTATTTGCGAATATTATAAAATACGTATTTCTACACTGAACATTAACGGATACTCTAAATGCAATATAACTGATTTTAGAGACTATACCGAACTCTGAGATATGTCCTGTAGTAATAAACTGCATTACATTTTACAAATACTCGAAAATCTTTGCAACGAATGAAAAATTTCTTAACAAAATAATTGCTTGAAGAGCACGATAATATTACGCGCCAAAAGCTAAACTTGTAATGGCGTCTTCTTTAGAAACAATAGAAATTATTGACAAAAGTCGTGAGATGGCGATACTATAGAAAATTCACGCGGGAAATGCAACAAAGTATGACTGATTGCAATCTCTTAAAGGAGATTACATATATACATATAATAAAATCAAGTCAATCGACTTTAAATTAAGTCAAATTAAAAAATCTACTAAAAAATTTTATTATCAAAGTCTATTAAGGAAACAGTACGAAATAAATAGAAAGATCTATGTATACGTTCTAACTGTTCAGAATTCTATTTAAGATATATACAGATAGCAATAATGAAATAGTTCGTTTAAATTTTTCTCGGAACGAAGCAATAGCTTAATATGTTCGAACTAGCAAAGTGAATTTTATTACCGATAACTCTAATAAACAAACACACGATCGAGAAAGAAGAACGAAAAAGAATTTCAAATACTATTTAATTTTGTTACAATAATGTATAATAAATTAATAAGCGAACGACTGTTAATAACACAAACCTAATAACAGCGCACGAAGGTAACGCAATAAGAGCGGAAATACTATGCGAACAACGAAAATTAACAGGTCCTTACGCGACGACTTTCGACACCGTAATGACGCTCCCCGCGTCACCTTTGTCGCTCAAATGTCCTACGAGTGGGGATATGTGTTCATATCGCGACAAGTCGATCGTGTCGAATCAACGAATTTCCTAATATTACAAAATGTCTATCTCTACACTGGCACGTTAACGGATACTTTAATAAATGCAATATAACTGATTCTAAAAATTATACTGTGTGTTACCGAAGACGCGACCGCAAAAATTTTCTGAAAGAAAATCTGCATTAGTGGGTAGAGGAAATAAATTACTCGTTTTTCTTTCTTTACTAAAATACTCTTTTTCTTCTTTTTTCTGTCGAGTGCTTGTTTACAAAAATACTGCTTCTTTTTAAACTATGAATTAATTACTATTCATTTACCACAAATAGTATCCTATGTCGTATCAAAAGTACGAAAATATCAATTTTATACCAAGAATACGAAAAAAGATATATAGCTAGTATATTTCATTAGAAATATTTTTCGTGTAAAGTATTTTCTATTATTGTCAAATATATACTGTATGAATATTTCATAATACAACTGATTTGTAAAAATTATCCGCCAAATTAAATGTTTGCCATTACAGATTCAAATACTTTGCGTATTACGTGACTTCGTTCTAATAAAACATGGCGCCCTTTTTCTGACTGTTTAAACAAAGCTGCGCAATACGAAAAAAAGACGATGCGCAGAGCCTGTTCAAACCTATTTGCGATAAGGAACTTTCTCGAACGAAATAGAAATTATTGAAAAAGTCGAAATAACAATATTATCACAGACAATTTACGAATAATGGAGAAAAATGAAAAAGTTATTTGAATTCTTTACTCAAATGAAACAGAATTAAGATAATCTATGTCAAACTAATGTTAATGTATTCGAAATAAAAAGAAAAGTAATTTCTTTAATATTGCATTTTTCATATTGGTATTTTTAATAAACCGTGAATTTAGAATTTGTCATATTACATATTAAATTACGTTAATGTCACGAAATATATGCGAGAAACGAATTCAATTGAATACTGAATAAATATTGCCAATTATTCAATTAAATAGAGAAAACAAACGTATAAATACGTTTGCATTCCTCGAAATAAATAAAATATTACCACAAAGTTATAAAATCTATCTTTAATCATCATGGCATCCTTTTGACTTTCATCTCATCCTTTCGAATACCGCAGCATGCCTCTAATGCTTGGAAGCTTCCCTCGCAATGAAATAATTGTAATCTGAACAAAAAAAAAGGAGCAAAATATTAAAACAAATGTATAAAGGAACAAATTATTTGAAAATAAAACAATGATCACGGTCAAGCTGCATTTTGAAAACTCATTGCACTAGCTACCGCAAAATTGGGCAACGAAAAAAAAAAGCGATCGAAGAAAAGAAAATAATTAAATAATAGATTACAACGAAGTATTGAGGAAGAACGTACAATTAAATGAAAATAACGATAGCGTGAGTTCGAACGGTAGAATAATGTCTACCAAAGTACCAAAGACACGGTTGGATATACGTCTAATCGCACTGATTGTCCACAATAAACGGACACCCCGCGTTCCGATTTACCCAGCGAACAAAGCAATACGTCTTAACTCCACGACTTTCGACACAAAAATGTCCCTGCCTCGCGGTAGAATTACCGAATTTCTAATGTAGTGGGGAGATACGGTAACACCCACAACCTAACCCCCCTCGCCATTCCACTAACTGTAACAGATACGCTTTACGGTAAACCGAAATTTCACACGCGTTACAGAATTATCATATCTCGATCAACAAACTATAGGAACCTTGCAACTAAATGATATAAGAAATATTCAATGTTTTGGTTTTTGCTCGGCGAAAAACGACTTGCTATGCGGGCATAAATAAATGATTTCTGGGATATGTTGATTGCTCTGTCACTCCAGACTCTAGGCTATATTCTCATATTGAATACAGATCAGTGTTATAGCCATGCTTAGCCCCGGATCTCGCTTTCTTGGGGATCTCCATATTAAAAGAAAGAACATACATTTTATTTTGCGACTATAACAAATAATTCACTTCTTTGTCTCAAGAAAAATTTTAAATTAGGAAAAAGTAGCAACTCTTTTAAGAGATTTTAAATATAGTACAATTTTGCGTCAATTTAAATTGTACAAATAGAATTTATTCAACGAATAAAGAAAATAATTAAAGACGTTGTTTTCTAGTATATGTACGTAGTAATTGCTATTAAGTTTTCTATACTATTTACTAATGTTATTCACCGAAGATATTTTAGCTGCACTTTGAAATTCAAGAAGCTAAGAGTGGAGGCGCTGAAGCCGGTGCAGTTTGTCGATGATCTTCGACGTATGTAAGCGGTTTTAGAAGAGCTTTATGTAGTGCAAAATATAGTACTCGATATATAACAATGGGTATTATAAATGACAAACCGAATCAAACCGTTAATGCGGAATCGAGGGAGGTGCAAAAATCTGACAAACCATTGAAACCTTGCTGCGCTTGTCCTGAAACGAAGAAGGCAAGGGACGATTGGTACGCAAATATATTTAAATATTCGAGAAAATAATGTTTTCACTTCAAATATCTTTAAATTAAGTTCGAAAATTTAGATGTAACAAGTAAAAGGATTTGTTAACGAAATCTGTGTAGCTGAATTAGTATGGTTTTATTTGCGAATTAATACATAACCTCATCTTAAAACACATCTTTTAGTACAATTGTATTCAAAAACATTAATTCTTTTTCAGCATTATCCTACTAGGTGAAGAAAACTGTAAAGATTTGATAGAAGCGCATAAAACTTGTATGCGGTCATTAGGATTTAACATATAAATGTAAATTAGCTATATATTAATTATTATATAATATGCTCAGGTTGCATTTTGAACGAAAAATGAAGTAAATAGCATTTACTTCGTGTAATTGACTTGGTATTTCTCAAAACAATGTTAACATACTAAGCAATTGGTTTAGAAATAAATAAGTTATTTTGTTTGTATCAGATGTATTGTTTATTTAAATTTCCTTAGCTGTGTGAGCAATATATAATATCGGATATGGAAATTGAGAAAGTATTCTTTTTTTTAATGGTGTAAAACAATCACGCATAAATTGGGAATTCTAACAAAGCATATATTTTAATTTCACATGTGAGTAATTTAAAGTTCTTTTTACACTTGCTTAACAATTCCATAGCTTGCTTTGCCTGAACATTCCAAAATATTGAACATATTCTTAATGAGCGTATGAACAAATATAATGCAAGTAATAATCGTATCTTTGCTGTCAGTCATAATTATTGCATCTGGTTATAGTGAGTAGAAAGACAAATGTTCACTCAATTAGTGCATTTTATAAATTATCAAAGCTATAAAATAATAATACATTTTCTTCTTATAATACCTTTCACAGTAACAAACATCGAATCTTTTGATAGTTTCCAAATTTTTTAAAGATAACAAACGTGTATTAATACAATTTATAATATACAATAAGTGTAATGATAATAACAGTAATAACGCAGATGATTATAAATATAATAATGTAAACAATGTAACTCGTTTAATCGTATAATATAAATAACAAATTAATGGACTGTCTTGCTCTCTGATCTTCTCTCGCAACATTGTTCTTAACTTATAAATTAACGTATGAGTAGTAGCCTTAATGTAATCCAATAATTAAATAGAATATCCGAAAGTAGTATGAAAGTAGTTGTACTTTATGTATGAGTGAAAGAAGTGTAATACAACGAAGAGTGTGTGCAAGAATGTGTATATGTATATAGGTAAATGTATATATAATATATGGAAATATGTCGTCTATTCTTGTAGACACTCCAAAAAAAAAAAAAAAAAAAAAAAGAAAAAAAGAAGCAATGATAATAGAAGTTGATTAGAGAATAATAATCTTTGACGGTATATAAAATTTGTTATCGCCACGCGCATTGCAATATGTCGTTATATTGATACTTTTATTGACTAAAAATTGACAACATCTTGACAACAACGTTCATAGAAATGTAAAGTACAAGTGAAAGAGAAGTTAAAACACGGACAATGCTTTCTTTAATGTTCTGATCGCGTGGAGTGTCTTCAAAAATATTTAGAATCGGTGATTAGCATTAAATCGATAACAGCATCACAGCTACGAAAGAGTCTCGTTCTCCAAGATCTGCCATGGCTTTTTTCGCTGATGCCACCGATCGGCATAGGACGATTGGTCGACTAAAAGTTAGCACAGCCTGTTCGGTGCGACGAAAATTGAGCAGAGCATTATGACCAAGGAATGACGACCGAATTGATTCTATCCCCCAAATTCATCGTGACTGTAACTTTCCTTTCCAAGCACACATCCCCTAATAAAATATTTTCAGGGCTGAGTTTGAATTAAAAAAATGATCGGTACGCGTAACATATAGACACCCCTCCCTTTTTTTTTCTTTTTTTTTCTTTTTTTTTTTTTAGAAAGTACAACTTTTATAGGTTCGTCGGTCAATTTTAACTGCAAAAATTCTGAACCACGACGCAGGCTTATTAGATACACGTGATTTGAGGAGCCAACGAATGACGGCGAAAATATGCAGGAATATATCGTTAAATAATACTTCTGCAACTACTACGGTGGAGCAAACCTCCTAATGATAAAACCTAGAACATTGCGGTCATGTAACTTTAAGGATGCTGGAGAAAATTGGTTTGAGGCAGTCTATCGTCTTCCCAAAAGATTTAATTCCTTTCCGGGCCAGTAAATCTCACCTATCTTGTGGCAACCGAATCAAACGTAATACTTTGCTTTCCTGAAGTTAGAGATGATTGATAATTTAATTTAATTAGCCTTCTTACAATAAATAATCACATCTATAACATCTATAAGCGAAAAGATAAGCAATAAACGAATAAATATATGAAAGCTTACGTGATACTCTAAGTCGGTTTCCATGATACCGGTAACAGCAACGACTTGATACTGTCTCGCTTTCATCGCTGCAATCGATTTGCGTACCAAACGCATCGCACCAAGTGCACTACTTGTACTGTTAAATTGTGCCATTTGTGCTGGACTATGGCTTGGATCGAGTACTAACATTGTTATTGAACCATCTCTTAACTGTTCTACTCCTATTATTGTTCTACTATGACCTACATACAATAATAAAATGTAGTTGTCTTTCCTAATTTCCTCTTTATCCTCGCTTTCTTAATTCCGTTGTAAGTCTTTACCTTGATGCTGCAAATAAAGAGGTGGCTTGAAATCATCGCACCGCTGGAAGTATTGTAAAACCCAATTAAACATTTCAGGATGTCCGCCATCAGAATTAGTTGGTGTATAAAAATCTACCAGCTGACACCTGTGATAGAAACACGATGTATAATGTGATTCTAAAAAAAGATGATAGAAATTAAAGGACATACTTTATTCTTAAACTAGACAACATTATGACTACTTCGGTGGGGCCAATCCATTTTCTGGTGTTCACCAATTTTCCTCCCAACTGTTCAGCTCCTTGAGTATCGAAACCTTGGGCCCAAGCCCACTCTATCATCTTCTGAAGTCTAGAGATCGACGGTATAGAACTTCGTAGTGGATTCTTGGTAGAACTACCGCTACCCAAACCAGAATTCCACGCTTTATAAACTAACTCGTTGTACCCTGTATGTTGCAAAAGTGAGGAAATTAACATTTGCAAATTTCTATAACCACATCCCCATCCTTTGTCTCCATAGGTAGTTGCATAATGGTCTACGGTAGAACACATCCAGGTGCTTAATACGTTACTACATGCTTGACTGACAGCCCTTATCTTGGAAACTAGCCCTATAAAGAATCGATGAAGTAATAAAAAGTATTCGTAACGTTATAAGTAAATAGATGTGGAAAGAAAAGATTATAACCGCGTGTACAAGAACTGCCATCATCGATGCCGCTGCTTTCAGCTACTCTGAGCTCGGTCTGCCTTTCGTAATAATCAGCAATCGTCATTTCGCCGGAATACACAGCCCGCTGCATATTGGTGACGCTTTGTTCTCTAAAATTCCCTTGATTGTCCATTCCGTATTGCGCCCTTAACATCTCAAATTCACGTTGTTCGCGTAATTTTCTAAGCTCCTTCTCAAGTCTTTCCATATCCTTTGCTAACATTCTGTCGGTAGACAAGTCTGGAGTTATAGGAGATGGAGTGCACTTTTTACTGAAATGTTCTTCAATGTGTGCAGTTAACTCGTCGTTGCTTTTAAACGAGGTACTGAAGCAAACTGGACACGCAGGTGTATCACTACCAACGGTTGCCTGAGCTGACTGGGAAGCCGCACCATTCGCAGGGCTTTGTAAAAGAAATACAATAATTTTGATTTTCAAATCGTGCCAATTTACTATAGACACAGCTGGTTATTATGCACGCAATACATATAAATCTTACTTTACCTCAAGATGTCTTTGTGTTCTATGTTAACATGTAGCTCGAGATCAGAAGAATTTGGGAAAGATGTGACGCAGAGTGGGCAGTTGAAGACACCATCGCGCGATGGTGGAGATTCAGGTGGAAAGGACGGCGATGTGAGATCAAAATGTTGTCTGTTGATATGCTCTTCTAACCTTAATGGACTGTCAGAACTGTAAGGACACATAGGACATTCTTGTACTGGAAGTTTTGGCGAAGCATGGGAACGTAGTTGCAAATTTAGGCCTGAACGCAGCGGAGACCCGTGTCCAGCTGCACCTTCGATAACTGAAAAGATATTCTGGATTATGTCGTATCACGGACTCGAGCTATACCGGTTGAAACTTGATCAAATTTCTTAGTACCGTTATTAACATTTCCAATGTTATTATTGTTATTATTATTATTCACATTTGCACTAGGAATCTGTGGTTCCACTTTTGGTATTTCTTGCTGCTGCTTAACACGTGGACTGAACGAACTGCTCCAACCATTTTGAAGAAGCGGAGGACTTGGAGACATAGTTGGAGAAGGACATGGACCGCGACATTCTTCGTCTCTTCTATCATCCACTAACGAATCATCATCGATAAATGCCATCATGTCATTCTCTGGAGTACTGTAACAATTGAGATAAATAGTTATCATCATACATAGATACTTTAGATATACACTGATTGTAAGCGATACTTGTATGTTCACAAAAAGAGTCAAGTATTTCTTACTTTTTACGACGAATACCTAATTCACATGCTGTTTTCTCTTTGTAGTCTTTTATCATGTTTCATACGATTCATTTGATTCTATAGTACTGTCTACACATGGCCACTACATACTTGACAAACGATAGTCGAATAAAGACTAGGAAGACTACGTATAACAAGAAAAATATTAGAAAAAGTAACTAGGATTAATGGTAATTTAATGCTTCTTCGGCGGCATCGATTCATCCATGGTTAATTCAGTAGTAAACAAACCGGATCATCAAACACAGAAGGAAATAGCCCGTAGATAAATATTTTCGCAAAGAATTCAGAAACTCTGTATGACGGAATAGAGAATGTATACAAATATGTAGTAGCGCGACATCTAAGGCCCATTTTTGCCGCCATTTCTCCTCGCAATCAGAACAGTTTGAACGCTTTATGACGTATTTGAAGGATATTTATGAAGAAAATCATATATACAAGATTAGAAAGATAATTACACCGTATATACCTTGGTGTTAGATAATCGAGATGGGCACTGTTAACGTGGGTCAACATTTCCGTCGGCGAAATTTCGCCTAAATCGCAAAAGGGGCAATTTGCGGCTCCTTGAAGGTGGTAGAAAACCATATGAGATCTCATCTCTTCGTCATTGAAACCTTCCAGGCCGCAAATTTCGCATGTGTAATTCATTTCCGGTGGTTTACTGGTCGCCATTTTTATTACATGCAATCAAATCACTCGCTGACCTATAATAAAAATAAAAATGCAAATTATTAAACTGCCATTTATTGAAATCGCTCGTGCAAGATCCTAATCAACGTGCATGGAATCGTGCGTCCGTGTTGAATCGAGTCTTAGCATCCGATAACTCGGCAATTTAAAAAACAGCCGTATCGTACAACGAATCAACCTTTAAACGATCCAACTAACTTCGTCACAATGGTTAGAGATACATTGCCATTGAAACATCGCACCGGACGGTACTCTTGTCGACGAAACCAATAGTAGAAGAATTTAAGCAAAGTTTTAGACAAAGTAACTCGCGACGATACATGAAAACTGCACTGTCGAGTATTTTCCTCGGAGAATCGATAATTGAATTCAGGGTCGCGTACAAGCGATTGTACCGCGGTTAACCGTTGGGTTTCTCGCGAACGCGAGATTGTCAAGCGGTAGCGCACGAAAACACCATAACACGAGCAAAACTAGCGTACAGGCTCGTTTCCGATGCACCGTGTCAGCTGATTTAGTAGAGGCAAAAGCCCGCACAGCTCATCCGTGATGCAACGATTTCCACGAATGGAAGACGTTTGCCGTAGTTCCGTACCGTGTAAGAGGAAATGCAACGCGATCTCTCACCTTTGCTTTATCACCTGAATCCGTTTTTCGCTGCGGTGTTCGCGTGTCAATCAATGCATTTCCGTTGCCGGCGAGAATCCCATGGCTCTCGTTCCGCAAACAAGAAAGTTTCGACGAGAGGGAATCGCGACGACGATGGCGACGTCGACGACCACGGCCACAACGGCCAGAGAGAATCACAGAGGATCAAGAGGAGTGCACACTTTCGATGTCGTTTTTCCAACCAAGCGGAGTTGGCGTATCTTTTCGTTCGCTCGCTCGCTCGCTCGCTCGCTCGCTCCCGAGGAAACTAGGCCAACCAGTGAATCGCAAGAAGAAACGAGTACACGTTAGGTTGCTGGGTTGGGTTGACCCATTTGAGGTCGCGGTTAACGCGTGTACTCTCGCACTCGCGCCTCTAACGCTTCCTTGATATCCGATACCCTCGCACTCACCCAATTAATAGCATCTGTTTGAGCGCGCCAACCTTGCAATCCCCCTTTTTTTTTCTTTTTCCACACTTGTTTTACACGTAGCAAGGCGTCCGTGCAGGCCGTGCAGGCGCCTAACACGGCGCCTCATTTGCCTCCATATGACAGCGCCAATCCACCCCGACACTTTGACGGAAAGAGTTTATCGTTCCACCACCCCACCGCGTCGATTCTCCGCCACTCGCTTGTCCGGAGGGTTGCGTTTCTGTAGAGCGGAAGGCGCTGGCCGACGGCGCCACCCTCGAACCACCCGACGTCGCACGCGGTCGGTAAACCTTTCCTCGCTTTTCTCCCTTAAATTTCTTCCCGATCTCGTTTACGAACGTTTAATCAGACAAATTTAGAACATTGCTTACGATCTTATCGGAATGTGGGCTTGATATAATTACTTTTTAATAGTTTTTAATGTCATCTGTTTGATTCGCCGGTTCGAGCGGAATTTCCGCTTTCGTATAGTTTCGCTTAAATTCACTTCGAATCGAATCTACTCGAATCGGCGAAGCGACGACGAACTTGCGTTGCGTAGCGAGGAAAATTTTCACGACGACAAATAGCATGTATATCGGGTTACGATGACAACGCGCTCAATGGAGGCACCCTTAGCGCGCAGGCTCGAGATATTTGAATCTTATTTATGATACTCGGCGTTTATGTTTCCGCGTTACGAATTTCAGCTTTTAGCCGTAGTATTTTCAGCTAACTCGCTGGTTGTGCAAATAACGAGATCTATCGAGAAATCGCGATCATCTAAATCGTGGCTATCGACGATCTTAAAGGTTAGCCCGAAAGACCTGAAATCCAACCATCGCGAGAAATGTTATCTCCGATAGTCAAGACGTATGTAAGAAAATCATCCGTGTTTCGACGAAAATCTAACCTGCCTAAAAACTATCAGTTTTTTACCGTTCTTTCCTTTTGACCTTTTCGTTCACCCGAGATATTTTTCTACGCGCGAATTCTTATTCGCGCCGGCTCGATGCGTTCCAATTTCTCTCATTGTATTCCCTATTGTTCGTCTGCGACTCTACGACGAGGTTTTCCATAATGACAAGCCGGCAAACGGTCTGGACACGGTGCATTATCCGAATCGCAGAACGCAATCAGCTTTCAATGGTGAGTTGATTTTCGCGAGTGACTCGAAAGCGCTGGCTGGTATTTCGATGATTCGAAGAGTCCGATCGATCGTTCGTTTTTAACGCAAAGCCAAAGGAGAAGCTTCGTTAGGCGAATGTTACGCTTGCGATGCAACGAATGAAAGAAAAATGGAACTGGCATCACGCTTGTTCGTATGCTTGTTCGTAACGTGATCAAATGGGAGGTAGACATTTGGAATTCTGATCGTGCTTAAGACATTCCTTTGGCACGGTAGAAAACGCGCGACAAATTTACGCGAGAAACTCGATTTCTCACGATGCCTGGCAAGGAGTAAGCTGGTCCTCGATTTCTGTCCGATGGTCGATGCTAGTTCATTGACATGCAGCCGACGATTGACGGAGGATGCAATGTTCACAGAACTATTTGGTCTTTCCCCTTGGTCACGCGCTCGCCCTATCCCTCCTTCTTCCTTTCGCTCGTTCGAAGGGTGCGTGAGTCAAATACTTGAAACGCGCATGCACGGAAAGTAAATCGCCGGCAAATTTATTGGACACCTTTTCCACTCTGCACGACGATCGATTCGATTACCACGAATTTCGATTTGGCCAATTTTTCATTGAAAAAATCGGTCTTTCATACCGTGTACAGTTCTCGGTCATCGAACTACGATCGCTCAGAACTTTCGACACGTTTTACTCTTACTCCTTTACTTTACTTTTACTTTGCAACTTCTCTAGACTCTAGAATGTCGTCTAAAGATCATAGATCGTGATAGTATGCAGTAGCGTGTAGCCTATAGTAATAGGAAATTGGAATTCATCGTCATTGGCGCTCCGATAGATGCATAACATACCGTCCAATTAATGCTCGCCACTGGATAATTAATAACCACTGCGACTACTTAAGTGAGTTAAGCCGAGCCGAGCAAAGTCCGCATTGCAAAAACGTTTCTGGCACGATCTCCCATCGATGGAATACGTTAAGACCAGCCTCGTTCCTAAAACAACTGGAAAGACCTTCGTGGTATTACTTGATCAGAGGGTATATGTAGCACCCAACATCGAGGAGATTATAATAAAAAAAAAAAAAAGAAAAAGTCGTGTTAAATTTTTCCATCAAATTTTCGAACGTCGAACGAAAATTAGAAAAATTAAACGATTCTACAAATACAATCGTTACGGGGAATACAAGGTGGATAAGTAAAAAAAGGAAAAGACAAGCGATTGCCCGTTTTTGTTACGAACCAATTCGATTACCAATCGCCGAATGTGCCGAGAGAATTAAATTCTTGTACATTAATCGCACGATCGTCGATTATTTCTACAGCGTAGTATCGTATTGTTGTAGTTGACAATTGTAGCTTAATATTCTCGAAAGGGACAGCATTTGGGTTAAAGTAGATGTTCGGCGAGGAAATTGTACGACGATCCCTAACCGCGAATGTCGTTGGTAATGGTCGAAAGTGTTACGACTGACTCGTGAGCATCGCCAAGATAATGCCATCAACCGTTCATTTTGCAAATTAGTCGCCGAGCGTACCAAGTAATAATGGTCTTTATAGCGTACAAAGCGGCGACGATGCTGCGACGATGCTGCGACGTAAACCGGTACACATTTGCAGAAACTTTGCGCGTATTTATCCATGTTCGACGCTGGAACTGGTTTCATCCACGGGTCTTTTTTCCTCCCGTCTATGGACTACGAATTTCCCTTGCCGAGCTTTCGTATTTTCCTGCAAGGCCGCGCGCGGCCATCTCGCCTCGCGAATTCTAATTATACGACCGTACGAATCGTATGATTACCGACGATAAAATTGTTATCGCAAATAACGGTCCGATGCGTTTGGTGTGCGCGTCCACGATGAAATAGCAAACCTGCTCTAAGGGATAAAGCGGATAAAGATGCAAAGGAACAGAGAGAAAGAGAGAGTCGAGGAGGAACAATCCGTCCGCAGCCTACGTGCGGATTGAAACGGATTTATCGACGGAATAAATTAATAAATTACTCGACCATCGAGTCGATTGCCTTCACGAGGGGTTCGAACGGAACCCGCGTCCCACAGCGATGCATCCGAGTGGAAATTTAGTCAATGAATCTCGAGATTATTCTATCGCGCAACTTATATTTCCACTTTCCATCGCATCGATACGGGATATCGCGTTTTGCCATCGTAATTGGCTCGCACGCCCACGCAAAGGCAACTTGATCTCTTTATTTCGTATTAAATCTTACTTAGATACATACGTACGTCGAGCGACTGAAAACGGTACCGTACAAAGAGCACAGTTATCAGAGAATAGCTTGCGATTGCTAAAGTGAATCACATTCTGTCAAACATCTTAGTAGAACGAACGATATCCGTGTTTGGACGATAGTCGACGACGAACGAATGCTTGCTCGTAATACGTCTCAATCGCTATCAGAGGAAGTACAAACGCGGGTTATCAGTTTACCCGGTGCAGGAATGTGGCTTTCTGACCCACGCCACGGGCCGAGCTGGTTCCTTCGAATTTATGACTTTCGATGAGATCTCGCTTCGACGTACGGTCAACGTTCGCTCAGAACGGTGATAATCCGTTTGCCTGGAGATAAGGAAATCGACCAACGATCGATACCAGCTGTACGACTCGAATCTTGTATCGTGTCATCCTCTGTTTCTCGCTCCAATAACGCGCAACGTTAACTCAACTTCTAAATATGAAGATATGCAACGATAACTTGGAACAATCGAGAGAGAGAGTCACGAAGCTTCTTGAAGCGAACGGCGAAAAAATGCATACCGAGGATCGTGTAGGTACAGCCTGAAGATGTCACGATCACAATAGCAGTTGCACTGCGTGACAACGACAACGGCAACGACAACGACAACGACAACGCGCCACGCGTCTTTTCCCTCCTCCCACACGCAATCCCTCTGTCTCTATCTCACGTTCGGGCCTGTCCTCTCTCTCTCTCTTTCTCTCTCTCTCTCTGTCTCTTTCGATGTCTGGTCTCCTTCTTCCTCTCACCCACTCGGTCGAGTAAAAAGCTTACCGAAGCGGAGAGCCGAGGCCACGAGTGCGACGAAAAGCTCAGTCGCTCGCGGACTGCGCTCCAGTGCACTTGGTTTTCGCGCGAGTCCGCTTCTCACCGACATGCCAACTCTGTCGCTGTCGTTCGCAATCGTTCGTAGATTTCGCGCGCCAGTTGTGTTTTAAGATGCGCCGATGGTGTCAGTGATCATGGATCTCGAGACTCGACCGCGATTTCATGGAAACCCGCGATATTCAACGATGCTGGTGATCGGGTTGTCGACGGTGATGTTGACGGTCATCGTCGTCGCCACTCCTTTTCTCGACGCTGTGCAAGGTAATTTTCTATTTCATCAATTTTTTACTTCGGTCGCGCGATTCGCCGACACAACTCGAGCTTTCAACTTTAGGAAACACCAGAGCAACGAAACATTAGTTGGTCCAATTCGCCTGGTCGTGCCGCTAGTCCTGTTATCGTGGCGCCAGATGAACCGCGATTATTTTTAAAATAGTTCGTGTCAACTGATCGGTCTCGCTCGCTCGGACTCCGCTAAAATACAAATTCAACGAATCTTTGTCATCTTTCTCGTCAGAGACGATATCGGCCACAACTTCTGGCCACATGTGCGCACTTGCCTTCCTTTCTTTCCTCTCCCCCCCCCCTCCCATCTCCTCCCCCGTTCGCTTCTCCTTCCGTATTAATTCTCGCCGCTTTTGTCAGCCTTTACTTTTTTCAGCCTCTTGCGCCGTTCGATTCGCGCGGTCATCTTAACGCTCTCCCTTCTTCAACTTTATCGTCAACATGCTCGAGAAGCGGCCAGCCATTTGTTTATCTAGTTGCCGTGTGGCTAAGTACGCTGAAACGTGGACGGAAACTCTCTTCGCTTCTCAGGCGAATCGACGCGACAAAAAGCGCTCCTCGCCTTGGGCCGGCTTCCGCGATATTTCCTCGCTAATTGAAACTGCCACTGCATTCGTCGAACGTTCGAAACGATCGAAACGATCGAAACGAACGTACACGCCACCATCAACGAAACACTAGCGATTCGTGGAATTTCTTAAAAAATGCTCGTTCCGCGTTTCGTCGCCCGTCTGCCGATCTTTAATCTCTTTCTGTCTCGAAATTTACATGGTGCACGTGCGTGTGAACGAGCTGTCGCTAACGGTCCTTCGCCCCTGCCTCTCTTCAACTCGGTTCGAACGCCTCTTGTACAATAAGAGGAAAGAGAGTCACATACATACATACATACGTACGTACTTACATACATAAGCAGAGAGCCATTGGTGGCCGCGTATTCTCGTATATGCGTATATATGCGTATATATATGTATATGTACACATAGCATAGGCGTATAAGCGCATACGTATTCGTATAGGTTCGCGAGGTGATAACGCGTCGCGCATTTCTCCGATCCTCTCTCACCTTTCCGTTGCACGCGTGTTTCCTCCGCTCCGAGCGTCGCGTCAGCGTGACTTAATATCACGTTATCCGTTGAGAGCGCACGCGACTCGAATGATTTCGTGCTAATTGATATCTGATAAATTCTATGCCGAACCTTTTCTCTGTTCGAAGGGAAGGCGACCTTTATAGGTATACGTCTATCAATCAGCGTACTTTACGCACCGTGTAGCGACGAACGTAGTTTCTAACAACCAGCACCGATATTTACGCGATGCAACGCTAATGCGCTAGACAAGCAAGCTCTAGCTGTCGGTTTTATCGACGATCGAAAGCCGTCGTTTCGATAGAACAGGCGTTTGTTCCGCTGTTGAGAGTGGCCGTTTAACTCGCCGTTTAACTCGCCGTTTAACTCGCCGCTTGTTTCTATCAACGATACACACCTAGGCAAGACTTTGCGCCATGGCCAAGTTCCACCGATAAATCACGCGTAAAAGTTCTCGTCGTTCGTTCGACCCGTTGTGGTAGTCGCGATAAAACATCGTTAAGGTGTCATTCGATTGCAGTAATTTCAGGCTGGATGCGCCATCAGCGAAGGGCCATGAAATAATATCTGGTTGCGTGATGAACGAGACAGAAGAGAGGAAAAAAGAAGGGATAAGAGGAACGTTGTCCCGCTTCAGCGTTTCGCCGCTGGCTTTTGGCCGCGTTAGTACGCAAAACCAGCCGGATCATAGTAATTTTAACGCGTGCCTGTTTGCGCGTAAATCCTTTCTATGCCGCGCGTGCAATTTCGCCTGTCTTTCAGCTGGAAATTGGAACGCGACGTTGCGCAAGCGATTTATGGCAACACTACTCCGAATACATCGTATCGACCGATCCAACTTATCAATTAATGCCTCTTCCACTCGATTCGTCGTTGATCACTCGCCAAACGGATCTTTATTCGTCGAAATCTTTCCGATTTGTTCCTCGCCTAAGCCTTCTTCGTTTTGTCATACGCGATCGTCGTCAGAAAGTCTTCGTAACGGGACAGCTCGATCAGACACGACTGTGAAAGCAGAATCTAGAAATAAGATGACGCGCTATTTTTCAATTTCCTAACCGATTGCATCAACTATTCCATACTGAAACGATCGATTTCCATTTGATCGGGCCGATCGCTTATCGTTAGCTTCCTCTCGTCGTAAAGTGACGCGAAAAATTAAAAAGACGGTAATGACAGAAACAGGCTCGTCGTGCTATTCTTATCGATCATTGATCCATACCGTACTCTGTAATACCATACGGTAAACGTACTCTGTAGACGTTGGAATATTTTCGTAAACGACCGTATATCGTCGTGATAGACGATTAACGTTCTTGCAACTTTTATTCTACGATCTTTTACGAGCAACCGGCGAGCGACTTTGGCCGAACGATCCGCTCGTTTCTCCGTAAAGGACAAGATCTTTACCAACCGGATCGTTTAGTGCATAACATAACGATATCGGAGGACGGTTTACAGAGGATCGCTGATTTATCCGCGTCTCGATTTTCAATTTCTCAGCGTTGTCACGATTCTTTAGCGGTAATTAAATCACCGTCGATTTGGACAGCCAGAAGACGCGTCCCGTTGCACGATTTTCGCAACAGTGTTCGCAATTAGACGAACAGTCGGAACCTCCTGAAAGATTTACGTCGGTGCTGTTGCGCTGGAGATTCCGGGGCAACGATTTCTTTGGACCGGTTGTCGCGAAACGCGTTGCTGAAAAAAGGAACGAGCACGCTGCGCCGCGCCGCGCCGAAACGAAGGGGTTAAAGGAGAACGCGATTCGCGATCGGCAGGGCCCTGACACGGTCCACCAACCAGCAGCGTGTACATGCAGCGTAGAGAGTGTTGTGTAGAGTGTAGAGTGTAGAGTATAGAGACATACTCTGCCTTTCGATACATGTCCGCGGTGTGTCGGGAGAGTGCAGAGATAAATAAACACATAAAACCGCTGTGACAGCTTCACGCCGGATAAAAACACGTCGAGAGACACTCGGTATATAGTATCTCGATTCACTCCTTTTTATCTCTCCTTTCTCTCCTTTCTCTCCTTTCTCTCCTTTCTCTCTTTCTCCCATCCTTCGATAAAATGCAATTCTATGAAATCACTCGTC
The DNA here is from genome assembly GCF_041682495.2 of Bombus fervidus. Lineage (NCBI taxonomy): Eukaryota > Metazoa > Arthropoda > Insecta > Hymenoptera > Apidae > Bombus > Bombus fervidus. Next base: position 11,721,088 of record NC_091528.1, read on the forward strand.
TATATTCGATCGATCCTCTTCCTCTCTGTCGCCTTCGATAAACGTTGGCAAGCTCGACGACTGTATCAATTTCTTCCACCCTTTCCACTATTGTCCGCTATTGTGTGCGATTATATTTCCATTCAGCTACCGAGAAAGCGCGTTTACGCCGACGATATAACTTGCGCCTGGTGCGACGAATCCTTCGGAAGACGAAAACGCGGACTCGTCGTATATCGCGTACTAACGTACACGAACTAATTAGAGCTGATCGAACCGGCGGGTTCAACGAGCCAACAATGATCGTTGATCGATCGACTATGTGTACCCTATCAGTCTGTGCACAAACGGGATACTTTGTCACGCGTATACCAAGAAAACATTTACTCTTTAACTTTGCCACTAAATCGGCAAATAAAAATAGGATCGATGGAATTTTACACGCGACATACCTACGATTCTGGAATAAACGTTGTTTCGAATCTATGCGAATCGTCGGTTCGTATGCAAATTCGTGCAAGGTTTTCCCACTTCCTGGCTTATCTTACATCTGCTGGAAGGATTATCATCGTTAGGCGTGGGAGAATCGTGCGAGTTTTACGAGTGCAACGACGTGGATGTCACCATTCGCGCACGATATGGCAATGGAAGGCGCAGCTGCGAGAATAGGCATGGCCCTTTTATATGCAACTATACTGCGCTCTCACCCACATGCGCGATACGCGTGGCATACGCCAAGACATTCACGTTGACGCGTTTCTTTCGATCGCGTTGAAACAACGAGCTATCGCGTATTTTCTAACCCTTGAGAAAGAAGAAAGAGAATCTCGATGCCTGATTCGTTATCATCATCATTATGGAATAGACAGCGATATCGAGAGAGAGAGAGAGAGAGAGAGAGAGAGAGGAGGGAGGTCTGAGAGATTTCAAAGAAGATTCTGAAAACTTTCTGAGAACCGCTTTTAAACTTCAACACCGAGTTCAAAGAGACAGAGGTTTCGCTCGTTCCATTTCATCCGGCTGGATAAAATTAAGGGGACTTTCGCAGCTTAGATCGGGCTGGAAGTCGAATGGCCGCAAACGACGTTGGCTATTTTTGTGTCGTTGCTCGAGAGAAGCCACAAACCCGTTACGATTTCAGGGGACGCACTTGCCACGGCGAATTTCACAACTCCACCACCGATTTAACCACCGACATCAAAGGCCATTTTCCTACCTTTCCTCTCTAATCTTTCGAAATAGGTTAACGATTCTTCGATTATTTTTAGCAATTAGATTACGCGATGATTTCTCAGACATAGCGAGACAACTCGCGCGTCCCTCGTGAAATCGATATTCGACAGGCCCCAGCTGTTATTTCTCTGACGAAAACGGGCAACCTTAGCCTCGCTTTTCCTATTTCATCAGCTGCACAAACTTGTCGCGTGTTAAACTCTCCTACGTTCCTACGCTCCTACGTACTGCCTGAAATAAACGAATAAAAAGAAAAAAGAAGGTAGAAGAAAAAACGAGGAAAGAGAAATAGGCTGCTGCTGACGACGAAGAGTACACGATATACGAAGCGAGTCACGCGGGCAAACATAGTTAGCCGCAATTTCTGTCTGACTGGTGTCTATTAACTTAATTGTGTAACACGCTTCGAACCCTCTTCTTGTCTCCAGGCTCTCCGTGCCTCGTGTGCATCGTTTATCGTGTGCCCGGCATCCACGATTTCGGTCCTCGTTCAAAACTCAATTCCACCGGAGACTGGACCCGCATATTATATCCGTAAAGTCGTAAAACATCGCTTACGACTTACGACACGAGTTACGCGCGACTGCCGGCATCGAGGCATCGCTCACCACGTGTCTACGTTCTCACCGTGAGATCATTTAATAAAAATAACGTTCGTGTCACGAGAAGAATGGAAATTGCAGAATGGATATAACGAAATAAAGATCTCGACGCTTTAAGGGATATTATAGAAACGTCTACTCGTATCGAACTCCACGTACGCATTATCCGTAATTGTATCGTTCAAAGGCAGAGCAACGAGCGCTTGATAGAGAAATTGTTCGCATTAGACGACAGATTTCTTTCTCGGATCACACTTTGCGATCGTTGAAAGAAATTGTCGCAGTTACGTCCGGCACTGCGATACTCGAATAATCGTTAAACGACGCGATACACAAGTTCAATTTCTCGATCCATTCGCGAACGATGGCGTTGTAAAACGATATAATTAGAAAATACGTGTTCTAATATACGTAATATGTACAAAAGCGACAGCTTTTCCAAATACTCGAGACTTTCGCTATGTAATCGTCCGTCTTTTTGCCTTTTCCAAGGGTCGTTCGGTCTTGACGCGTCCCGCGTACCCTCATCCGGCACCATAAAGGCGGATCCTTCCTCCTTCCAATTGACGTAACGCAGGACACGCGTCTGTTTCGTGTCTAAGGAAAAGCGGAGAAAGGATCGTAATACGCGACCTCTCGATGGATCATCGCCATGTGTTTTTGCGTCTACCGAAAAGATCTGACTTGCGTCTATGCCTTATTTGTTCCAGAGATGTCCTGCTGTTCCTTGGCTGCCGGATCTTGTCGCAATGTCTGCTCCAAGGTACCTCCTTTTCTCTCAATCTTTTATTATGCACCCGCGATCCCAAAGAGACACGAGCGATAGCGCTTCCACTCGAACAACAGAATAAACGGTTCCGCTGAATCTCGCAAAGGTGTCACGTGCTTCACCGGCAAACACAATCGCGTTACGCGCGAAACAGTAGCCGCAACATTTTCGAAACTATTTCATCCCCGTTCTATATCACTTGTTTCCGACAAATATTTTATATACACGCCTTATTTCCTCCTTACGATTAATTTTCGTTACACGTACGAAACGATGGCTAGAGAGACGTTGAATCAGACTGTCGTTTAGTAGCATTTCCGTTATTTTTCAGTAAAAAAAAAAAAAAAGAAAAAAAGAAAAAAAGAAAAAAAAGAAAAAAAAGTCGATCAAATTGGTCAACGTAAACGTATTTCGGAGAACAACGTCTTACGAATGCCGAACGCAGCGAACGAGCAACATAAAATTCGTCCAAACGTTCTACCGCGTCTATTAATTATGCGCGCGAAAGATCTCCGTGGGAATGTGAAAAAGATAATTCCGAGGAATATAATTTCACGGGGCGAATGCGATATCGCTGGCCGGCTGATAAATATCGGTGGCCCGACCCCGGCACGATAGAGGGTAGAAAATATGCCGCGTCCACGGATATATTAGGATCTCTCGGGAATAAAAAGGAAACTGCGCGAGAAGGACGAAGCGTGACGGTAGGAAAGGTGAAAGGAGAAAAAGAGGAAAGGCACGGTGGTTTTTCGACAGGGCCCCGGTTCGGAGCGACGCGACGCGACGCGACTCTACGCGGGGCGCACACGTGCTTGTAGCTTCTTTAAAAGTGGCTGCATAGGGCCCCTTCCGAGATAATATCGGGGACACCGGGACCCGCTGAGAGATTTACGCACGACTCCCCTCGGGGTCCCGGTCCGCTCATTCATACGCAAATATTACGAATTGACGGGCTCCGCATCCTCGACCAGACACCGTATCAATGATATCGTGTTTCCCCGCAATTTGTACCCGCGAAACCGAGTCTTCTCCGCATCGCTTCTCTTTCGCGTCTGGCAACGCGACACGTGGCTCCTCTTCTCCCTACAATTCTATGCGCTTTAGATTTAAGGCTGGCCTAACGATAACGATAACGATAACGACAACAGTCGATAAACATTTCAACTGCTTCTCCCGCCTTTTCTTGCGCGCACCGATGAATAAACGCGAAACGATCGATTAACAGATTTAGTAGTAGCGTCCGCTGAAAATGGCCGGAAACGGCCGCAAACTCTAACATCATCGTACGATCATGCATCGTGCGATGCCTGCGGTTATTTATATCCAGGCATGTTTTTACCCCCTCTAATAGTTGAATCAAAGTTAATAAAACCGCGACTTGCATTTCGACAAATCGTACATCGTGATAGCAAAAGTGTTCCAACAGTTAGAGACATTTTCTTGTAATTTCAAATGACGCGAACAACGCGAGTTTCTGCACTATTATGTGCGTTGTAAGATGTATTTTGAAATTCCATCGGCACCGTTACGACACACGTTCGTTCGATTATCGCGAATCCGAAAACGTATTTATACGTGTAAAAGATATTCGTATACGTAGATATTGTTCAAAAATCAGAGATTCTTTAAAAAATTGTTAACAATTTCATTGGAGAAATGTAAAAATTGCGGAATTTGATCAAACCAAATTGACGAAACTAGATCCGAACGAGGCATAGCTTTACATGCTACGCTTTTTACATAATTTACAACGGCGATCAGAATGCCTGGCATCTAGCTATGGTGGAAAAGTTTGGCGAGAAAAACGCACCCCTTTCGAAATGGCGACGAGGCTAAGCTGTGCATAGCTCCCAGAATATACCGCGACAGAAATACGTGCGTCGTCTCCGGTTCGCTATCGTTTACGCCCTTAACGTTTGCAACGTAGTTCGACTGGAAAGTTCTATTTAAAACCCTTAATTGCTCGATTATCGCGAATCAAAATATCTCTATCGCTAATAAATCCTTTGGTAAAGGATCATCAACGAAGAGACAGGAAGGAAAAACGACGATCGATTTAAACGACGAATTATATTAAAATACAAGCCGTAATCCGGACTGTGGCCAAGTCCTAACAGGACCCACCACACGCCGATGGATGGTCGTAACTTGTAACCGTGACGAGACTGCGGGATAGACCCGCGCGTCCTCGTACGATCTACGTCGATTGAATTCCGAATGAACGCCTAAATGGTACACAACAGTCGATATCCGTGCGGTGGTCTATTGTCATTCAGTGACCAGCAACAGGAAATCGTGGCGACCCAAGCGTACTCGTGTCCTTGATTCTTAATAACTTCTAACGCGTCGTACCTTGCATTTGTAATCGCGGAAATTCCCATCGACAGATATACAGCTGTCCAGTTTTTTTTTTCCTTTCCACTTCTCACGAATCCTTCCAATTTTTTCCCATCCATCTTTGTACGATAGACGTTCGAACAAGAATCGGAGAAAAAAAAAAGAAAGGAAGAGGAGAACGTTGACGGCAGCGGTGCTTTCAGATCTCGCTGGTGGCGTTGGGGGCAGAAGCAGAGGCAAGGGAGAACGCGACGCGACGCTTGCTGGAGTTCTGTTCCCTCGAGCTGGTAAGCCGTTTTTAATCGATCCTTTTAATCCATAGTCGACAGCCAGAGACGGTGTCGAATCTGAAACGATGCCCGCGACAATACGTTAGCGTTAGCGTTAGCGATTCGAGTGAAAAGGGACGCGGGACTGCAGGAGATTCGCGTTACAAAAGACTCTGGCGATACGCTTACCTTCTCCTTACGTTCCTCCACTCGGTTTTCATTTTCCTTCTTTTCTCTCTTTTTCTCTCTTTTTTTTTTTCTTTTCTCTCTCTCTCTCTCTCTCTCTCTCTCTCTCTATCTTTATCTATCTATCTCTATCTCTATCTGTCTGTCTGTCTGTGGATTAGTCCCTCAGCTTCAACTTTTCCTTATTCTTCCTTTCAGACGGTATTCTGGGGCTGCGTCAACACGACTCTGAACGGTGAGAGTGTCTCGACTCGATCTTGCTAACCTCCATTTCGCAGCAACGCAAAATTGTTAACTAGTTTTGTCCCGACAGAGGTAAAGAGACACGAGAATTGGACTGGTAGGGGTTGCTGTCACTTAGCGCTGAATCCAATATGCCGAACCACGTGCGCTCTCTCCGGATCCAGAAGGGATCTGAACGTATCCTGCCGGCCGAGCGACGAGCCTGAATTCTTCTCCTGTTTGGAAAAGCGAGAGGAAGCTGAACACTGTTGCAGCAACGTATCCGACGACACCTGCAGAACAATTTGCCAGGATTTGTTCTACAAGCCCGGAAAGATTTCAAATCTCAAGTTTTACAGTAGCAAGGGATGCTTCCATCAAATTCCAAGGTGCTTGAAAACATTAGTCGAGGCGAAACACGCCGAAGATCCGAAACAACGTAAGTACAAGTTGACGATTATTACGTCTCGTCTCGTCTCTCTCTCTCTCTCTCTTGTAATTCTGAATCCGTCAATCGTCTCGACGCGTTGATTTACATAGATCTACATTGCTGCAACGTGGCTACCAGCCCAGCCTGTCTGGAAACGTGCAAGAAGATCCTGCATACGGCGACGACCGACCAAGAGATCATGGACGCGTTGACGGACAAGTGCAGACCGGTTCTACCTCAGTCGCCGTTTTGGAGTTGCCTGCTCAAGTCTGGCTCGTCGAAGCCAGCTCGCCTACCTCTAGATGCGGGCAAATTGTCGTGCTGCACCAAAGCGATCAAGCCATCGTGCCAGAATCTGTGCTGGAGAGCGTTCCAAGCGGACTGGGAGTCCGCGTGGCTTCAACTCGACGCAGAGTGCTTGTCGTCGAGCCTGGAAGGAGAATTGAGACGGTGCCTCGAGGATACCGACGAACCGTGCGAAATGGGCTGCTCCGGGCTGTCCTATTGCACCCGATTCAACGACAGGTCGACGACACTCTTTAGGTAGAAACTCGGAGCGTTTCGGTTTGGACCGCGGCCAAACCTGCTTCCATTGCTTTGTACCGCTGCTATTCTTATTCCACTTCTCTACTCTATTTCCTCGTTTTCGTTGCTCCGTAGGAGTTGTTCGGCCACGGCTGACGAGGCAGCTAAATTGGAAGCTGATCACTGGGCCAGAGGTGGAATCGTTCGAGGATTAGGCGTGCCTGTTCGTGCCGCTGCTTCCTGCCCGCCGGAAACTTTACGCGCAGCCGCGTGCTTATTGCAGCTGAGACCGTGCGAAGCCAGAATCCACGAGACGAGACTCTGTCGAGAAGATTGCCTCGAACTGATGGCCAGTTGCGTGGACTGGTCGGCCATTAACGGTCCCCATACGGCAGCAACGTTGTGCGCCAAACTCTCGCCAGCTAGATCCGATGCCTCTTGCGTTTCTCTAAGACCCTTTTTAGAAGATTCCCATGATAACGAGTCGGTGATTCGTCTCGAGGACGACATCGTTACTCCTTGTAGGAGTAATCCTTGCGCTCACGGTGAAATCTGCCAGCTGCTTCATTTCACCCGACAGGCGTACCGTTGTCTACCAGCTTGTTCTCTCGGAGAAATGTCGAAACAGCTGGTACCCGTGGGATCCTGGGTACAGATACCGAGGTACGACCAACAGGGTTGTCTGCGAATCTGCCAATGCACGGTGCACGGTTTGGAGAAGTGCAGAACCTTGAGCTGCTACAAATTCAACTCTTGCTGGGTGCACGACCGTTTCGTCGCTCACAAGGCCAACTTCTATCTGGAATGTAACCCCTGTCACTGTTTCGAAGGCGAGTTCACCTGCTCGAAGAACAATTGCGACGAGATACGCGTACCTTCGTTGCCATGCGACTGTCCGGCACATTACGTCCCCGTTTGTGGAAGATTAGGCTTCACTTTCGCATCCGGTTGTCTGGCAAAGTGTTCCGAGATGTCCGCGAACGAAGTAGAATTCGGTAGCTGTTCCTCTCGTGACCCGTGCGCGTCGAATCCTTGCGACAGCACGGAAAAATGCGTCCCGAGAACCAGAGTGTGTTTGTCCAGGCTGCAGAAATCTTGTCGCCAATACGAGTGCGTTCCTCTCGATTGCGATCCCCGAGACGAGGCCAACGGTCCGGTTTGCGACAAGGAAAACCGTCAACATCGCTCCATCTGCGCCATGATTCGATCTGGGGCCAGTTTAGGCTACAGAGGACATTGTCTGGAGGGGTGTAGCTTACGTGGTCCCGTTTGCGGTACCAACGGAGAGATCTACACGAACGAGTGCGCAGCGTGGGCGGAAAGGACGGCGGTGGATTACTTTGGTCGTTGCGTGGCTGTCGGATTGATAGGCGACGAAGCCAAGCCTCGTTGCGGTGATCTAGTACGATGCCCTCGGTTAATCGAGCCGTACTGCATTGGAGTCACACCCCCCGGTGCCTGTTGTCCTGTCTGCGGTGGGGCGGCTAAGCTCTTTTATTCTAAAAAACAGGTACGTTATACTCTCCCTCTCCCTTTTACCTTTTCAATATAGCGTCGCGCAACGCCAAGTATTCTTATGTTCCGATGTTTGTCCGTTTCCAGTTGGATAGGATATACTACACGATGGACGAGGACGCGGACAGAGATTCGGTCGCGCTCGAGGTCCTGTTGTCAGCTCTGGCACGACAGATCCAAGTGGCAGAGTGCGCTCTTCGTGGCATGATGACGCCAGACCTCGACATATTCGTTATAGTACAGCCTACGTCGAAGAGACCATCGCCGCTACAGCTACGAGCTTGCGTGGCTGAGACTGAGAAACTAGTTACGAGAATTTCGGAGAGGAGCCCTAGGATCACGACGGAAGTACTGTTAGGAGCGCTCACCAGAGCGGAAATTGCTCATAGCTACGTATCAAGTGCCATGACCATTGGGGCAAGCGTTACGCGGCTCTTACTTGCAATTCTCCTTTATACTATAGTTTTGTGACACATACGGAAACGTACAAGCGTATAGGAGACACGTCGGTTGATCGGCGATAAACGAGCGATTCGTTTGTCGCATTTCTCAAACGTGCTAAAGCATTTCATTTACCTAGCGGCGTTACCGTTAGTCGCGGTATCGTCGAGTCCATGACTGTGATTCCTCTAGTGCCTAACGTAACATACAGAAAAGTAGCGTGTATTTTTCGTCTATCTTTTAATATTGCCAAAGAAAACGGAGTACGCGAAACATGTACAAAGACACATAATTACCCAGGCAGGAATTACCACGCCGCTAAACGATCGTTGAAGGATGATTATGTTGGCCGTTGTAAGCTGTAAATAAAGTTTCAGTCCTAACTTAAGTTACCAAAACCAGAGTGTCGGTTGATCGTTACATTATATTCTCCGTGGATACAATGATACAATGGATAAAAAAGGTCAAGTCTGTCGAGCGGTCCAAATTATTTATTCCCTTGTCTCGTGCAGCGTGCGTTTCACGCGCCTTTAGTTCGAAACTCCTAATTATTTAATTACAATGGTTAATTAGAATTTGGACCGCTGGCAAATACTTTTGTTCGCTGAATCGGTACTCCGTAAACCGTCAAGCAGCTCGTTTGAACATTATTGTACCGTTAAATACAAAGTGTTTCGCAGAGACTTTTTTATAAGTTTAATAAATTTCTAATTTTACTCGCACACGTTATTCACCGAAGTTGCGTATCCCGTGTATTCCATGTATACAACGAAAAAACATTCCTCTTTTTCATTTTTACAAAACCTTGTAACGACCGCGAGACGCGGTATGCGCTCCGGACGCCTGTAACTTGATCAGTTCCTCCTTGATCAAACGCGAAACTTCTGCTTTGGCCTTGCTGACTGCTAGCTCGCTGGTAGATTCGATGGCGAGGTACAACTTCCTCTCTCCTTCCGGCGGTGCTTTACCGGGCGCGATGTAAGTCCCTCTAACCGTGAGACCTGCTTCAGAGTACTCCGAGATCTGAGCAAGGGCTTCCTTGCTTGTAACTCGCCACCTAGCCTGTTGCGGGAAGTCGTTGATCTCCAATTCTTCCTCGTATTTGCGGAACGTTTGTTCACCAGCCTCTGCGTCGCTCTCCACTAGATCCTCCTCGCGAGGTTGATAATTCAATTTCGTGTTCAACTTGGCAGCCAGCTGTTCGGCGACCGTTTTCGCTGTAATAAGATTGGTAGGGCCAGCGCCTTTAAGTATAGCTTCGGCTGCTTGCTGCGTCGCACCCTTCGCCTCGGCACCCAGATTCTTCGCGATGTTGATCTTAGACGCCAGTCGCCTAGCCAATTCCAACTTGTCGGTCGCGCTAGCTACAGGCTGACCAGGAACCGCGATATTGGTGGCGGAAGGTCTGGCGATTTCGCGAACCGTCCTCTTTGGAGCAAGCATGCTCTCTATTTGTTGATCGATGTCGTTCTCTATATCCTCGTCGTCGGAATCTTGTAATCCGAGGGCCGCCTTTTGGAACTTTTTCTTTTCGTTCGCCAACGCTGCCTCCGATTCGTCAAACTTGAATCCTTTACCACTGAAACCACCTCCTGTGTGAACCTTCTTGCCATCTGCCGCTTGCCGAGCTTTGTATCCCTCCCAAAGTTGACGCAACGGTTCCGGAACGGGAACACCGGCTAATTCGTGAGCACGTAAAATATCACCGGCGTAACGTTCTTGCTCCGACGTGATAAAAGTGTACGCGTACCTGCATACAAAACGTAATTCACCGTTTGTTTATCGTTCTAACGATAAAATAACAGGAACGTTACAGTTACAGTTACGAAAGAACAGATAACTTACCCCTTGTTCCCAGCTCTTCCTGTTCTTCCACATCTGTGCACGTAATCCTCGTAGTGATTCGGACAGTCGTAATTCACCACAAGCACGAGATGCTTCACGTCCAAACCTCTGGCCGCCACTGACGTTGCGACCAATAACTTTGTCCTGCCAGCCTTGAAGTCCAATATAGTCGAGTCTCTGTCGCATTGATCGATACCTCCGTGAAGCGACATACAGGAATAAGAGGCTTTCATGAGATCCTTCAGTAAAGTATCCGCGTTCTCTTGCTTGTCGACGAATATTATAGCGGAACCTTTATCCTGATAGTGACCAAGGATTTCGAGCAACTTGTAAAACTTTTGATCTTCTTCGAGAACTACCACGTGCTGTTCGACGTCCTTACAAACGATCGATCGTCCTCCGACCTGAACTTCCACAGGTCTGGTTAGAATTCTTCTTGCCAATGCTTCCATCTGTCGAGGGAATGTCGCGCTGAACAGTACGGTTTGCCGATCTGGCCGAACGTTCTCCATAATACGCATGACCTGCGGCTCGAAACCCATGTCGAACATTCTATCCGCTTCGTCGAGAACCACGTACGTTACCCTGCGCAGATTCGTTACCCTTCCGCTGTTAGCGGCTAGCATATCGATCATTCTACCTGGCGTGCAAACGATTATTTCGGCGCCTCTCTTTAGCTCGGCTATCTGTTCGGATATACCGGTGCCACCGTAAACGCAGACATGGGACAGCCCCAGAGACTTTGTGAACTTTTTCGAATCTCTACCGATTTGCATGCATAATTCTCTAGTCGGTGTCATGATCAACGCGATCGGACCATCACCGTCAGCCAATGGAGGCTGATCGAGAATATGCCTGAACATTGGTAGCAGGAAGGCTAACGTTTTACCACTGCCTGTCTTTGCTATACCTATCAAATCACGGCCAGACATGATCGCTGGAATGGCTTGACATTGAATAGGGGTTGGTTTCTCGTAACCGAGTTTCTTCAACACCTCCAACTCTTTCTTCGTCACGCCGCACTGTGCCCATGATTTAATGGGCTTCGGGCAACCTTTGCCTTTCACGCGGATACCTTCCAACTCCTCTTTATACGCTTCTACCTCTTCCGACGTCATTCTCGCTAAATAAATTAAACGCCAATAATTAATGGAAGGACGAACGTCGTGCAAACAATATGCCAATAGGTAATCGAGCTTACCGATCTCAGGTACTTCAACGTAAAATGATTTTCTGAACGGTTGATACTCGGTCGTTGCATGATCAACTTTGGCTAATTCTCGCTTCTGCTTGTTCGCGATGCCAGCGGCCGTTTCGTGAAGATTTTCGCCTTCCTCCTCGCTGGAATATTCAAGACCGTCTTGATTCTGTTCGATTAATTCACCCTTTTGCTTCTGCACTTTCTTTTTGGCTACACCGGTGACGATAACAACGCCACCGCTCTGAGTACCTCCCGTTCCTGTGCCGTTATTCGCGTTCTTTCCACCTTTGCTATCGAGTTTGTTCACCTTACGAACTTCCTCTTGAACCTATTCGAACAATATCGTTGGAAAACATTTTGCCCGCGACACACAAACAAACACACACACACACACACACACGCGCGCGCGCGCGCGTACAATTAACCCGGCTTAAGCGGATCAACCCGGTATACATATACATACTTCTGCCATAAAGGCATCGAGGGGATCCACTTCTTCTTCGTCGCATTTAGCTTCTTCCTTAACTTGTTCCACTTGCTCTTTCGTTTCTCCGTCTTCTTTGCATTCCTTGTTGCTATTTTGGACAACAGGCGTTTCTTCATCACTGTCATCCTCGAGGGACCACTTTTTCATAGGCAACTGTAGGTTTGCTAAAATGGATGCCTTACCGTCTTTCTTCGTTGCCTCCAGCTCTTTCTTTTTCCTCTCGGCCCGCCACCTCTCTATTCTTTCTCTCCTCTTTTGCATTTCCAATTCCAATCTTTTCTGCTCTTCCTCCTAATAAACACAAGCACATTTTCGAGAAAAACCATCGTTTTTTAACGACCAGTGGTAGGCAAAGAAATTGAACAATATATATTTAATAATAATATACCTTGTCCAACTTTGTATGATCGAACGGCAATTCATCGCTGTCACCTTTCTCTTTCTCCTTTCTCTCTCTCGATCTCGATCTATTCGACCGATCTTTGCCTGAACGCGACGACTTTGAGCCTGTAAGACGCTTTTCTTTACTGTCTCCGCTAGTATACCGAGAACAATCAATATCAGCACGTTATTTCGTTATTCGTATACGTCTCGAAGACGATTAAAAGCAAACACGATACGCTAACATAGTTTCCCTCGTAATCTGGAAACGCTTTCAAGAAAGTTGTAACGTTAACGGATCCATCTATCCATTCCCTACGCGAGACGTACAGAGTCGAGACGAAGAGATAATATTTTCCAGCGTGAGATATTTTTAATTACAAATTATTAATTACGCGTACATACCGTTTCCTGTCGCGATCTCTGTCTCTTTCGGATCGATCTCTTCTATCTCTGTCACGGTCTCTGGAACGGCTCCTCCTTTCCCTGTGCCGACCTTTATCTCGTTCTCTATCCCTATCGCGACTCCTAGACCGTCGCCGTTTCTTCTCCGGCGTAGCGGATCGCGATCTGGATCGCGATCTAGATCGCCTTCTGTGATGCCTGTCCCTGGAACGCGAACAATTCGAATATCACAAATCGGACGAATAATTGGTATCGATCGAACGAAATTGGTAGTTTATAACGGGAAATTAACCTAGAAACGTAATCGAGTCGAAAGATTGTCACTTACTTGTCGCTGCTTCGAACCATGATCGACGATACTGTTCAACAGTCGCAAGATACTGTTGGGAATGTAAATATTTTTAACAGGAGATCATTTATAGCGATGGTTTTCCAATTTGGTCGGAAAATAGAAAAGAAAATTACTTTCGTTTACAAACGCGTAGCCAGGTTCTCCTCGTGGTACAGGTGCTGCCATTACTCGATCGCATATTACCAACGAGAAGACGAACTAAAATCAGAAACTACACTTGCTTGGTACGGTAAAACAGTTGTCGATAGGTGGCCAGCTCGAGGTTTGTGTCTAGGATAAATTTACGTATCTGTCATATATATAAAACGACCAACTTTGTTGCGTCTATTCATCTCTGACCGATTAAACGTAACGAAGAATCGAAACGTAAAGCAACGAACAAGAAGTAAGAGAGCTGGGAAGAAACGTTTTATCCGGATCGCCGTTGTGATTAAACGAGCAAAATCTCGAAGCGGACGGTTCGTTATCCGGAGGAATTGCCAGCTGGATTTAGACAAAGTTCGCATGCCAAGGCATCTGTCATACGCGTGCACGTACGTACCGTAAGCGTGAGACACGGCGCGTGCAAGACGGGAATAAATACTCTGAAATCGTCGATCGTTCGTTCCGCGAGGTTTCCCTCGGTTAGCGCTACCTCGAGAAACGTAGAACGATGAGAACGGGGTCACGTAATTAGGATAAAGTTATTTAAAAGCGTGAAACCGTGGCATCTGTCGATCGATCGGTCACTGAAACTCGAAAAAGAAACGGGGGAAAAAAAAAAGAAAAAAAAAAGAAGAAAGAGCAGACGGCGAGGACACGAAGAGAAGGAAAGTTAGTTAAGCAGGTGCGTAGCTTGGCACGCGACAGGTGAACGTGGCGATCGTGCGTACCTTTCCTGTTGTATCTCGAGTTTGAAGGTTCGACGATATCAGAGTGAACGAAAGGATGGAGAAACGGCGATGTCAACAGCGAGAAACTGAATGAAATGGTCGTTATCTACAAGTTATCGATAGTAACTGTAAAAGGTTTGCCGAAAGCGATTGCCGATGCGAATCTCAATGGGAAGATTGAAACGAGCGGAGAATCGGCGATGGATCGAGCCTGCGTGGCGAACAGAGGCGCGGAGGTCGCTTCATATGCTCGGTAGATATCGCGAGGCATCGGTTTTTCCCAGGACGACGAGATTTCCGACCCGATACCGCGTCTCCTTTCGTAAATAATCCACGTGGAGGACGACTCGAAGGAGGAGTAAATTCGCCGGTGGAATACAAAATACAAAGTGGCAGCCGTTCATCCAACTTTAATTCTCCGTCGCGCGCTCGACAGCTCCTCGATTCTCTAAACTCTGATTCGTCTTGCGAAGCAGAGAGAAAGGTCGCGCGCAACGACCACGTTCTCTCTAGCCTCTTGTCGCCGGACAACGAGAATTCGCAATTTATCCTTATAGAAAACGAAAGGTTTCCTTTTGGCAGGAATCCCGATCGATCCGATCCTCGGATTCCAACGAACAAAGAAACAACGCGGTCAGAGTGGTGTCGCATCCTTCTTCGCATAAAGGAATCCTTCGTTACAATAAGCGATACCTGACCGATAGAAATTCCTGAAAAACCGAAAACCGATCGCTCCTTCGATTTCCCGCCATCAACGTCGAATCGAAGAGCCGCGAGGAAGAAGCGGAGGAAGAAGATCGGTCCGCTTTCGTTCGTTCGATCGAGCGACGATTCGATTTGTATAATTTGAATTTAATTTAATTTAGCGTAAACGCGCAGGAGAACTACGTAGGTAGTTTCCGCGACGAAGAGCGTGGAACCGATTCGACATCGGTAACCCTTCCTTCTCTTGTATCTTCTGTCGAGTATAAAGTTTCAATGTCAGTGGCAGGAAATAGCAAGTTGATACAGTTGGCTTGCGACGCGTGTACGCACGCTTTGCAAACGATAATACCTTTTATACGCTCGTTGATAAGTAGACGAGCTATTTTAAATCGGCATCCGGCACACGTAAGGTAAGTAAAGCGGAAGGAAAGAAACAGGGATTACTTTTAAAGAATATCGGTGACCGTTGGCCGATCGACGAGTCTCAACGAATTAAACGGTATACGATGGAGGATGTAAGAAAAATATCGCGATAGAAAAATGTTATCGTAAAGCTAGGAAACTCGGGAAATTTCTATGAGAACAGGGTGAGCACCACTGTGAAACAGAAGGGCGCGTGCCACGAGTTCACATCTGCCGCAGTTGTTTTCGCATCCCCCCGATTTCTTTCTGGAACACCACCACCACCACCACCACCACCACCATCACCGATAAACGCGTCTCCGGTTTGAGAAAAAAGGTTTCCGCAGGAAGCAGTAGCAGACCTTACTACCATCGCCATCTTTCCGTTTCCTGCCTCATCGACTCGATAGAAATCGGTCGAAAGTAGCTGGAAAGCAATCGCTCGAACGGAAGGAAGAAGCCAGAAGGGACGTTTCTAGAAAAATGTCCGCTTTTACTGAAACTCGTCTTTACCGTTTCTTATCGCGGATAGAATAAAGAAGCGAGTTACGACGAACACCGGTTAGACAACGTTCGATTCCGTCGATCGCTACGTTGACGCTACGTTTTCTCAAGAAATTGTCTAGTCGAGGAGGAAGAGCAGAAGCTCCTCTTGCTTTCTCCCAGCGTCCTCTTAAGGTCGTCGTAAGGAAGTCACACCGTCGGTTCTGGCTGCGAACACGCGCGTTCTTTGACGCGTTATCGCGGTCTCGGTCTTCCGCGATCTGCCGATCTGCTGGCAAACAAATCGGTAGAGAAAAGCGGAAACGCGATGCGAATTGGAAATTAAAAGTGTCGTTTGGCGAGTTAGGAACGACGATAAGGGAAGGGAAGGGGTCGGGAGAAACGATAGTACGGGCCTGAACAAGGGCCCCAGGAAGGGGACCGACTCAGGTAAGCAGCTGCAAGCGTCCGCAGGGGCAACAGCAGCCGCGCGCTTAAATTAGTCCCGGCACAACTGTCGTTCGCGTAACACCAAAGCAAGGAGAGAGAGAATTCTTCGGTCGTGTGTTTCGGAAGAGCGTGGTGACAAATTTTTCGAGAGAAACTACTGACGCTAGTGTTTGGATATGTCGGTGAGCGAAGGGAAACGGAAACAAGTTAGTTTTAGCTAGAATTTGAAAGTTTGCGATTACGTTCGATAATGCGGAGTCGCTGATCGGCTAAGTGAATTTTAACGAGAAGGAAGCCTCGTACGGGTCGGAGTTGGCGAAGAAGCTAGAGGCGAAGATCGAGAGAGAACGTGGGGATTCGACGATCGTATGAAGGTTCACAGAGAGACGAGCGAACGAAGTAGAAGAGGAAACGAAGGAAGATGCTGATACTTAGGCTAATCGCGGTGTCGAGCCTCTGCTGGATGGCCAGGTGCGATTTGTTGGACCTGTACGTGCAGCACATGGACGAGACCATGAGGACGTTGGCCTACAGGAACAGGCATCATCCGAAAGACGTCCTAGTATCGAGGATAAAGAGAAGTCTCGGAGAGGAGCAGCCGCTTCTCAGAGTAGGTACGTTTAAGAAACAACGGCTGGACGTGGATAAAGAGTGGTACGCGCGATGGAAGGCGAGAAGGAAGATCCCTTACAAGGAGGACGGGCTGGACTTTGTCAATTCGAGGGAAGAAAATCTGGACCCGGATCAACACGAGCTGGTGAACAACGCCAGTCGGATACTCGTCGGCGGAGAATCCGAGGAAACGACGATCGCGTCCACGCTGGAGATGAACGAAACCGTGAACGCGTACGATATCGACGTCTCTAACGGAGAACCGACGCGGTGGTCCGACAACGATACCGCACCGTTCGACAAACGGCCGATCGAACACGAGAATCTGAAGGCGGAATCTCGAGAGGAGACCACTCGGACCGTAGATTCGCAGGACGACGTCGAAACGGAAGGGAGTTCTCGATTCGAGACGATGGACGAGATCGTTACCGCCGGAGCGAACAACCTCTTCGACGATCCCGTCTTGAAAAGAAGTCCAAAGTCGCGAGACAGTCGAGTTCCGAAAAAGTACATCCCACCGATGGACAAATTGGCGAAGCTGTTACGCGCGTCCAAGTATACCGGTGTCGAGGAGACGATAGACGATCGACCCCGAAGAAGCATCGAGCAACCGAGGTTCACCAGACGCGAGAAACTCGACGACGACGGAGAAGTTATCCTCGAGTGGGATCCTTCGGACGAGCAAATGGTCACCTTCAAGGTGATCGCCAAGACCTTGGGATACGTCGGCATCGGGTTCAACGAGAAAAACCACATGAAGGGAGCTGATATTCTGCTGGCTTGGGTGGACGATCACACGGGCACCGTCAATCTTCTGGTGAGTGTTGCCGCGTCCCATCTCGATCATCGGTGATCGCCAAAGGTATTCGGCCCTGTGATCGATCGTCTCCGATCTCCCATCTTCTTTTCTACCTATGTCCTCTCTTCCTTCTTGTCCCGTAGCCTTTGTGCAATCGTGCTTCCAACGATCGATCGGCATAGCAAGACGGTGATTAGGACTAGGCGTGAGAATAGTCGAGCGGCCAACGGGAAAGTCCGCGAACGTCGGCGCTAGCCGTGTGGGAAGAACTCGTTTTCTTCTTATCGGAACGCCTTATCCTACGTTTCTATTTTCGCTGCTATTTCGCTTTCGAGACGGCGCTTCTTTTAGATCGATTAAATCGGATCGCGTAAATCGTCGTTGCAATCGTCGTACCGACAAACGTTCAAAGTTTTCGTATCAGCCGAGAGCTGGCGAATGAAAGAAGAGTAGCGAAGTCGGTGGAGAGGTATTCGAAAGGACGACGACGACGGCGACGGCGACGGCGACGATGAACCAGGGGAGAAAGAGGAAGAAAGGAAAAGTAAAAGGACGAGGATAGGTAAAAAAGGAAGGGAAGAAACGAAAAGCTAGGAAATTAAAGGAAGATTAAGAAGAAGGGCAGGTCGAAACAGCAGTCCGAAAGACCTGCGAAGCTGAGGGAAGGATGAGAAGAAAAAGAAGCGGCAAAAGGGGGTATCGCGAGCCGAGGTATCGGCCTCTCGCCTCTCGTCTCTCCTCCCTCCCGTCCAAACCACCAAATCCTTCTGCGAAGGGATCCCCTTGCTCGTGGTATCGTTTCAGTCGCACGATCCGTATTAACGAGGTTCGTTTAATTAACGCGTCATGGGAGATTCCAGTCGATCGTCTTCTCTCCTCCGCGGCTCTCTCCGTAACAGCGGCTGGAAAAACCAACGAACAAGATATTCGTGATGTCGTAAGATTTTCCACTTCTCTGTTCGTTTTCGTTTTCGTTTCCGTTTCCCTTTCCGTTTCTCTTCTCCCTTTGGATCGCGGCACTTTGTACCTTTGCTTCGGAAATAGCGTGGCATCTACGCGCAAATTACCCATTATCGAAACATCTGTCTTACACGGACTTTGCTTACTTTCTTGTAATTTCAAGTATCCACACTCCGACGAACATTGGAGTTTCCATTCGGAGAACAGCGCAACGAAGGGATTAAAAAGAAACTGGTTATCGAAACCTGCTCCACCCTTTTTTCTCCCTTTGCGCGGCTTCTCCGAATTCCTAATCTTAATTAAATTTATATCCATTCTCCGAGATGCGCTGGCTACGCTCTCGCGATCTTCCACGTCGTATCGTATTCGTATTCGTGACGAATCGAAGAACGGCCCGGTGAAAATCGCCGAAATTACCAGTGAAACGCAAACCAGCCGAGTGGAGAAGAATTTAGTGGAATTTCTCGGCTCCGTTTACTCGACGTTTATCCGCGAGGGCCAAGGCTGACAAAGAGAAAAAGAAACGGGCAGAACGCAGCCACGCAGGTGGGACAAGAGGAGTTTGAACGGCACGGCGTTGCTAGAAAATTAACGAACATCGTTCCGCCGGACGAGATAAAGTCGTGATAAATTTACGTCCGGTGAGGGCAGCGAGAGGCCTTTCTGTCCGTTCTCTCTCTCCCTCTCTTTCTCTCTTCGATTCGCCTTCTCTCGCCTCTTCCACCTTGACGAATTCGAAATCCACCGGCGAACCTGACCGCTTGTCAATTCCATGACTCGACGAATTTCGATGGGAATATCTGAAAACGAAGAAAGAATTGGACGAATAAACAAATTTCCCTCGTATCGACGCGCGACGATATCGATAAAGTTTGAAAGCAACGTGAAAACGAATATACAAATTGTCGCACGTTTATCGAATAACGCACGACGATAACAGTAAATTCCGAGATAGATTTCAAAAACAGGCTTTATAACGTTATGATTTTTCCTGTATTTTTCGATTTATAAATTTATAATATCTAGAGAGCTGTTAAACAATTTCGTGGATATAGATGAAACCTTCGACGATACCAGCAGGCACCGATCGTATTAGCAAATTATCAGAGGCGATTTAATCGGAGTTTATCGGCAACTTTTTATCTAACTTGTTCCGCCACCAAATATTTACCAAATATTTACCAAATATTTACCAAATATTTAAACGAATAATTGCTGTTTGTTCAGACGAGAACTGTGTTTCACGCGGCAGATACAAAATCAAGCCCGCGTAAATTCGAATACGCCAACAGCCCGCAGGCAAATCATGCCACGGGCGATGGTACACGGCCGATACAGAATACACGGATGCAGAAAGAGAAACACGTATACGTTGGATACAAGCGGGAGGTGAAAGTGTGCGAAAGGTTGCGTGACTGAATACGCGACGAACACACGAGGAAGCACGAAGGTGTGTAAGAAAAGGCCCCTTCTCAGGGGGCATAGGTATGTTGTGTCCTGGCAGTCGTTGGTTCCAAAGGGTCCCCCAGTCAAGGCCTCCAGACATCGGCGGGGGGAGGCTACGCGAATCTTTGAGCATCGTTGCAAAGAAAGACGAAGAGCGGTACTGGCTGGCTCCAATGAATCGGCCGACGCGTGATACCTCTCGCTCCTCGAATCTTCGAACGCGCGTTGAGAAACGACGTTAAGTTTCTGCAACGATAAGAAAAAACAAACGAATAAGCTACGAGAAACAGATCGAACCTGCCCCCTTTGCCTTCTAACTCTTAGAGATGGCGGATTCGCAGCAACGCGCGTAGCGGACCAGCTTTAGAAGAAGAAGAAGAAGGCTGCAGGTTTCGTTTATCGGGAAACGTACGTACGAAGCTTCTGCTATTTCCAATTTCACATAACGAATATCGGTCGACTTTTGTTCGTTCGTTCGTTTAAATTACCTCTTTGCCGCGAAACATCTCATCTCCTTCTTGTATTGTACGTTGGAACGCGATCGAGATCGGAGAGAGAGAGAGAGAGAGAGAGAGAGGGGCTGTTTCGAGAAAGGACAAAGTCCTGGAGAAAATTCGACAATTGCCAAAATAATTCACCGCGAGTCACGGCATGTGCACGCACGACGATTACGATCGTAATTTATTAGAGACAGGGAAGCACGTTTCGCAAAGTGAATCTGAAATGCAGGTAATCCGCGATCCGTCCATCTCGTGGTCCAACAGGCCCAGCCTGAGACCAACTCGGTGCATAGACGGCAGACGCACACATTCTCCTCTCGTTTCACCGTGATCTTTTTCTCATTATCTTCGACATATCCTGCTCGTCTTTTTTCTACCCGCCGCCAACCAGTTTTCGTTTGTTTCCGATCCAACTTCTTCGTCTTCGAGCTCTCGCGCTCCACAGCTTTGTAAACCTGTATACGCAAATAAGACGAGAGGGTATCGCTGTTTCGTAATTATAGTCCCTCGTGGTCATTGAATCACGACGAATACAATTGTATCACAATTGTTACAAGTTACGACACAAATGGAAAAAATGGGAAAATGGGAAAAATTAAAACCCGACCGGAATCTATAACGAGTAACTTGTTCGCGTACCGATATCGTCGATCAGCAGATTCTTACGCAAGAAAGCATCTAGGTGCAACAAATCGATGAAAAACTCGTTAAACTTGGAGAAAGTATCGCGGTACCTATCGATATATCGATAGCAGGATACCTTCGACACGTTTACGTTCTACGCTCGTTTACAGTCATATTTCCCTGCCTTTGCGGCTACAGAGCTTGGTTTTACCGCTTTATCTCGACCGAGAAGCGAATCGTCGTCGTTCTACTCTCGCTGTCAAGCGGCCAAGTGCGATTTTAACCGAGCATATGGAGAATATTTTCCTCCGCCTATGACGCAATATGACGCAATCGTAAAGCAGAGTTCGTAGATCGTTCTCTTTTCACCTCTTTCACGGTCAGCCTCTTCCAGCACGAAGCTACCTTTCTTGCCACAGGCGATCGAAAGAAACTTCGGAGCACGAATTTTCATGAAACTCGTGATTTGCCACCGATCGAGGTGCGGTGGCGGTTAAACTGGTTCGCCAAAGATAATTCCCTTAGAATCTTTTTCGCGTCTTTTCCGAGAGCTCATTCGGGCTTGTTCGACTCTTCGAGTTTATTCTAATTCCACTGGACAAGAATAGCATTATACTTTTCAGGTATCCCAATCGGAATTAATTTGTAAAGATGGTAAACCGGACGAACAAATTCCAATAAATGGCTATATTTCTCGTTTTGTCTATTTTCATGGCTGGAAATCTGTTGCTGTCTACGCGAGTGTCTGATCGATCGAAAGATACAAACACGAATTCGGTATCGATTAACGCAAGAACGAGAGAGAGAGAGAGAGAGAGAGAGAGAGAGAGAGAGAGAGAGAGAGAAGAAAAACGCAAAGATCGCCAAGATTCTCACCCCTGACAGTGTCTTGATTCGTCGATTATTATTATACGCGGATAGGCGCGTAAAGCGAATCACGACGAGCTATAACGCGTCATCGAGCGTAATTGCGCGTAACAGCGTGTTCTTCCCAAGACCAAGACACGTGAGAACCGGATCGGCTTTTACCGTGACTGCGACACGTTGCAAACTGGCTACCATACGTATGACGTACTTTACGAGAACGAATTCCGAACCTGCGCTACGGGAAACCTTTGCTCCGTCTCGTTCCAGCTTTTAAGAGCTTTTCGTCTTTTATTATTTCCTCGCTGTCGGTTTTTACGAGAATAAATTCTGTGCCAACGTCGCGAGCAAAAACTCGATTCCACGTAGTTTCCATCGGTTACCATCCTCTTATGAGAAAGAATTCTCGACCAGTTAAACGGTAAAGCAGAAAACTCGAGACTTTTGCTATTCCCCGACGAATCAGCGGAATAGCTCTGACTCTAATTTTCCCATGTAAATACGTAGAAACGGCGATCCAAACCAAACTGGTTGTGACATTTTCTTTAAAAAAGTAAAGCAGCGACCAAAGAAGAATCTGGTCTTAAATATGCCAGTTTCAAATTGATTTCATCGAAATTGACTTATCCAACAACGAGCAAATTTTCATCGCCCGTACAATGATTCAGCGTTCGAGGAAACTATTTAGTCGCGTTAACGAAGACACGCGCCATTACACCGTACGACGTACTGAGTGTTGCGTTTTCCCAGCGATTAGGAAAGACGTCGATTTCGGCCGGTCTGTTCCGTTGATCGTGTCTGTTTAGAGACCGGTAGGTGGTTGTTCGCAGTTGCCTAAGAACGATAGGAAGGCCCTTTATCCCCGTCGAGGGACCTCTTTGCGCTACCAGCTGCTGTTCTGCCAGGTGGTAAAAAGGAAGGAGAGCCACTATACGAAAAGGAAAGGTAACCGCACAGCAGCAGGGAGAGAGAGAGAGAGAGAGAGAGAGAGAAAGAACGAAGAGAAGCTGGAAGACGAGAAGGAAGGAGGAGAAAACGAGACAGCGTAAGAGACGCGCAAGAGAGAAACGGAGGAACCAAGCACGCAGTTGGATTTCTCGTTCGAGTATCGAAACGAGATGGAAAAGACCAACGAGATGCGTTGGAGGGAGAGAAAAGTGTAGAGGGCAGTAAAAGTAAGAGTAAGTAAGAGGAAGAAGGACGGAGAGAAAAAAAAGGGAAAGGAAGATTGGTGAAACGGTGTGCGAAAGAAGAGGGAAGAAAGGGAGAGAAAAAGGAGGGAGGACTGTACGTCCAAAACACCTGGCAAGCATCGTCGGTCCTCCTAGTGGCGCCTCTTTTTCTTCGGAATTGCCGGCCCATGGGAACCACCGCGATCCTTCGCGGCGCGACTCCTCCGGCGGCACAAAGGGAACCGTTTCTTTTTTGCCACGCGTATATACATCGGAAACTATTTCTCAAGATAGATCATCGTACGGATAAACGACGCCGATTCTTCGTCTCTGGTCGCCGTTGGTTGCCCGTTGAGCGAAACCGCGTTTTAACGAACATTCGTCGTTCGGGAATAAAAGTAAGTCTGTTCGCGCCGTACTTTCCAACGTACCGAAACGTCCGAGTTTCTCGGAAGACTGCCACAGGAAACGCGAGTACCGATCCATGACGTCACATCCGCCGAATTAATTTTCCGCATCCACGCACGTGTGCCTCTTTTCCCACGCATCGGTGACTCGATACGACTCTTTCGAAAGACCATGGACTTTGTGAAAGACCAACCAACGCCGGCCAACTTTTCACCTTTTCTCTCTCATCCTCCGTTACGTTTCCTCCAGTCTGTCTATAGTCGGATCACGAATCACCGGATCCGTCGGTCCTGTGCATTCGTTGGCTGGCGAACGTGCAGAGAAACCTATCGCTGAAACAACCACGTTATCGATTTCGTGATTTCAAGTACAAGCCAATAGCATATCGTATGGTAGTGTACGAACAGAGCGATCGGAACGGCTGGTGAAAAAATATTCAAACGACTCTGAAACCCTCTGAAACGCTTTACAAGCGGACGATCGTTATTAAGTCGTCGTTGTCGTTGTTAGATCGGCCTCGTATTTTACCGATATTATCGCGACAGTCGTCGTCTCGTTACGTTTCCACGTATTTTCTACTACACACATTTTTTCGAGAAATTCACGCCCAAGTAGTTAGACAGTACGATAGTACGCGTCGATATCTTTTCGATCGGTAATTTATACTCGGAGATTCTACCTTACACCACGTTGCTCGAGTGCCAGGTGTTGGCACGAGCTTCTATAATCATTTGCATAATTTTCCTAATCGACGATCAAACCGTTCCACGCGTTAAACACGATCCACGTCGAAAAAAAAAGACGCTTTTCCCGTTCACCGACAGGCGCGCATAAGCTAGCGCAATTAAAACGTCGCAACGACGAGTCGATCCATCGAATCGAGAGACCGCCGAGGAATCGCCGACTTTTTTTAATCACCGTCTAGCAATGCCACGGACACGCTACGTGCTAATTAGCCCGGCGACGATGAGAATATCCGGCTGCCATGAGAAAACCCCCGGCGAATCTCGTGAGAACGCGCGCTAACCCCGGAAAGTCCGCCCCAACGGCGAATCACAGCCGCTAATAATTATAATTAAACGGAAATCGGTATTATTCAAATCCAAAGTAGACGCTCGTAATCGATCATTCGGATTCACGCTGACGTTCGTTATCGTCGAAAGCGACAACGGAATCTCGCGATTTTAAGCTGGGATTTTCGGTTTCCCTCTACTTTATTACCAGATAACGCGTTTCATTTTCGCGGCATTAAAAATTTTTATAAACGCGCCAAACTATCATTAAATAATACGTACAATATGATGATTAGTGTACAGCACGAACAACCATCTTACGAACGTAAGCCACTGCGATCGAACGGCTGCGTTCTCTCTTCGCGTGGCCTGTTTTTTTTTTTTCTTTTTTTTCTTTTTTCTCTCTTTTTTCCAGAGACGCGCCACTTTATTATCGCTTCCTCTTTGCACGTGCTCGTTACAAAATACGCAACGAGCGTGACGATGCTCGGCCAATTATTTCGATTCATTAAGAGCAGGAAGGGGACTTCCCTTCGGCCTCTTACAAACTTTAGCACCCAACCATAATCGGAATCCAACGGACCCAAACGCTCGCGGCCACCCTTCCGATTGTCAGCGTCACGGCTGACGGTGTTGTTTCCTTCGAGCGCAGGATGCATCGGAATGTCGTTGACTTAACGGAACGTCGTTTGAATCTGACAGGCCGATAAACGTTGTTATATCATCGATTATCGAGTACACATCGAGGAATAAACGCGATTCCGCGGAGGAGTACCTCTGCAGAGAGCAAAGGAGAAAGTGCAGAAAGTGGAGAGAGGAACGAATCGAGCGTGACAAAAAGCATCGATTCGTCGTACGGTGTAAACACCTGGCGCTCACCTGACCCGATAAACTTCTCCGTCTCGTTCCACCGGCAAATCAAATTTCTTTTGGTTTTTCAGGACTCGCACGGGATCGAAGGTCCGGAGGCGGCCCTGGTCACGGACACGTCGCAGGATGTCAAAGTATTGGGAGGCTCGCAAAACGAAACTCACACGAGCGTGATCTTCTCGCGAAACTGGCAGACCTGCGACCCTCAGGATCATCGGCTCACGGTATGGCTACAAGTATGGCTTATCGTTTTCTTCCCTCGATTATACCTCGTTTCTTTCTACTATTCGTACAAACGATACCCCTTTTTTACATTATTTTCCTTCTCCTCGTTCATCAGAGCTACTTGGACACGAGTATACGATTAATTAAAATCTAGACCTTCTAGGATTAAATCTAGGATTAAAGAATCCACCGTTTACCGATTAATTTAATTAATTTCAGTAGCAACGATCGTACTCGAAACGATTATATTCAAACCACTGCTTCGTCGGTCCTTCGTTCAAGGATACAATCTCGCGATTGAAACGCGTCTCGACTAAGCAAATTTAGCGGTAAGCGGTAACGGGCGAGGGGTTAAGGCTGGTGTATATGGGAATAAAATCAAATATCCGAGATAAAGGATCAAGTTGCCTCGTAACCGAGCATCGAGTAATTAGAAGCGGCGGGAGAACAAATTGTCCGATATTCGATTCCACCTGACGGAGCCTGGGAACTGGGAATAGCCGAGAAGATTTACAACGTAGAGACAAGAGCGCTGGTAGAATTCGCGGAGAGAGCCTCCTCTCTTTTTCGATTTATGCCCGGCACGAAGGCAGCCCGCGACTTTAACAGGCCCTTAGACCACGGTACGTCGAATTCCCGCAGCGATATTTAGGCGTTTAGCATGCCGTCCGCGACCCTCGTGCGTCTCCTCCGCGATTCCCATTCTCGATCCGCAGCGGGACTAACCAGCGTGCCGTCCAGCCCATTGAAATATCTCTTAACCAGCCTGTTTCCCATATCCGATTCCCTCTCTTCCAATTCCAACCGCGGCAGAACCATTATGAAAAAGTAATTATCGCTTGCTATCGCAGGGAGACACGATTCGAGTCCTCTGGGCGCTTCATTCCAGCGATCCTGAGCTAAATACTGCTGTTTGGCCCGGTGACAAGCGTGGAGGTAGAGCTTTGAGACTCAAGACCGCGGCTCCTCATGCACCTCCCCGCCATACTCGGGATATCAAGCATTGGGACGTGAAATTGAATCAAGTAAGTCGACACTCTACCATCATACTCCTACCTGTCTCGTTTTTCTTCAGCCGACGATCTCTTATTCCTATTATTATTCCTATTATTAAAATCAACTAACTCAAAAAAAAAAAAAAAAAAAAAAAGAAAAAACAAATCGATTGCCGTATAGAAAGATATAAGATAAGGTGTAACTTTGTCCTCTCGACAAAGGAGAATCCTCGGTACACAACGATAAATAAAGAAGACATTTCTTCGTTTCAATAAAAAAGTTCTTTCTGCGTTTCTCGCGTTCGCTCGCTTCGCACAAGCGTTGCTACACGGAAACGCTGAATGTGAAACGACCGATAGCTTAATTATTGATCGTTGTCGAGCAACGAAATGCCTGTATCGTGATTAATTATGTGTTCTTCTTGATACGTAGCCTCCGGTTTCAGACAGCGTAGACACCACCTATTGGTGCAAGATTTTCAAGGCACCTCATAAGGAGAAACATCATATGATCGGGGTAAGTGATTGATATTCGTCGAAATTCGCCGAAATTTATCAAAATGTGTCTTGGTTTTGGAATAAATTTGACGCGCGACGCGAGTACCGAGGAATGTCGTAAGGTTGGGCCTGATTCGTATGTGCTTCACGAATCACGGTCATCCGTGCCGGACATGGCACCGTGTCGATGGACGTCATTAGAATAAAGAAGGGCCTCGGAATGATGTCATTCCGTGGCCGAAACGTTGCCCGATTGCCAATGAAATCTGCTTGAGAAGATTTCTCGGCAGAAGAACACGCGGTTCGATCTGATATTCCGAAACTGTCTCGCCACGCCGATCGATTCCTCTGTTTCTTCGAATCCTCTCAACTATATACCGTCGTCGATATATCAGATACAAACAACGATTCATCTTGCGATTTCAGTACACGCCACTGGTGGAAAAGGAGAACGAAGATTTGGTTCATCATATTATATTGTACGAGTGCGCTTCGACTTTGTCGATCTTGGGACAACACGCGAGAATCGTCGGAGCCCCGTGTTACAGTCCTACGATGCCGCGAGAATGGGAATCGTGCTTGCAGCCGGTGCTTGCCTGGGCACGTGGTAGTACAGGTACGCTAGAGGAAAGAGCAGACGAACAGTCGGTAGAATGGGAATTTTCTTCGCTACCTATCGAGTTTCGTTCGGACGACGATAGTTGACGTTCGAATCGAACGTTACCAAAATTGAAAGTTTAATAAAACCTATCTATCGGGCTAGGATATCCGAAATTCGTCTAGCTTTTCAAGTATCCGACTTTCACGCTGCAATTACCAAAATTCTCAATACCGCGTCAGCTTGTAAATCATCGTCTTTGCCATTATCAGAAACACAATTCTTTTCGGCAATGTCGATATAGACTTTTCTCGAGGCACGATTATTTAAATAGATCAGTACAGAGATCACGTATAGCAGTAGCGAGATAGTACAGCATAGAGATACGATGTGTCTTGGCACAGGTGAATGGCTTCCGGAACACGTCGGCATTCCCATCGCCGAACATCCCGAAGGCTCTTATTACATGCTAGAAGTGCACTATAATAATCCGGATATGAAGAAGGTGGTAGACAGCAGCGGAGTACGTCTACACTTGACCGCGAACCTACGTCCTCAGGAAGCGGGAATTCTCGTTGCTGGCGTGGCTGTTAGTCCTCTTCACCTGATTCCACCGAAACAAAAGGAATACGCCACCGCAGGTTACTGTACTCCTCATTGTACCAACACTGTACGTAAACGCCACACCTTCGATAATTACAACACGCTTCTTCCATCCGTTGGTTTCTAAACTTTTAAACTGTCGATCGCCCATACAGATGTTCCCCGAAGGCGGAGTGAACATCGTTTCGGTGGTCTTGCATTCTCACTTGGCCGGTCGCCGTTTGAGTCTGAAGCACATTCGTCAAGGCAAAGAATTACCCAGGATAGTCGAGGATAACCACTTTGATTTCGAGTATCAACAGTCTCATACTCTCGAGAAGGAGGTGAAAGTCCTTCCAGGAGACGAATTGCTGGCCGAGTGCGTTTACGGTACGTTGGACAGAACGAAACCTACTTTGGGAGGATACGCAGCATCTCAGGAAATGTGTCTGGCCTTCGTGGTACATTATCCGAGAACACCGCTCGCAGCATGTTATAGCATGACACCGGTGAAACATCTGTTCAAGACTCTCGGCGTGTACAGCTTCAAAGGCGTTACTATGGATCACCTGGAGAAACTTTTCCTAACAACTAGGTAAGCAAAAGGTAAAAGTACATTGTACGTTCCTTCTTATCCGTTACGTTTGCTCGTTGCAGGACCGATGCCGTCACTATTCCTTCCACCGGTCAACAACAGCTTCCGATTTACCCTGCTACAAGGCCCAGCGAAGAAATAGACGAAGAACTTATAAGGGAGGCAAAGTCTGCCTTGATGGCTATGAGGGATTACACGGTAGAAAACGAGAACGATAACGTCTTCTCTCGATTGATCATCGAAGAGCCCGAAGAGTTCAGAGGTAAACGATACGAACGCCTATTCCCAACAAGCTGATGATTATCGTGATGACTGATAACCGATATAAAACTACGATAATTACGTGTCTCGATAGGTCGAACTTTGGCCGAGCATATGCTGGCTCTACCCTGGACGGAGGAACTTCTTGCCAGATCCATCGAACAGAGTCTGTATCACGGCAGGCACATGACATTTTGCAGGAAGAGGGACGACAAGCTTGCTCTGGTATGTCCAATCTTTCGATATCTTCTCGTTCGATATCTCGGTGTACAAGCAATGCCTGCCTCTATTCTATAAAACGTTCTTCGACGATATAATAGGAAACGTAAAAATTTTAGTTATCGATTAACGTATTCTCTTTGCAGCCGGCTGACATACAAACATTCCCGAACTACACGGCACTGCCGGAAACAAACGAAACCACGTGCAGCGAAATGGCAATGCTATCCAGTGCATCGAGGAGCCTGTACCTTGACATCGTGCCGCTTCTCGCGATTCTCGTTACGGCGATCACTGTTTCCTAAAATTAAAGTCAAACATGTGCTAGACGTTTGATCGTCCTTTGTTCGACCGTCGTTGATTGTACGGTCAAACGTATCCGTCTTATTCGTCTCTCTTACAAATCGGGACTGTTCGAAACGGGCTAGAAACGAGCGATATTATATCGTCGAACGATAATTTACGAGGCCGATATCTCTGCCTGCAGCGAGAGACGGCAACGTTTTGGAAAAATTTTCACCGCCCAATATGTGTGTGTGCGTGTGTGTGCGTGCGTGCGTGCGTGCGCGTGCGTGTGCGTGTGTATATATGTGTACGTATATGCGTATACACAGGCCTACACACGCACCAAAAAATATAACATAATATATATGTATAATGTAATGTAATGTAAATATACCATCCACTTATTTATAAGGTATTCGCGCAGCAAGCCTTTCCCTCTATTTTATATGAACTTTGTATAAAAAATAAACCAGTCTGTAGAAACTGTATCTTTCTACGTATTATCCATCCCCTCTTATTAAAAAGTTATTAGTAAAAGCTCGAGCGGCGACGAATACGAGTTAAAAAAGGAAAAAGTATAGTGTAATTACAGTAAAGAGAAAGAAAAGGTTTTACGAAGATGTTCTTACTACATCTACGATGTACGGGGTGTCAGAAACCATAAAACTTCCAATTGAATATTTTCCATAACTTGCAGAGCTTCATAGATGTGTAGCTACTTGCAACAATATGGACGTTCGCAAATGCTTCGAGGAGTAATTTCGCCGCTGTAAAACGGTTTGCTTATCGGAAGAGACGATGATTTCGTTGATTAGTGGGTATCGGTAGAGTAACGTGGTTGATACAGAAATCGAAATTTCTCGAAATTTCCAAGCCGTCGAACATCCCCTGTCACTTAGTCCGGCTACATTTCGCTAGAGTAAAGAGAGATTCGAACTATGTACGGTGATCGATGTAGCGACTGCTTTGAAGCTCAGCCACAAGGCAACCGGGTAACCGATATATCAGCTACCACGCAGGTGTCCGGGCTCGCAATTTTCCAGATGGTTAACCAATTACGGAGGCGTCTGCGATAGTTCTCGACCCGATTTCATTCACGGTGATTTTCACCTATCGGGATACCCATATCCCACGAGGTCCCATGTGGTCGGTGCTGATAAGCATTGAATTGGACCGATATCGAATTGTGGCGGGTTTCTGCGAGTATAAAAGCTCGGCTCCTTGGGACACAGGACATCAGTAGCTCTCCGGAGCTCTCTAAGGAAGAATACGAGGAATCCTCCGAAGAAGACTTTGCACGCTTCTCCAAACGAAAAGTTCGTACGAACCAGCGTACCAGCTACCACGAAAACAAAGAGTCAAGTAAGTAGGATGTAGATAAAATTGCAAGGGAGTAACGTAAAAATTGTGAAAAAATATATATATATGAAAAATTTCTATCGATGTTAAGAATGCGGCGTACGAGGTACGTTGCATTGCCGGTACGAGCTTGGCAGTATGTCGGCCTTCTGGTGGTATCCCTCGCCTGCCTCACGCTAGGTCTGGTCTCCCGGGATAAGGAAGGCCGAGCGGGAAGCCTGGCGGGACCCGAATTAAAACATCAAGCTCCTCACCAGTAACATTTCGTTTACTAAAATTTCGTCGTATTAGAGTCTTAAAAGTTTGCTTATTCGATTTTTACCTTGTTAGATTTGAAATTTCGAATTTAGTTTATTCGAATCTTAGAACTTGCAATTCAGTTTTGTTACGATTTTATAGATTTTAGATTGTAGGTAGATCGTAGCATCTAACTTATTAGAATAGTAAAACACACTACGGCAAATCTGTCGTTTTCCTCGCAGAGTGGACGCCTGCCCGAATTTGAGCCCTTTCACCAAGATGCCTTCTTGCTCGAGTTTCGAGCAAAACCAGACCAGCATTTCGAAGACGACCAAACAACCTAGAAACTTCAGAATTTCCCTCGTACCAACCGATCCCAGAATGTCCCGATCTCGAAGCTTGGATCGTGCCTCCAGGATACGGTTTCAAACTCGAGCGGACTTTACGAGCAGAATGGAGAGACTGGGCAGACAGAGAAGCAATATCGAATACGATTCTAGACGTACCGTGGAATCGAGACATAGAATACAAGATCGTACAAGACGCGTATCTGATTCTGCAATCCGACTGCAGATCGCTCGATCGCTCGACTCTAGAACTACACAGGATCTTGCTGAACGAAGATTGCTCGAAAGGTCTACCGACATCGATAGGCGTCGTCAAGTAAATAGGCGAATAATCGATTCTCAAGAACGTGGAAACCTTGTACGCTCTATGGAACGACTGACTTTTACCGCCGATTCCCGTCGAGAAAGGAACGAACGATCTCCGAGGAACGTGGATAGACGAAATCGTATCCAAACGACGATCAGACGCGACTCTAGACCGAATCGAGACCACAGATTTTTTACCAGAATGGAAGAACGCGAAGCGACCGACGAACGACGACGTTCTTTCGTTACATCGTTAAGACGTTCCGTAGACAATTTCGATCGAGAGAGAAACGACAGACTGAACTTGGCTCGCGAACGACGTGAATCTTCGCCTGTCAGGGCATCTGAAATTACCGGCAATTACTTAAAGGAACGACGAGTTAGGAGTTTGTCCAACGATCGAAGATCAGAACGTCGATCGTTCGTGGATTCTAGAAGAAATTCGGAAAGGCGATCTGCACCCGTCGAATCTGAAAACCATGTAGAAGATAGAACCGATCGCAGACTCGTGAAACGGACAGATAATCGTCTCTTTGATCAACGTGTAGATCGTAGACTTAGCGAAGAAGGAGTTCACCGTCGTCTTGCAGACCAAACAGCTGAACGTCGACTCATGGAACGAAGAACCGATCGACGTCTCATTGAACAAAGGGCTGATCGACGACGACTGGCCGTGGAAAGGCGATCCACGTCCGTCGAATCTCGAATCCGCAAAGAAGCCAGAACCACCGATCAACGACACAGGGAAAGGCGATCCGCGTCTATCGAATCCCAGAACCGTGTAGAAGCTAGAGCTGATCGCCAACAATCGGAACGAAGAACTAATCGACGTCTCATGGAACAAAGGGCCGACCGACTCGTCGTGGAAAGACGATCCACACCCGTTGAATCTCGATTCCGCACAGAAGCCAGGACCATCGATCAACGACACAGGGAAAGGCGATCCGCGTCTATCGAATCCCAGAACCGTGTAGAAGCTAGAGCTGATCGACAACTTGTGGAACGAAGAACCGACGCACGACTCATTGAACAAAGGGCTGATCGACAACTTGTGGAACGAAGAACCGACGCACGACTCATTGAACAAAGGGCTGATCGACGACGACTGGCCGTGGAAAGGCGATCCACACTCGTTGAATCTCGATTCCGCAAAGAAGCCAGAACCACCGATCAACGACACAGGGAAAGGCGATCCGCGTCTATCGAATCCCAGAACCGTGTAGAAGCTAGAGCTGATCGGCAACAACTGGAACGAAGAACTAACCGATATCTCGTGGAACAAAGGACCGACCGACTCGTCGTGGAAAGGCGATCAACACCCGTTGAATCTCGATTCCGCAAAGAAGCCAGAACCACCGATCAACGACACAGGGAAAGGCGATCCGCGTCTATCGAATCTCAAAATCGTGAAGAAGCTAGAGCTGATCGACAACTTGTGGAACGAAGAACCGACGCACGATTCATTGAACAAAGGGCTGATCGACGACGACTGGCCGTGGAAAGGCGATCCACGTCCGTCGAATCTCGAGTTCGCGGAGAAACCAGAACTGATCGTCGACTTATGAAAGAAAGAGCTGATCGTCAACTCGTGGAACGTCGTCTCACAGGGCGGAGAATCGATCGGCGAGACTCGAACTCAAGACGATCGGTACGACAGACGCTTGACATCGATAGATCTCAAGGTACCGGCACTATGCTTACTCGTCTTGAAAATGGCATTCGCTCTAGCCAGAAGGGACAAAGATTTGCTGACGAAGCACGCGCAACCCTGGCAACTTCTCCGGATAGATCTATGAACGACATCGGACGATCTCGCTCCGTGGAAAGGGATATTCGCTCCGCGGATAGAGATTCTCGTTCTCGAAGCCAATCGATCCAAGATTCGAGCGTTCTGCGAGGACGAGACCGATCTCGACAACGGATTTCCAGGATCCCTGTCGGTACACGTTCCTCGACAGTACGAGAGAAAAGTCAGGCACGCGACAATGATTTCATACCCAGGATGAAGATTTTAGACGCCACGGACTTCCTAAAACAACGAAACTCCATGAATTACACGTTTACATTTGAAATTATCCGTCAGGCACTCACAATTGGACTTTGTACGATGTACGGATTATCCATTTTCTACGGGAAACGTTCTTTCATTAGGTAAGCAAATACCGTATCTGTATCGCTTGTATCGGTAGCCTAATTAAAACAGAAATGTACATTAACGATATTAATGGAATGCGACCGTTTGTTACAGAAACTTGGTGAGACAGGGACCGCAATTTACTACATATGGTAGACTCTTATCCTAAGGAAAAACAACGATCCGCTACTTCCAAGACCTGCTTTTAGTCATTGTTCTAGTGTAATTTTTTCTTCCACTATACTATGTACTTGCTATGTACTTAACGAAAAAACTGTATATTGGTGTACAGCTGATAAAAGTAATCTGCGTAGAGACAGAAATGTGTCGCATGTATTTAAAAAGATATATTTTATCTGAATAAACTGTTCGAACGAAAGTCAAACACCGTGTACTCGCTGTGAATATTTTCCTGAAACGATTCTCCCATCACGCGTCGCACGCATACACGGTACAGTAGCACAAGCATACGTCGTACTAAAGAAATATTAAGTTAGAAAGTAGAGTCAAAGAGAAGAGAAGTGATTTATTAAAGTCATAATCTCATGGTTTTGTACATTACGGCTTAGAAGTAATTATAAAAAAATTCAGTGATTTTCACATAATATATCCAGTCTCGAAGAAGTAACCGTAGTACTCGGTGTAATTATAAACAATTTGATAAAAACAGGTACAAAACAGACGAAAGCAAACAATTGTATTCTACGATCATCCTGTAACAAAGTCGTTTAACATCGTTACGTCTAGGATACGTCGAATTTGTGCGATATGCGTGTGCTTAGTTAGTCGCGAGAGCATAGAGTGTCAACTGTGATTGCTAAAACGTTTAATGAATATTTCTAAAGTGTATATAAATATACGTACTATACAAGTGGACGATTCGATTATAGATGGATTCGTTGATGGCGAAGAACGAGTGTGAATATAAATATGAAATAAATACAATTATTCGAACGATTCGATACGACGCTTAGCATATCCTGAAAAAGCCTCGTGTAAAAAATTAACTTCTATGCGCGACTTTGGAAGAGACGTTTCCCCTATGTTTATACGGTCTATCTATTCGAATGCCAGAACGACGACAAATAGAAGGTTATAAAGCTAGTTCCGAATTGGAAGCAGTCAGGTTCTTTTCTTTCCTCAACGATCGTTAAACCTACGTTATTAGATAAATAAAAAGTCTGCTTTTAGTAAATATAGATCAAAATATCTCTATGTTCTCGTTTGATATTTCACTATTATTAGTTTTATTACTCCGACACTGTGGACGTTGTCCATGCGTAATGCACGCACAATGGCAAGAAGGAACGTCGACGAGAAGTTACGATAAAACTGTAACTTTGTTACTTGTCCGTCTCTCTTTCTTCCTTCCTCCCTCCCTCCCTTCCTTTTCTTTTTTCTTCTTCTAACTTTGGCAGTGATCGCAGTCGATCGTTACGCGCGAGCTTTCCCAGGATCGATACGATTTCACTAAATATCCGTATCTTGTGACGCAAGAATAACTAAATATACCGCAGACGCGATCACCAACAACCGATCGTGTCGCGTTCCTGGTAAGGTCGATAAAAAACAACGCACCGACCAAACCATATTGGCTGTACTTTCGCTCGCATATGTATAAAGTGCCTAACAACGCGATAGCTTCTTCCAACAAATACCTATGATTCGTTTCAGTACAGATACGAATTATCACAATGCCCGATATCGAATCGAGAAATTGCAATCCGTCGATTTCTCGATATTTCACGAGCACCACTTTACACGCATATCTAATCTAGTTCATCTAGAATCTCAATGAACATTGGCGATCTCTTGAAGCATTCCAAGAATATGATCAAGCTCTTGTCGGAAATAGCACAATTGTCGATTTTTACCCTTCTCGTTTTTACAGTCTTTGCACTGGGTTCTATTTCTTAGCAAATCGCGCACTAAACTCTGCAACGTCATCTCGCGGCTTTCGTGTCGTTGTTGGAGAATCGTTATCTTGTCCTGCAACAGCTGCAACTGTTCCGTACTCTGAAACGAAAGGTGCGACAATTACAAAGAGACGCGTAAAACGAACGCCTGTTCAACGCCTGTCTCTTACTACCGTACCGGTGTTGACAAGTACTTCACTTTTTCATTCAACGTTTTCACTTTATTCTCCAAATGCTGGCGTTCAGCCTTCAGAACGATCACCTGTTCCTTGTAGTCTCTGAGCTTCTCGATTTGCTGCTTCAAGTGAGATATCACAGCTACTTGAGTATTTATCTGACCCTGTTAACAGAAACGGAGCTTTTATCGATCAAATTGGCCGTAAAAAGATGACCAGAGTACTACGTGCAAACGCTTTATCACGTTAATCTAACGTAGTAGACGACAGACTTTTACGCGTTTATCGCGAGCTAAAAAATACACGTGGACGAACATGATACGCGAAAATCAAGACGCCTCTAATGGCGAATTAAATTTTTCCCTCGATTCCGTTTCTTCGACCGATAAGTTTTGTACAGATACAAATGCCCATAAACATTCCCACTCTACTGATAAATAAACGAGAAAGCGAAATAAACACTGCACGTAATACTACGAACCTGTAACTTTACCACTTTAGAATCTCCGAATTTCACGCTATACTCCTTCAACAAAGTGGCCATCTCGCGTTCATGTTCCTCTTGCAAGAGGTTCAGATCGTGAAGCCGTTTGTTCTTTAAAGCCATGAAATCCTTATTCATCTTGTTTAGTTCCTCTTTCAGAATATCATTCTCATCGGCCAATCTCTTCACCAGATTGCTATCTCCGTTCTCGGTGTACTGCATCGGATCGTAAAGCTTTTGTACGGAAGCGGTCAATCGTTGAGCGTTTGTGTCCGACACGTGGCCATTTTGGTAGACGTTCGAATTCTGATCGTTCCCTTCGATAGACCTCAAAGTCAACAGCTTCGAATCCGACGATACCATGCCGCGATTCCTCTCAAAGTTCGTAGTCCTCGCCGATCTTCTATCGTTCAACAATTTCTCTCTCTCCTTCTGCAGTCTTGCGTTCGTCTTTTGTAAGTCTTGCGATTCTTTCGTCAGCTTCGAAATCGTTTTATCTTTGTTCGCCAGTTCCAGTTTCAATCCACGTATCGTGGCCATCAGATAAGCGTCCTCTTTGGAATTCTGACACTTCGAACTACCTTTCACAGAAGATTTTCCAACGTCTTTCTTCCCTGTATCTTCCTTCTCGAACGAACCTGCCCTCTCCTCCTTCCTAATAGTCTCCACGCTCTTGCTCTCCACAGGTTTCGATGCAGTCTGCGTAAACATATCATTGCATATCTTACGATTCTTCGTGTTAGCCTCCAACAGTTTGCCGTCCAATTCCATCACTTGACTAGTATACTTCTCCCTCATATCCGAGAACTTTCTCTGGAATTCCACCATTTTCTCTTGGGCCAAATCGTCTTTCGCTTTAATTTCGTTTTCCAGGCTCGCGATCCTATCCTCTAACAGCTTAACCTTCTCGGCCCCGACCTTCTCCTGTTCCGAATTCGCGGTCAATATTAGAGCAGACACCGAATCGGGATTCTTCCTCTTAAGTATCCTCTCCATTTCACGAACTTGTCTGTTCAAGTCCGTAATCTTTTTGCTATCGAGAATCACTTGGTCCTTCAATTTCTGTGTCAACTGTTTCTCACGTTCCACGTGACTCTTAGATATTTGCAGTTTCTCCGACAAATTACCTTCCTTCACCCTTAATTCTAACAATTCTTTCTCCAACGGTAGAACGTTTTGTTGCATCTTATCGAGCTCTTGCTTCGCTATTCGTAATTGTTCCGTCTTAGAGCTTAGTTTTACCGTCAAGTCCTCCACTTGCTTCTTCAGTTGCAGCTCCGCGGTGGTCATCGCTTGTAATCGATCCGTGATAAAGTCGTTCTTCGTTCTCAATTGTTCCTTGAACATCTCCAATTCGTCGTTCAAAAGACTATTTTGTTGAACCAGATCTTCGTTCTTCAACGCGTAGTCTGCGTTCTTGTCTCGCAGCTCGGAGACTTCGAGGTTCAGTTTCAAAGTCTCCTCCTCCAGATCCTTAACTCTATCCGCAAGTTCCTGTATCTTACCAGATTCTAACGCCGTACTCCTTTGCTTTTGCAGCTGTTTCATTTCTTCTTGCATTCCCTTCGTACCTTGCATCAACTTTTTGTTTTCCGTTTCATAAGCCCGAATTAAATCCTCTTGCCTCTCCAGTTCCTTTTCTAGAAGCACGATCTTCGTATCTTTCTTTGGCTGTGATTCCGAGCGTTTCTCGTTTAACGACAGCTCGTCCACCTTCGCCTTTAGAACCATGTTTTGCTTCTTCAACGCGAACAGTTCTTCCTCGAACGATATACGCATACTGTCCATTTGATTCTTGTGCATTTTCACTTCCGACTCCAGCTGTTGTTTCAAAAGACCGTTCTTATGCCTTTCTTCGCGACATAATAATTCCCAATTTGTTTTCGTTACATGCTGTTTCGTGTCACCGCCGGCCATCGTTTTTGCCTGACTGTCCGGTGATTTAGTAGCTTGGTACGACTTGTACGTGGAAGACAAAGCGAGATTGGAAACAGTCTTAACGGAATTTTTCTTTGGCTTTAAAGTTACGGCCTTGGTCTTGGGCGGAATTTTCGTGATCGGTTTGACCGTAGGCTGCAATTTCGGCTTCAACGTTGGCGATCGTCCGATCAAAGTGTTGCTAGGTTTCTTCGCTGTATCCGAAGGTTTGCTTGCTCTTAGATTTTCTACGGAACTTCTAAATGACAATGGCTTACAAATCTGGTCGTAACTCTTAGACTTGGAGAACTTTAACTCTTTCTTTTGCGTTTTGTTACTCGACGCGCCAAACGGACGAATGGCTTTGCGCTCTACGCTACCGCGTTCGCAAGTTGGAACGTTAACGTTAAATTTCATCTCGGAACTTGAGATCGTTTTATGCACGGTTGCTTTTGATTCGTCCGTGGGTTCTTTGCTTCGTCGCGTTGTATCTTCCGTCGACTTTTCGGCTAATAACTTTGGGATTGCATCCGCGAATAATTCTAATCTTGGTGTCAGATCAACGGTATACAGTTCTTCCTTAGAATCGAGCACCTTTTTATTATCCTTTGTCACAGCTACGTTTCTAGGAGATACTTGATCCGTTCTCTCAATTACTTCCTCGTACTCTTCGTTCTTACCGCTATTATTAACGTTCGGAGATTGTTTTCGTTCACCACTGTGACCGCTCGTGTCCGTCCCGATAATTTCATTCGTCCGAGGTAGTTCCTTCTCCAATATGTCGGAGATTTCCTTCTCGGGAAACTCAGGACTTTTGTCATTCGTGGTTTCTCCATCCAAAATGCATAATTTTTCGTCCATAGGCTTTGAATTAGACTGCTTCGATTCTTGTTCCTTTTTATTAGACTGCCCTTGCAAGAGTTTCAAAAAATGGGAAAAATCTTCCTGTCCAAAACTTGAACTACCTGACATACCACCCTCCGCTTTCTCCTTGGACTTTCTCAGCAAATCCTCAAAAAAATCCTTATCCACATCCGTTATTTCTTTTTGCAGGTTATCCTTATCCGACTCCAGCTTTCTTGTACTTTTTAGTTCTTCCGACTTGGAATGTCTTTCAATAGGATCGTCCAAATCAGAACTGCTCGACACCTCTACCTTCTGCTCTTCAAATTTTCTTCTCTGAAGTTCTAAAGATTTAGGAGCTTTCGGACCATTCAAATTTTCATATATAACTTCGAATCCAGGACTACCACCGTCTCTCTTCTTTTCACTCTTTGGACTCTTTTTGATTTTCTCGGTCTCTTTGTGCACCTCCTCCTCTATCAGTTGAAATATATCAGCTTCTAATTGTCTAACCCTGCTAAAGCTTTCTATGTCTTCGGGAATATTCTCAGGTACTAATGTATCAGACTTTGATCCGCTTTTAGATAGACTATTACTATTTTTTCTTACGAGCTTCTCAGCCTCCTCTAACAGTTCTTCCACCGATTTCTCCTCCTCCGTAGGATTTTTGGCAGAGTTCCGAGACTTTGAACGATCCGTAGCTGAACTAGGACTAAGAGCTCCAGCTATCTTACTCATTTCTTCCAAAATACTACCTATATCCTCATCGGTTGCATCTGCACGAAACAAGGAAAATTCAAATCCAGCTGTACTTGGAAACTCGTACAAAAGTTCCACCGTCTGTTTGGCTTTCGATACTTACTTTCAAAATCAGAAGGATATTTGTCGAACGCAGCAGAAGCCAGAATGTCGCACAAAGTATCGTCCCTGTCTTTCGTCTCAACTTCGCTCTTATGCATAGCCTATGCAGAATAAAAGGAATAAATAATAGATAAATAATACACGTTATCGGTTATTTAAATACGTATTATACGGTCGATACGATAATCGTAATTACTTTGCACATCTTCTCCTTTTCAAGAAATTCTTTCATCGATGAACTAACATCTGGTGAAGGGGATGGAGATCGCTTTGTCTTCGCGTCTATCGGAACAGCATGAGAAATATCCAGCCAAGTATCCGGCTTCTTCAACCACCATTTCTCCTCTTCGTGCTTATCTTCTGGCTCCGATCTCTTAACAACCACCTTAGGTTTTTCTTTTATTCTAATTGAATTTTCTCCTACGCTAATGCTAATGGACGTACCCAGAGTATCATCTTCGGTCGAGATCAACTGTTGACGAATTAAAAATACGATCATAATTAATGCGAGTGAATACAAAACTCGACGTATTTTAATCTCTTAGTTCGAATATATCGCATTAACTGGCACGAATTTACCGATAAATCGTCGAAAACGGCGAAAACCGTCGAACGTCTTTTGGAAAGTAAAATAGGTTAACATAGCTATCGAGAAGTATTCCAAACACTTACATCCTCGTAACGAGGGGACTTTCGAGGGTTCGAAGACATTCGGATTTTTCACTAACAACACCTCCGAAGAACGTAATCCAAATAATAAATCATCTTTTCGAAGTCGTTTGACACTTGGCGTACTTTTTGTTTGTTTGATAATTTTAATTCGCTCGATGGCCGTCTCGCAGCGACCTCACCTATCCAGTAACGTAAAGTACCTTTTAAATTTCAAAACGTCAAAAAGAAAGAGAGAGAGAGAGGATAAATATGCAACGATTATACAATGAAATAAATAAGTTAAAGGAGATAATAAACAGGGTAACAATTAATAGAAAAATACGTTTTACTGCTCTCTATTTAGAATTTATTTCTTTTTTATCGTTGTGCAATGATTGCAACTTTTCAATCGTTAAACCGTTAGACAGTTGTAGAGAACGTTTCATATTTAATAAAGAATTCTGTACAAAGGGATGACGAGTGCATCTAATATCCAATAACAACGAATAATAGAATCAAAGTTTAATAACATTTTTAGCGTAGAAAGCGTTAAACATTATCCACGATCGTTCCGCGTAAATCCAACGATCATCGTTCTTCCTAACAACATACACGTTCGTTCGATCGATGTTAACGATTACGAAAACTGGCATTTATTACGCTATAAGAGCAAGACGTGAAATAAAAAAAGAGATGAGTTAATTACATATACGATACAAGATGAATACAAACCTAACATCTTTTCAACTATATATCACAATTTCGTGTATATGAATATCTAATATCTGTTAAAATATATGTGTATATATATATATATTTATATATTTATATATTCTATATGAAATATCGATCATACATGATATATTCTATATGAAAAGATATACATATATATATATATACATAATATATCATCTTATTTTAAAATGCGAAGGCGATCCGTGAATCCTTTATCTACATAAATTCTTAAGCGTACATCGCAACATTGCCTCACTTTACTTTCTCCCCTATCAACAATCGACTATCATTTATACTGTATACATTTTCGTTCATAAAAATAGTATTACAATATTAACGTATCGATAGCGTGTGCTCGAAATAATTTCATAGGTACATGTTCTTCCCTGGAAGATTAAAAAAAACAAATTATCAACAAAATCTATGTAACGATGGCCGTATCGATACGAATACAATAGTAACGCGACTGACTTACCGTTCAAGGCTTAAAAAATAAAAATTTACGCGACGTCACGTTACCGGCGATTTCGTAAAATGATCAATGTCCATAGCACACGTGCAGTTTGAATAATTCTTTGTTAGCGAAACTCGTGTTACATTCGTCGCAGTAGCGCTTGATATCTAGCACTTTGATCGCGGCGGACATTTTGCTCGCGACACTACCTCCGATTGCCTTCATCAAAGCTTTACCAGATGCCTTATTTCTGTGCATGAAATTTCGAAAACTTCTTCGTAATTTCTTAATCGACACATTCGTGCTATCGGGTTTTCGTATCTTACCATTTCTCAGACAAACATCTTGGCTTCTCAAATATCTCGTCGAATAATTTATCCCTCCGATCCGATGCGAACCGACTTTCCCCGACTTGAATTTATCCTTGGGTAGATTTCGCGATGATTTCCATTTTGCTATACTAAAATTATCGGTGTGCTGCGCACCGTTTAATCGCGTATCGCAATTAACTCTATCGTTTCGTACGTTTACATGGTAATTGTTAGGCAGTGCATC
This sequence comes from Bombus fervidus, assembly GCF_041682495.2. NCBI lineage: Eukaryota > Metazoa > Arthropoda > Insecta > Hymenoptera > Apidae > Bombus > Bombus fervidus. The sequence goes on from NC_091528.1 coordinate 11,763,683, forward strand.
GATCTCGTCGGTTAGGGATAACATAGCGGCCGATACCGATCCGTCCACTACCAGATCCTCCAGATCCGACAGCTGTTCCGTCTTAATATCCGATTTTACTTTGTTCTTCATTTGTTTCGGCATCTTTTTCAACGGTAATTTTAATTTGCTCGCAATATTCCGAACTTTCGTCTTATCCGCTGCATGTTGATCGCTTTGCGATCTTTGATTCTTATTCGTGGATCTAGAATATTTCCGTATCGCTTCTCTATAATCAATGGTCCCTTTTCTCGGTCTTAAGACGCGTCCCTCGAAATCGAATTTCTCAATCTTAATCTGCGACACATCGAATTCCGTCGGGCCTGACAGTTTTGTCCGCACGATCGTTGTCGACCTATTCCCACTGTTGTTCAACGACGAACAAGTGGCAAGCTTTTTCCTAATTCCCACGTAATCCACAGAACCTTTTCTAGGCCTCAAATTACGAACTATCGCGTCTTTCGAAGTTTCTTTTTTCCCGCTACTGGATTTATCCGTCGATGATCTGAAATTCGCAAATCTAGTTGTTCGCGAATCCTTAACCTCGTTCACAAGCTTGACTAAATTCGATCGTTCCTTGAACGCTTGATGCGCCAACAAATTCCCCCGCATAGCTCGCGATACGTTATTAACGCAGCTATCGTTGTCCTGTCTCATGGCGTTTATTCCACTACATCTGGATATTTCGTTCTCGTAGTTCGTACGTACGGTTTCATTACTTTGGTCCGCTTTATCACAGTAACAAGCGCAACGTGCATACGAAGTATACGTTATAGGATCGGCAATATCATCGGATTGCACACCGTTCATCGGATAAGTTACCGAACTCATCGTAGTATTTATGTAGTCGTTATCGTCGTACAGGTCGTAATCCGGTGGCTCTACTTTGATCTTGATGTTCTCTATGTGCACCATCGGCACACCGACTCTCTCCTTCGAATCCTCCTTTCGCATCCATGACAACTGATTCTTCAAACCCGCGTCTGTCTTCAGACAGTCCATGTAGAATTTGTGAAACTCCTCTAGCTTGTAACTGCACCGATGACACATGTGCTTCGGCAACAGGTCCATTTCGTGCACCTGCAGGATACACAGCCGATGCGAATGCGAGTGTTTGTTAAGTTCACGTGGTCGCTTATAGGAAACGAGGTGGGGACACTACACGTGCTCTACAAATATACACGGAGGAAGTTAAAGGGCGGAGAGATTCAAGGGATCCACGTTCCATTCTTTACTTACCATATAAAATCATTAAAACGTTTTGTACGATATAAAAATGACAAGGACCACATTCTACGACATCGTTCGGAACGAAGCGTAAGATGACATTTTTAAACGTGCAATAAAATTCGATTAGTTTCGCTGAAACGATTAATACGCGTTTTCTATTGAAACGAAGAGAACAGGTTATATAATGGAGAAGAAAAAAAAGAAAAAATATTTCGATGCCAACGGCACGTGTACGGTATCTTTCTTCCTATTTATACGATAATATTCTTGTTAAAATCGTTGAAATATGAGTTACACGTATTTATACAAAGTTCTAAATATATATTACGTTTAATTCTCTGAAATTATCACGCACTCTAACCGATAGAAGCTAAACAGGGACGAAAATCTAAAGCGATATTCGTTTAGCACGACGGAATATTCCGTATTTTTTCCGTATTTTTCCGTATTTTTCCGTATTTTCCATATCTAAGAGAAATTCTACTTTGAAATAGTCCGATTTAAACTGGCGATTTTATCGATAATAACGAGTTAAAAGAAACGATTACGATTTAAAGTTATGCAATACGTTAAAAGTGTTTACGAGGCTCATTGGCGCGAAGTAACAATAACCTCACTTTTAGGTATCATAAATACAACCAATAAACCTATTTACGGAAAAGTTTCAACTTTTAGTAAACATAATCCAACCAGTTAGAAAGATACGCGTAAAAATACACGGATCTGGTACGCGAATGAATTTTCATTAAAAGGAAACATCGTTACGTTTTGATAATAGATTTTGTGGCAAAAAGGTGGTTTAGGAGGGGGCGTGAATGATGTCAGGAAAGAACAGCCAAGTACATACATACTTACACGGTACACGTGAAATTCATAACGAAACGATACGAATGTAGAAGGGAGAAGAGCGATATGACACGTACCATGATCGGGAGAATGGCGTTGATTTTCTTCACGTGGTTCTCATTCTTGTCAAAAATGTTAATCGAGATACCGGATTGCTTGCCGCAAAGGCGGCAGACGCGACTAGATTCGAGGGTCTCCATAACGGTATAGGGAGAATTAATTTGTCCGGGAGAATGTCGTGAGTGGCGAGCGAGGAGCCGCGTGCGTGCGTGTCTCTTCTATCCTTGTCGTGATCGCCTCAAGGAGAGCTTTCGCGGCACCCTGTGACCGCGCTTCGCGGGTAATCCCCAAAAGCCCCGCAGAGCGCGAACTTTCTTCTGCGGCCTAACCGCCGCCAGCGTACAATTCTGCGTCACGTTTCACCGTCGGGGTTCGCGCAAACGCGAACCTTCACAAGTGCTGCTAACTCGACGACAAGTTGTGATCGACCGGTACCGCCGCCTCTCAAAACCTTCTACCGGCGGAACGGAAAAATCACCCGACTTCTGCCTTCACGCCTGTCACCACGGTATCACCGTGCTGCTCTTAGGATTGAACGACAGGATCCGTTTATCGTTCTCTCCGCTCGCTCCAGAGAGCAGATCAATTTCGATCGATCCACCACCCACAGAAGTCGGGCAAACGGAGTTCGCCTTTTTCGTCGACGAATCGTAGCTTACCGACATCTGTCGCAGCTTCCTGTATACGCCTGTTACACGGGCGGCGACCTACGTGTCGGTAATGTCGCACGGCCAAACTGCGTTCTAACCTTTTGACGTGTACGAGTGACACACGCTTTTACTTGTTGGGAATTATCGTGATCGATTCGAGCCGAGGATGGAGAATGAGAAATCGTTGGCGGAGAAACATGCCGAGAGAATGAAACGCTTGCGGGAACTGCACGCGAAAAGGGTCGGTGAAAGAACAGAGTAAATCCATCTTAACCTATAATTCGGATTTATCGCTTCCATGTTTTCGAACGTAGCCGTTTCTTACAGAACGTTGTATTCGTAGAACGAGGCCAGACAGCAAAATCACAAAGAAGTTATAGAGGAAGATAAAAGGAACAAGCTTCCTTCGAACTGGGAATCGCGTAAAAGGCAAGCCGAATGGATCGTTCAAGACGAAGCTGCGAGAAAAGCTGCTCAAGAGAAGGTAACCTATAAAAAAAAAAAAGAAGAAAGAAACAATTTACAGGGTTGTAGGTTTATAGGATGTGTCGATCAAATTTATACGTACGGTGCATTTTACAGGGAGAAGACTACGAGAGAACGAAATTACTTCACATCGATGCGACAGAGGCAGAACGTATAGCAAGAAAGAAAAGAAATAGAAAGAATCCAGATCCAGGTTTTTCAGACTACGAACAAGCAGCTATTCGACAATACAACAGACTGGTAAAGAATATCAAACCAAACATGGATTCGTACGACGAGGCTAAAGAAAAATTAGGCCCGGCATTCTACGGAGATAGAAACACTATATTACACGGTCTACACGAAGATAAGAAAGAAGCTGTTGACAAAATGGTGGAAGACTTGGAGAAGCAGTTAGTATTTAGCAGCCTAATGTTTATTGTATCATCGTCGGTGCGTCATTCGGTCATTCTCCTGTATTCGTTTTCAGGATCGCAAAGAGAGAGAAGTATAGTAGAAGAAGAATGCACAACGACGACGCTGATATCGATTACATCAACGAACGCAATGCTAAATTCAATCAAAAATTAGAGAGGTTCTATGGGGAATATACGCGCGAAACGAAGCTAAACTTGGAACGGGGTACAGCTATATAATAAGTGAATATCATGCTAAAGGACTTACTACAAATATCTTGTATTTTAAATAGTATTTCAAAACTCATACAAATAGAAGTCAGACTACTGATAAGTCGTTGATTATTTGGGTAATCAGAAGTGAGAATGGTACATTTTGCGGTACGGTGTATCCCAATCTTAAACCAGAATCCATTGTTATCAAAAGTCGAGTTATACATTGATCTCTCGAACAAACAAAAAATTGAACTCAATCAAGTTATTTAAATTTCTGTTCTCCTTTCCCGATCCGATCTGTTGGCTGCTACTTTTTATTTAACTTAAATAATGATTTTATATACAGTTTTCACGTTTCTAACGCAGTTCACATCATACCACCCAACTATGCACTATCCCTGAAAAGAAACATACATTTCTTGATATCTTTAGTCTCAGAATAGAAATCGCATCCGTGAAAGATAAAAACGACGGGAAAATATACTCACGGCTCGGGGAGAAGTTGTGATGATGTGTAACTCGTATATGAATATCTTGAGTTTCGCCTACAAATTATACATTTATAACTGTTATTTATCTACGGATAATCTTTTTCTCGCAACGTAATTTCACTTAACGTTTAAGGATATTAGTTACTTACCAATTTACGATTACCGACTCGTCGAAACGATTAAACTATTAATAATTAGGGGAAAAATGACACTGTAACATATGCTAAATTAAACATGCCTCGGGTTAAGATCAATTCAAATTTTTAAGTGGATTTATTTGAAAACAGGAAAAAAAAACGCGTCCATGCGTTACGTTTAAGTGCGTCGTATAGTCATGTTTTATCGATGTCACATCAATGCTTGCGGCGTTGGTAAAACAATTTTCTCGCTTACGAGCAAATATCTTACAAATAGGAAATGTCACCTCTTGCAACGAATTCGACGACAGTAGCAAAGTATAGGGTCCGTACATCTCCGGTATTTCAGAAAATATCATTCGTTCGAAGGAAATTCGTCGATCCAGAAAAATGTCATAGCAAAAAAAAAAGGGACATGCTGTTAAGGTACTGGATTTTACTTTCGCAGAGGCGACGGAGGCGGAGGCGGCGGCGGAGGTGACGAATCGATGTTCAAGCGTGTTAACGTGGCCGTAAGGTCGTCTATGGATTTTCCACAAGTCGTACCTGCGTTTCCGTGATCCAACAGCCTCGGCATGTCGCACTGCTCGCATTTATTCATCAATGGATGATTGTCGAAGGTGCACATTCTACAGACCCAAGAAGGTCCGTCTCGTTCCTCTCTATCAACGTTGTTACCGGTGGGTTCCGGTTGCCAGGCGGGTGGCTGACTCGGCAGAGGCGGTGGGTCGGCGCTGACAGATCTCGATGGTAGGGGCTGACCCGTGTAAATACGCTGATAAAACTTTTCGTTCGTTTCGCCCAAAGGTACTGTGAAAACGAAGGAAAGAAGGGAATTTTGTGCGAGCAAGAGCGAGAAGAGAGGAAAGCGTTACTAGCAACAAAATTATATTACCTCTTGGGTCAGACCACTGATCTACCTCGTCCGCGAGTCTGTCGCATTCAACTTGTAGCTGATAGATCTCGCTTCTCAATTTTTTCTTCAGTTCCTGCAAAGTCGTCGCGAGCTCGTTAGATAACGCGATCATAGTTACGCTGGGCCGTTATAACGGCATGTTAAACGAGCGAATGGCCGATACAGAGCATACCTGAGGAGGCATCGAAGAATCGAAGGGCCTCGTGAGGGACTGCAATTCTTTCTTCATAGCTTCGAGTCGTCCTTTCTCGGCTCTCAATTCCCTGGCGAGTCTATCTTTTCTAGCTAACTGCTCGGCGACCAATTCCCTTTGATGCTCCGCCACTGCGTCCCAACAATCGAACAATTAACTGATTGTATCGGATAAAAGATAAATAGATGTAACAATCGGTAGGTAGAATAGATTTAAGGATAGCGCGTTTGTTATTTGGATTACTCGATTAGTTTTACAGTTAGAAATTCGCAAACGTAGAAATGTACGGTGGTTGGTTATACCAAAGGTGGCGATCGTAACCAAGCACCAACTGCATCGGTACGCAATTAGCCTCGACTCGATCGCTGTCGACATCGCGATATTTCACCGCGTGTGAACGATTAAAGGGGAAAGACGAAATGCGAATCGTAGCGTTCAGGAAACGCGTCAACATGGAGGCGAGGCTGCTCGTGAGAGGGAATAGCGGATCAGGTGGTCCACGTAGTGTAACCGCAAGCGTGGCTATGTATAGACGGAGCGTGGGGTCAGGAATGCGTAAATATCGTTCTCAGTGTTACACGCGTGGGCGTAGCATGTGCGACGGAGTGGTTTTCGCAGGTAAATATACGTGTACGCGATTCCTATAATACGAGAATTGGGAAAAGAAAGCGAGCCGCCTTTATGGTATCGGCAGCGAGTACATATACGAGGAAAAATAAAAATAGCCCGGCTGAAAGGTTATTTTCAAGGCTCGGCAAGAAACGTAGCCATCCACCGGGCGTAGTAGGACTTCACCTTGATTCAACGGCGATCGATTCTGATCAGAATTGGCCGGTATTCGTTCGCCAATGGGACTGGAGGGCGGCGAGGTCGTGGTCGGTCCTGACGGTGTTGTCGGAAGGCTAATGGAGGGGGCGATGTTGGTCGTGGATGGTACAGAAGGTGTGGTTGGGGCGCTCATTGTCGTCGTCGGCCTCGGTAACTGACTAGGTGGTCCTGCCGGAAGACCTGCAACTTTCACACTTTAATCGGACGATCCGATCTCTCTGATTGTTTGGCCCCGAGCCAAAGTCACGATTGTTGCTCAGTCCGAAAACTCGGGCGACAGTCGCACGTACGACACGTGTGAAACAGTCGAAAGCATCGAGAAATAGAGAAACAGTGAAATGGAGAAATACAGACCTGGTGGTCTCTGAGGACCGGTTTGTACCGGCGGTATCAAGCTGTTGGGCCTGACAGGGCCCATCGGAGGCCTGATTCTCGCAGCCGCCACACCGCCAACGGCTCCCGCACCGATGCTAATCTGAAGACGGCTTTGAAAGCCCCGGGGATCCAGAGAGGAGCTCGAGTAAGTCAGGCTCGAGCCCTGCGATCTGATGTCGATCGGTGGCTGCGGTTCCGAGGATGGCGGCCTCAGCGTCAGACTAACCGAGGTGTAGCTTCGCGTGTGATCGATCTGCGGGCCCGTGTTCTCCGCGTTGAGTAACGGCTCGGCGTAATGAGTCCGTGGGTCGAGCAGCAGATCGCTTCGTTTACAGGCACCAACGATCGTAGGCACCGTTCGAAAGTCTAAACGGTCGTTGGTGGAAATAAAAAAGAAAAATGGGTGTTCCGTTAGGAGCAGGTAACGAGCGAAGATGGAACGAATCACGCGATCGACGGTACAGCGTGCAAAATGAAAAGAAGTCGACGGTACGTAACCACCGTAACAAGGGTTAAACGTTTTCGTTCGATCAACAGGCAAACAGGATCTCCGCCGTACACAGGGCCACGGCGTCGCATTACGCTCGTTACGATCAATATTGAATTCTGACGCAGCTGGCATCGCTGCACCCGCAAACGAATCCGTTTAACTCTTCACCGAACATACCAAGTCGGAATATAACAAGCGCGAAGCTGCTGGAATCTAGAAACGAGATATAGGCGCAGACTACGTACACTCTGCGACAACGTTGCGATCTACCGTCAGCAAATCTACGCGAGAAGCGATTGCTTCCTGTATGCATACCCTCGTACGTACAAGTACACGCTTGTTGTTACTTCGTCGTATCAAAGATAAGAAATTCAAAATACATCACGAGTATTCGCCGCTATTCACCGTAAACGGTCTATATCCTTCTACGCGATATTACGTTATTCCGATCGTTCGTTTCGACTTGCCCCGTCGTTCGCCTAATGAAACCTCGGCTAGATGCGTACCGCGATTGCCAGCAGGGCTGCAGGCAACGTTCACGTTCAGCTCGAATCCGGCTGGCTCGTTTCCCGCGTTCTGGACTTTGTTAAGGCAGTTCGCGTCGCTCAGTCCGGTGCAATCGTCGAAGAAACCGCGCGACGCGGTCGTGCAGACGGCAGGCGCTGAAGAAGGGGTGCTGACCGAGTCAGCAGCTATCGGCGACGAGGCTGATATCGCGGCTGCTCGTGTGCAGCTGACGGGACAGCGCCGTGCCATACCAATGTCCAGCGAGGCTGGTCTGTGTGGTCGCGTATTGTTGTTCGTGCTGTTGCTGTTGCTGGCGCGTTGCAATTGGTTCATCGTGCAGAAACGTTGCTGCTGCGTGGCCAGGTGATGGTTCACTCGTTGATGATGTTGCTGTCGCTGCTGCTGCTGCTGCTGCTGCTGTTGTTGCTGTTGCTGCTGTTGCTGGAGGATGGCGTAAAGTGCCGTCGGTGGGAACGCGCCCGGAGACTGACGTGACTCTTGAGTGGCACGAAGGCTTCTCGCGCATGTCTCCCGATCGTGGCTATTCTGCAACGCACAGATGCACCTTGGGTCAGCCGATTTCCGGTCATCGCGCGCGAGCCCGCTGACAGGGCGTTTCAAAATGTTATCTTTCTTTTCCTTTTTTTGTTTGCTTCTCGACCGGAAAATTGTCTTGCCTCTGCTGGATCCTAATATACACGATGTTACACGTTGCTGGCAGATTCGTCGATCAGACATCTGCCGGAGGAGGAGTTAACCGTTTGCGGTCCGATTGGATTACCCAGGTACGAACAACGGATTTGCATCTGCTTTTCAATTCCGTGATACACAGTTCGTCGTAAGCGGAGTTTGCTGGCGCGAGAACGATAGACCGCAAAGGGTTAAACAGTGCCAGCCTTTCGCCCGCCTATCCTTTGATACTTTTGCGGATAGCGTGAAATTCTGGGACTTTCTAGTCTATTCGTACCGACAAAACGTCGAAAACTGCTCTGTATGTTACTGGCATGTAACGACGCCCTCCTTAGACGTCACTTGCACTTATCTAGTGCATTTTCATCTTTTAAGATGCGTCGAAACATATCAGGTTCCCCTCGCTTTTCACCTTTTAAGCAGATATTGCGTTATACAGGCTACAAAATACGCACTGTCGTAAATACTTATACGAGTTAGAAAATAACGATTAGATATTTTCTCTATCGAACAAAGGTACGCAAAAATGGCGCCAAACAAAAAAAAAAAAAAAAAAGAAGAAAATGAAAAAAAAGAAAAAGAAAGAGAAAGAAGAGTGATAAAACTTGGTTTCGATCAAACAACGTTTGAACTAAGGAGAGCAGAGTACCGCGATCGAAAAGACGATGATTGTTGCGGTGACTGGAAAAAAACCGAGAAATCCGAACGCGGATACAAGACGTTATATTACTGTTTTTAGTACGGTCGATGTTTGCCGATTAAGAGACATGTTCCGAATGCGCGATTAGAAAGGGAAAAAAGAAAGGGATAAAAGAAAGGAGAAAGAAAGAGTAAAGAAAATCAAATGGCCAACACAAAGGACGTCTAATACACACAGGTTCCACGCTCGTGCAATGAGAGAGGAGAGAAATTCTGTGCCGTTAATTCGCAATGCCAGTGATTATGGTATACTCGTGGTGTACGCGAGTTATGGTTAGTCGTTATTGCGACGATCGTTTTAGCCATGACGGATGAGCGATAAGAAGAAATCTGTGTAAAGTTGTTTACGAGGCACACCGTGTGCACACTCGAGGAGCCCATCTCGGAAAACTCGATGCAGCGTGGTGTGGTTTGACAACGGTTGCCAGGCAACGACGCCGTATCTTACCAAACTGTCTACTCGTTACCGCGCTGTAGATCGAATTTTCCGAGAGAACAGCATAGGAGCAGAATATCTGATGGACAAAGAGCACCTATACCTGGGCGATGCACTGGGAAACGACGTGATCAGGGAGCGCAGGGAACTGCTGCTTCAGCTCATGGAACAGCTGCATGATAGCGATGTTAGAGCAATGGCACTCCCCCATCGTGGGCCCCCATCCTCCTGGCAGGCCTACCTGTGGGTGCCAGGGTCTCTCGTTACACCATCCTTTCATCGAATACGATTGGTCGAAAGAACAAATACGCCCACGGTTAATACCGCGAACTATCGTCGTTACTGTCAGTCGGTGGAGGCAGAGCGCGAGATGCGAAGATGAGATTTTCCGCGCAACGATGTTGGTTATCGGTTCTCGGTGTCTGATTGCGAGTACCGAAAGAGCACGAGGTGTCGCAGACGAACGGAACGAGAGCGAGAGAAGCAGGAATTCGGCAAGATGGTCGAAATTTTCTAGTTTAGTGGATAAACGATTTGGATGGCCTCCAAATACGACGTTTCGTGCAGTTTCGTGTCGGTGCGCGAAAGTGTTTCAAATTATTCAACCACGGATGAGCGGACGGGGATGCGATTAATGAAGACAAAGTCGTGAGAAAATGAAAAGGAAAAGACCGTGGAACCTGCACGGGGCAAATCGTTTCGCTTGTTACAGACGCACTGAAATATCGCACGATCCTGCGTTACGGCCTCTTAATTATAACGAAGGTCACACCAAACTTCGACCAGCGAACGCCACTCCTCTCATCTTTGCTAATCTTTCTGCTAACGGGACGACCGTTAAATCATTGCATCGTGTCGTTATTTCTATCGTTTCGATCGCGCTCGTAACCTGCCTCTCGGCCACCACCATCATCTACTGCTTTTTAACGCGGCAAAAGGAAGAAACGGTCTCCGCCTTCCGCGACGCGATACGACACGACACGACACGACACGACGCGACACGACGTTCTTTATTTAAACTTGCGACTGTTTGACCCATTTTTCAAGAGAAACGAAAATCGCACGAATTTGTCTATAGGCTGCCTACCCGGTGTTCCACGGAAATCTTATCATTTTTTCTAAACATTTTTATTTTCTGCTTCGCTTTCGATCTATGCCATCGTATCGTATAATCGTACGTCGCAATCCGATTTCAATTCTTTCACGACTACATTCGTCGTCGATTTTTTAATAAATCTAGAGTACGATGTTTGCGGTGTATCTAACGTTCCACTCGAACGGCAGACTACGTCCCGCGTCTCCGCAACGTTTCATGGCTCGATAATTTCGATACACCCGTTACGTTACGGAATTGGCAGCGAATAGAGAAACGGTGGACACCTGTGCCGCGTGGCACGTAGGAGTGCCACATAATTAGCCGGCACTGCGCGTGCCACGCTCCCACGCGTATACGCATGCGCCTATGCTCCTGCAATCCTCCTTGCATCGTATCGTTGTATCGAGAAACTTGCAACTTTTATCACAGTTCCCAAACAAAGCAGACAATCGGTAAAATTCACTTTCTAGCAATTTCGATTCTACCGTCGACTCCCTTCTCGTACGAACCGGCAAAAGTTACGAGACTCGCGCCTCGCTACGGCAAAAACACAAGAGAAGAAGAGGAAAAAAAGCCGATATAAAAAGACAGATATTTAAAACTCGACGACATGCTCTATATTCGCATCGAAACTTATGAAAACGATCGACTTTAGAAGAAATCGACGTACCATTCGATTCGCAGCTACTCCTGCTCATTTTTACGTCTAAACGCGTTCAGATCTAGATCCGTAGAACCGAAAATCCACAAAAATCGAAAAAAAAAAAAAAAAAGAGTAGAGAGGGAGCGGGGGGGGGAAGGGGGATGAGAGCACAGGTTCGTTCGGTCGATCGAAAGAAACTAAGAGGTTAGAAGCTGTACGCGTGCAATTCGCACTTGGCATCGGGCCATAGGAGAGAATAAAGTGCTAGATAGAATTAATAATTCGGGCTCTCTTTGTTCCGTCGCCTCACACCTGGCAGGCCCCGGTGTGTCAGGTGAGTGAGGCATCAATCAGAGGGAAAACCGTTTATTGGCACGTAGCCCTGCGTTCGGGCCACTGGTCAGAGAGCGTTCGCCCTAACCGGCGTGTCTTCTTTTAAACGCCGCTACTTTCTAACGCTCGCGCACGCGGCTTTGCCGACCGTGTCCCGGATGAGACGACAAACCGAACCGCTTCGAAATCTCACGATCCGACGTGTTCCTCGTCAACGAGATCGAAGCACGCAGCAACGTCATACTAAACTGATGCAACTAAAATCAAATATATTCGCAACGAAATATTCCATTCGCACGTCGACGTTACAAAATAGCGACAGTCTTTTATCGTTCTTTTACCTAGTGTATTTCCGTTTCGACGGTATAAACTTAGAGTCGCAAAGTTACTTTCGCGCCACTCTGTATCCGTCTGAATCTGTCACAGGCAGTTTTTACCGGTCCTACTGGCAATGCCTGCCAAACGGTCGGCCGTTCGACACACAAATGACGAAAATGCAAATAAACGTGTGTGGGCAGATACTCGATGCGGAAACCTAACGGCGAATCGAATTTGTTCCGCCGTGGATTGTGCAAATCTCTACCCAACTCGCTTCCATCTGCCAAACAGAGAATCCTGCGAAACAAGCGAAATAAGCGACGCGCGACTATTCGGTTAGACTCGATCCGATGGATACGAACGGTTTCGCGGTGTTGTTGCTTATCGCCAGCGGATCCAATATATTTTCACCTCGGTCTGACAGCAAAGGAGAAGCATCTTTTAATTGCACCAGACACGCAGGATGTTTCTATCAGTGACACAGACGGGATTTTAAGAGGGGCGGAGGGGCAGGGGCGGGCGAGGGAGAGGCGGCGACGGCGAGAACGCCGTTCGTCGGGACAGGCGAAAAAGGAAAAGCGGAATTCCAACATGCCGGGAAGATATTTGTGTCATGAAATACCCAGGAGACACAGCGTGGCCGTTTTCGTCTACTCCTGGCAATGCGGGGAAAAGTAAATTCCACGGGTATTTTCACGCATTTCGAGTAATTTTCAACGTTACCCTTTAAACCGTCCGATCCTTTCAGCCTGGTTTCACCGTGCTTCGAAAATCTTCCAATAACTTTGCTCGAACGTCGCTCTACCAAACGATTCCTCTTCGCCCCGTAACCCTGATATACATGTAAATTAATAAAAAGCTCTGCGACCGCGAGCGTCATACACCGCGCGATCTAAACGTTTCGAGAAAAGAAAAATTATATTCTAAACACGATAATGTTAAACTATACGAAATGTAGAAATTTTATTCTGTTCGTAGTCGAGGTCGACACCTGTTGATTCGTAAAGCCGCGCACCCATCGGCCGGAAGTAATGCGCCTACTACCAATGAATGTCGCGTTAAGAAAACGCGACGAATCTCCAACGATAGAATAACAGCGATAATTGATATTGTTCGGAAGAAGAAGAGCCGATAGGTCTTCTCCGCTGGTATAATTATTTACGTTTCGAATCGCGCGAGCAAGAGACGCAAACTATTCGTCACCGGCGATAACTCGCCGTTTTACGCGCGATATTTCAAAACTGCGTGAAACCGTGGGCCAATATCATGGCCAAGTGAAACTACAGCAAGGAAAAAAGAAGAAAAACGCGTCGAGCCTAGTGGCAGACAAAAATAAGGAACCAAGAATAATAATTGACGGGGACGCGACGCTAACGTTAAGCAGAGCTACGATAAGTTACGCCTCCAGGCAAAAATATACACTCTATCCTGAAAATAATGTTACACATTTTTCGGGTAGAAAAACGTCAGTCAGCGTTGACCACTGTGTAAACCTTTCGACCAAAGGTGTAAAGACTGGTGGACGACTGCCACACGATTCCACGGTAATTCGTCTCACGGATCGATTACGGATTATTATATATTTATTATTCGTCAAGATAGAAGGACGACGACACGGACGGAGACGGCAAGAGATAGTCGTCGGCAGTACGAACGTGACTTTAACAGCGTACACTGTACACGCGTATGCTCGATATACACGCCAGCTCTCTTTACGATTTCGATAATTCGCATGCATCCGTAAAGCTCGTTATTAATTCTCTAAACAGCTTTTTCACGCTATTATAAATATCGTTGACCTTTAAATTCTGTTTCCGCGTGTGCCAAAAAATTTGAACGTAGACCTTTCGGTTGGAACGCCTCGATGATCCGCACAGTTATCAAAGAATTCGTCCGACAAGTTATCAAAGAAAGAACATGGACTAATTCTATCGAATTGGAAAAGATCGACGGTAATTAACGAACAGTTACGTAACTCCAAGTATATAGTAAATCGTTGGACAAAGTATCGGCTAAAGTTTATTATCCCTAGGGTACATATTTGCCAATGAAATACATACATACAGTGTTTACTCTCGTAATGGCCGCTCGAAACAACACTTTCTAACTGATTAGCGTAGTTTTTAAATCGAGAGGCACGTCGGAGCGGCTAAAATCGTCGCCGAAGATCAGAATTCGTAGCACCGATCGACCCTGGTGGTTCCTCTTGTGTCTATGACACGCTTGAGAAAATAGAACTATAAAGATCCTCCACTTTTGAAAATGCCTATAGCTTGCCGAAAGGATCAACGACATTTCCTTCTTTGAATACGAGATAAAGAAAGATCGATTCGCAGGACACTGGTACTGTAAATAGAAAAACCGCGATAATATATCGAAATAGAAGTCTGATGAAAAACGGTCAACGAGATGCGCGTTACATCGGTCGATAAGAAGATTGACATTAGACTACCGATATACGCATATATCAAGTATATATGTCGAGCAAAGTATAAAAATTACTGTATCGTTGTAACACGATTTGAAAATCAGCGCTTTGAAAATCAACGCTTTGAAAATCACGTAGAAATCCACGACAAAGATAGAGAGCGGTTAACAGAAAAGTATTTCGCTGTTCCATCTATCGTCTATATATCGGACGGTATCTATCGATAGAAATCTGTCGTTGACGTATTATTATAGTTTCCAAAACGTTCGCACGTAAATATATTTCGTATCTGCACGAGGTAAATGCAATTAGAAAACTATTCAACTATACTTCCCTCTTCGTTTCCGTTCATTTTACCGTTTCTACAGTGGCGATATCGCAAAATTTTGCATAACCCAAGAATTTGTCACAGTCTATTTGAATTTCGATCGTACCGTCTCAACGTACAATCCGGTTTGAAATCGTAAGCTTGAAACTCACCGGACGGCAACCATTGGAAATGTCCAACGAACGAGGAATCGGTTAACAGTTCACTTCCAGCACTCGATAAAGACACTCGGTAAACGTCGCGATTTTATTCATTTGTTGCAAAGTGAAATTTCAACTGCCACTGTATAGACACGCGGATAACAGTAACTTTTCTGTCGTTTTCCAATATTTTAAAGCACGAACAAGCGGCGACCGTCCGCCAAGACCACTGATCAGCTGTGCACTGCGTACTGAAACGACATTAATCAACAGAAAAACCATATATACTTTCAAGTACATTTTATTTAGAAAAATACCTCGATGCGTTCGAAATATTTCCTTCAAACTAATTATTTATCCATTCTCGAAGATTCGAACGATGGTTTACGGTTTAAACGATGAAAATAAAAGGAGCTCTATTGACTACACATAGTCAAGATGGCGGCTCACGCAGCAAGTGCTTCCCTATTTATGAATGGAAAACACGTCGTAATAGTCAGTCGCAATCACGAGCAAGGGGAAACCGCGTGCTATTTTAAAACTCGTGCCAGAATGGACCAGCGGTGTCGTTAAGGCAGAGAGAGAGAGAGAGAGAGAGAGAGAGGCGTACTTTTACTCGTTTTAACGACAGATTTTTATCTACTCAACATCTTTACGAAAATTCGATGTTTCACGAATTCTTGCCCATAAGAAATAAGACGAATAAACGCACCTACTACGAATCTAAAAGTCAATGTAGATATTAATATATTCGTTTCTACGTAAGTGTAAACCAAAATAGTACAATAGCAGTAATAATAACGATTTACAATACAATGGTAATAATACAATTACGAATACAAAGTACCGAATTTGTTAAATCATCGAACGATATCAATGAAAAATATGCACTGTTTCCAAACGACGAGTTTTTTTTTTTTTTCCATTTTTATAAAGTCAGCATCTGCAAGCAAGTTCGAATTCATTATAACGTAGAGGTTGGAAGAAACGTATGCACTACGATTTCCTAGGATTCCGTTGTATATAGAAAAAATACCTTGGAAGCAAGTGTTCAGAGCTTTGATATTATACGTGGTACGTGAGACTAGAATATCTTTTCTTACATTCAGACAGCTTGATACAATGGAGGATTATAATGGTCAATGCGGATGGCTGTTGAAGAATAACCATCAATAAGTCAATTTATTGATTAGTCGTTAGATGCGTGATAAATACAATACGGATTTTAAAGATAGATAGAAAGAAAGAAAGAAAGAAAAAAAGGCAAGAAAGAAAGAATGAACGAAGGAAAGAAAAAAAAAGAGGAGAAACAATAAAGAAATATATCAACCTAATCGATTGTTAATCGTAATTCAAATGCATACGTCCCTTTTGCATTTTCTACTTGCGTTAAGATCATTCGCCATCGAAACACGACGATGGAATACCTAGTTCCTTTAATTGAAGAAAAAAAAAAAAAAGAGAGAAGGAAAGGAGGGGAGGGGGGGGGGAGAGCGAGCGCGCGCGGCAGGGAGAACAAAAAATACATTACCTTTGATCTAAAGTTATACGTAAAAGATTAAAATGCCTTTTCTACGAATAATGCTACTCAAACGAAGGTTACGTATGATTTCGCATACGTAGCGGGGAAACAAGAAAAAGAAAATGGAAAGAAAGGAAAGGAAAATATCGTTGAAGTTTTCTGCATACGCTTACAGGTCGTTCTCGAAAGCCTTAATACATTCATATACGTATGTTCTTCTTCTGCCTCCTGCGGTAAAAAAGCTACTTGTTCTGCATCGGTTTAGGCCATAAAAGCGTCGACGATAATTTGTCAGGTATATAGGTAGGAAAAGTGTTATATAAATCGGGTGTAGCGGGATCGGCGCAGCGATACCTAGACGATGGAAATTTGTTCGCAAGAAGAGTACTCAGACCCCTAATATGCTTTTTACAAATAGCCGACTCCTCTTTTTCCAAAGAAAATCTTTCCCAAGGAATCGTCCATTGGAAGAACTAAAACTCTGATCGAAAATGTATACAACTGTGTGCCACTTTGTTTTCGCACTGCTCGTGTCTACACCGCGATGTCGACGACTTTTCTGCATCGAAGTAACGAGGATCGTAGACCCGACGGCAGAGGTCCAGCCTAGTCGTCGTTGACCTCGATTGGAATACTAGTGGTGAATGTCGGGGTCTCTAGCTCTTCGTGCTTCTTCATTTTCATGCTCTGCAACGATAACGCGTAACTTTGACAAGATGTCACGGAATAACAAATAAAAAAGAAAGGAAAGGAAAAGGTGTGCCTGTGGTTGCTTTGGCATATATATCAGACCTGTTGTAATTTGTAATGGTTGATGATATCCTGATCGGCCGGGCAACTTTGCAAGAAGGCATCCAGCCTGTACATATGGTGCATATATCGCCAGAGATGCACCAAAGTTTCCGGAATCTCAAAGTCCGCAAAGTATTTGCCGGCCACCCTGATATGTTGGAGTCGTGGCATAAGTTCACAGTCGAAACAGCACATCGTGTCGCCTGTGAGGAAACGTGTACCCTTACGACCCAGATGCTCGTCGATTTTGCGCAAGTGTGCCATCAGGGACGACGATTTCGGATCTTTGTCCTTATCCTTCGCGTTCAGTAGTAACAGTTTCAATTTCTAGAACAAAAATAGCGTATTTAAAAACCGCTTTAGCGGCTAGTAGTCTGTTAGAGGGGCGAGAAAGTAGCGGTTTCTCGGCATTTAGCAGTCGTACATACGCTGAACAAGTTTTCAACGAGTGTAGCCACTTCTTTGTCTTGCACGAACAGATTGTGTCCACCGGGAATGTTCTTCATTATGTGCCGTTCGATTTTCTCGTTTTCCAATATCGCGTCGCCGTTATCGATTAGGATCGGCGGTGGCGTTGCCTGGAAATTGGTACGGAAATCGGGCGGCGGTTTCTGCATGTCGACCGTGGTCACTTTTAGAGAGATCGTTTTCAATTCGGCGAGGAGATACAGGTCCATAAAGTATTCCTGGCAGAAGAGGCACGCACCCTTTCGGCGACCGTCGATCGTAGATGCCTGCAAAAACATATTCCCATTGTCAATTTATCGTATATCGCGCGTTAATCGACAGTAGCTCGAGCGTAACGAAGAAAAAACTTAATCGATGGTCACTTTCACCGTCTCTCTAATCTAAAATAGTCTGTTCAAACACGAAAGAATCCCTCGAGCGACGCGAACACGAAACGATATCTGTTTTCTCCAGTTGATCGAACAAACCGACAGTACATATACTCGCTCCGCTCTCATTTTCTCCGTGTCACGGTTTATTTATTTCCCTCGATGACGCAGCTTGCTTTATTCCTTACCAAAAGATACGCTCGCAGCTAAAAGCTTCGGCTCGCGTACATAATAGCCATATGAGAAGAAACGCGTTTTATTTCAAGCCCGCTCAACGGTAAAAAAACAAAAACCCCGTATTCCAGTTACATATCAATCGTGACTCTCGTGAAATTCGCTTCCCGAATTCTCGCGTGTCTATGTTTGCTTTAATTATTAGACAGACAGACAAAAAGAGAGAGAGAGAGAGAGAGAGAGAGAGAGAGAGAGAGAGAGAGAGAGAGAGAGAGAGAGAGAGAAAAGAAAGAAAGGAAAAGAGTAAAAGATTGGCCCGGTATCGATGCAATTCGGATAAATTAAAGATGGGCAACGTGCCAGCTTTTACCAAGAACACGGTTTCTATTTTCATTTCGTTTCAACGATCATCTCGCTCCAGCCTCTGAGCTGTTCGAGATATTAGTTAGTCGGCAACTATGGTAGGTAGCCTGGCGTTGAACGATAAAAAGGAACTGATTATTATTTTCTTCTTTTTTTTTTTTTTTTTTTTTCTTACGATGACGCAAGTTCGACCCGCGAGTTTTAAGAGCGAATGACGCGAGAAATCCCGATTCCCAAGAAACGAACGTGGCCTCTCATCCGCGAAGCTCGGCAACTTTTCGGCCAAGGCTAAAACGCGGCACTTTTGCGCTTGGTCAGTTCCGTGTTTTCGAGAATACAACGAGCAGCGAATCGACGGACACCGATTACTTGCCGATTACGTAACAGACGTGGCGATTATATTACGCGAGAATCGTTCTGAAAAATAATAGAAAGGACGTTTTCTGGATGGAAAAGGCAAAGAGTAAACACGAGTTAGAGGTTCGATCGTAACGTTATCCGTGTCACGAAATACGAACGGCGCGGAAAGCGTCGACGTCGAATCAAATGTCACGAGGCATCGAACGTCTTCGATCGGAACGCGCAAGAGTAATCTTTCGCTCTCTGACCGCGTGTGCCTGCCGCCGTTGCTTCCTTTCTCTCGCTCTCGCCGTTTGAAAATTCAATTGCGATCGTTGCACGGTACGTCTATCGTCGTATAATATCATATCGTTTTGCAACGACAAAGTGTCGGGTAACGCGATTCTCCGATTTTTGCCCAGCAAGCTGCCTGAAACGTGGATGAGCCGAAGACGAAACGCGCGTGCCGATAGTCCATCGAAGCAAATTCCTCGTTTCTTTCGAAATAAGCGCGTTTCTACGCGCACCGCTGCAACTACACGGGATTCCCGTTTCAACTTGACCGACGAACAGAATTATAGAACACATCGAGCGGCTTTTACCTGCGATGCACATACGATTAGAATGCTTGGCTTCGGTATATTGGCATAGAAGAGGACAAGATGTAAAAAGGAAGGGAACAATGCTCACGGATGCAACACGTCATCGAACAACTTGCTGTATAATGCACGGCATACGGTAAATAGGCGAATATTCGCTCTCGCGAACCAACGTCTAACAGCGGTACACGTACGTGCATAATGAATACAGTTGTATGACGCATATACTATGTATGTCGTAGGTTTTTTTCCGTATTTTAAAGATACGACGACCGTCATATCGTTCTCTCTCTCTCTCTCTCTCTCTCTCTCTCTTTCTCGCTTTACTACAACCTTTTAGCTGATACACCACACTATGAATAAAAATGGACGATCAAACGTAAAACGATTAACGCTCGAGCTAGATCCAGCTGCTTCTCGGCATCGGCTTCGATAAAAATTCCTTTTCTCTCGTGTGGGAAAATTTGCATTGGCGTATCTCTCGCCACCGTGTCTCGGTGCAGAGATCGCCAGCCTGCTGCTCGGTCGGACACACCGGTACACGGAATTTTATATATTACTCGTGACATCGGGCAATCCTCGTAACGACCTTACGATTCTTCGTACAGTACGTACAACGGAATACGTTACACGCAGACCATTTTACCCCACTTACTTTATTTATCGCGTTAGAACATTTTAGCCCACGCATCAACACCGTAACCTGTATGCAAATAAGAAGGCAAAGATGACTCATTCTCGAGATGGGGACGAGATTAACGGTTAAAGGATTTACGGCGAATTCACGAGGACCGATGAGAAGCAACGTGGACGAGCAAGGTGAAGAGAGAACTATGACGGACGATGAGGAGAAAAGGAGGGAAGGGGAGGTGTGTTTACGCACGGGGGAAAGCCAGAAGAGCGAGGAAAGCGGAAGGTAAAGGAGTTCATCGTTTAACGGTAGAATCTCGAGGACCTCGCCGAGCTCCCCGTCGTTTCATCCCGTTTGACACACTTTACGAAGACCTCGCATGATCGCCTTCCGAGTGCAAGGTCGGCCAGTTACCATTAAATCTCTTCTTGTAACGAACGCCGTCGTTGAGTAGGCTCTCGCTCCTGTAGGATTCTACTTATAAGGCTGTCTGTCTCTGCTCCCTCGTCGCTGGACCCTGAATTTTTATGCGTTTACGGGACAATTATGCTTATATTATGAAACATTTAGGCGTTTCATCTCGAATCAGAGACGCGATTCCTATATGGTACCTATATCGTTGCCTGTGAGTATCGTCGGCGTAACGTTTGATTTTTCAGAAACGAATACTCCGGTTAAACAGATTTTCCGATACGTTTCACACTTTACCAATATACTTGCGATAACTCGAGCTTCGTTGGGGCGCTAATAAAGTTTTAAAACGTTTCGCACAATGCGCACGACATATAAACGTTCGTAACGTGCAAAAGCAGATAAAATATTCGAAATATTTAATACTGGTACTCGCCATAACCGTTTGATAGGTAACAGAAATCTATGCCTAATCTAGCTTCCATTTGTTCCGTCGTATTATTCGTTTGAGCCTTGGTAAATGAGATATCCGCATCGCTATTTCTCTCTCTCTCTCTCTCTCTCTCTCTTTTTCTTGGTCAGTGTGTAATTACAAAAATCCACAGCATTCCAAGCATGAAAATTAGGTCCATGGAAGAGTATTCAGCTTGAAAATCTTTCTTTTAGTTACCTGTTAACCACCAGCTAAGACGAGGTATCGAGATATTTGGATTCTTAAACTCTTATAACGTAATATATATAATAGGAATTTTTAACGTAATATTTATTTACGATATAAATTCTATTACTTACTAGATTCTGTCATATTTATGCTTAGAAAAACGAACGCCGACTACATATTTACAATTTTTTCTTCGTATTTTAATTTTCTAGCGGTTTTAATTCGATTAACAGGTTATAAACCTTGAACGTTCCAAATCTCTGATATCGGCTATCCGATCTCTTAAAACTCTAATCTCGCTCTATCTATCTATCCATCTATCTAATCTAATCTAATCTAATCTAATCTAATCTAAAATATTTAAAGAACTTTAATCTAAAGCTTTCGGACAATCTAAATGCTTTCGAATCATTCTGCAAAAGAGATGCATTAAACGAGAAAAGAGAACGAGAATCGCATCTCGGATGAAAATTCGAAAATTGAAGTGTAACGAATCTCGTTCACCGATCGTCTCGTGAGACGCGTGCGACGAAATCGATTCCGATACACGTTCGCTCGGTTATTTATTTATTAAGATGCTGACAACGATAAGAAGAGGAGCTGTTTACGAGGAAATTCGCGTCAAACTCCCCGTCGAACAGATACGATAAGATTAGCGTTACCCATTGCCTGAAATAATCAACCGTTAGATTCGATCGGCGAAAGTTTAATCGACAATTCGTAATTGGACGATCGAAGGAAGCCTCTTTCCTTCTACGGAGACGTTTTTCTAGAAAATATGGTGAAAGAGCATTCCGAGAAATGGAATCGAGTTCGTTCTCGATCAAATCGATCGCCGCGCGAGTCTACCTCCATTATTATTCTCTATATCGAGAAACAAAATTCGTCTTTTAATACGCGTACACGCATTGTTTACAGTTACATGCAATATTCTCGATATAACGCGATAGAACAACGCAAGAAACCAGTAAAAAGAATTATCGAGTCATCGAATAATTTTACCGCTGACGTTCGTACACATTTGCCAAATTAATTTCGATCGTTATCTTTCGATATTATCCACCGATTGTAATCGAAAAGTACGACATCAAGATGGCAAAAATTCTTTATTTTCGCGGTACTCTAATTAGTACAAGAATAGACCGAATAGACCTTCCAGTTGTTTTCTTATCCTTCGTATAGCGATGGCTACATACACATATAAATGCTTCTCTAATCTCGTTAAATTGATATATGGCCGGTGCAAATGCGTCGTCGTGGTCGCGCAAGTTTGTATTTTCCACTGACGAATTAGGCGGGAAAAAGGGAGAGGCGGGGTGGAAGAAAAGTTGGTCCATTAAAAGCGAACAGACTCGAAAAAAAGAAAAAAAGAAAAAAGAGAGAGAAAGGAAAGATATATTATCGTCAAAATGTATCGTACGTACGAGATAAGAGCCAAGGGTTTCCTTTTTCTAGAGAGGAGTCAATGACGTAGAAAACGCGGCCAACCAGAATCACCGTTCGTACATACGTATTTACGTCTGTATTTGTTCGCATAGCGTTACGTCGGTTTCCTCGCAGGAAATGGTTTCGTATACTTACCATACTCGCAGATGTCCCTTGTGCTTGCAACTAGCGATCGACGAATACGAAAAAGCTTTCGAAATAACGCATATCTCACGCTCTGCCACCATATTCCAGTAACGTACCAAAGTTCAATTTATCGTCGTTCGTTCGATTTTCGACACATCTCATCGATCAGCGAATTAATCGACCAAACTGTAGAAAGGGTGAAGAAAACAAAGGCGAAAGAAGCGGTTCGACGCTACTTGTAAACGGTCGATGGTCACTCGAAGCAGCTTCTCTATTTTCCATACCATAAACTATAAACGATGCACACGTATCTTCGTCGGAAACGGTCGTTTCGACGGCGACTCCTCGTCACCGGATAGAAGAGGAAGAAACATCGGCAGGAAGAAGAAGAAAGTACAGGAAGAAAACCAGTCGTTCGATCCACGCCCATATCGTGCACGAAACGATCGCCTTTTTTCCCTGTCTCTTCCTCCTTCCTCGTCTTCGTTCCACGCGTAGTATAAACTCACCTTGATGATCAACTCGATCTCGGGAACGTCGCCGTTGCTCGTGCCGTTCTCGTGGCTGTCGTCCGCCATCCTTGCGATCGTACTTCCTTACTTTAGACGAAAGGCACTTTTTTATCGTACTCCGCAGTTCACTATCGAACAGGACAGCTCCTTCCTCTACGACCAACTGCAACAGTACGCGATCGAGGCTCGCGAAATACTGACGCAGCGCGTGCTTCGCCACGTTTACGACAATAGCGCCGCGCCATGGAGAACCACGCAATTCGACGTTACCGACCTCGGTTGGCATAATAGAGAATGCAAATCTAACGTTTACGGAAGCGGCAACCTTTCGCCCTTTCAATCGCAAATACGTATGTACATATCAACGCGGCTGCACAGAAAAGTATCCGAGCACTCATTAACGTTATAATGCCTAAATGCTATAATACCGAAACACGGCTATCGCGATTATACATATTGTATTGGTTAAATTTGAAACAAATCTGAAAATGTACTATCCACAACTTACAAAATATTTATCGAAAGCATATACTTTTCAAAGGTTGTCAAAGTATTTCAACAGTCGTTCGTTATATTACATCATATTCGTGCTATTAATAAGCGAGACAATGTTTAGCGAGAACGTCTTTAACGTTTGTACATACACATTTTCCAATTGGTTTCACGATAATCGTGTTTCATTGCTAGTGAGATAATAGATATATACGTGACAAATAAACAATTAATCAATATATGCGTACTAAATCGAGAAGCGTACTAATTCGATGTATTGAAAGAAGAGTTGTCGATACTTTAGATTCGGTTACTTGAAATTCAAATGAAAGTATCTATGAAATTGGAATTGAAGAACTTAAATAACTGTGGGTTGAATAAAACGAATTTCTCAGCTACATTATTTACGCATTATATTGTTAACGATAGTGCTTAAACAATAGAGCAACAATAATAAAACAGCATTTCATATGTACATAATTAATAATATTCTTCTTATTGTACCAGACGTCAGTTTCTCTCGTCTCGAACATTGCACGACGTACGTACGCATAAGTGTCTATAAAATTGTACGACTAAAACCTTCTACAACACTCATATTATTTTACACTTTTCTTATATCCTTCATATATATATACGTGTGTGTGTGTGTATTACGATACTAAATGAATATAATGGAGAATGAGAGAAAGGGAAAAGTATGAAAGACCGATAGAAAAAATTTAGCAGTTAGATGTACAATATTGTCCATCGATAGAAATGATTCGAACTATCATTTCAGTTAGTGTTTCGATATTTTCCTCTTTGTTAATTCACGATGGAAAGATGCACACGGATGATCGATCGTATCCGCAGAAAGATATATAATAATATAACTTTTTTTCTCTTTTTCATTGAAATTTGTAACGTTTTGAATATTTACTTAAATGAGATTAAGAACAACAGTCTCTCGTGATTCTAAATTTCACATTCTTGTACACAAGGACGGGGCATTTCGTCTATGGAATGGATTATTTGCCAAAACGCACGCGCTCGCACGCGCGTACGCCCACACACTCGGTAAGGTTTATACATTACAAATAATAACTTTAACAACAAGAATTAGCTCTATGAAGTGACTAATTTCGGTTTAGTTTATTAAATGTTGGCTTATGAAAGGCACGCAGGTTGGTTGATTCATTTATGTATGTAAAAACAAAGACGTAGAATATTTGACTTGAAAATTTCACACTTGATATATAGAATAAACTGCGGTAGGAAATTCTGTTCAAATATCTCGTATTGCTATTTTCTTATATGCTGTTAAAATAATTCAAGTCTTTATTAAAAAAAAAGAAAGAAAGAAAGAAAGAAAAAAAAGAAAAGAAACAAACAGTATTAATACATATGTATATATTATAAGATATTATACGAGTATCTATAATACCATTTGTTTTCCTATGCTTTTCCTATGCCTGACAACAAAGTCTCTGCAGTGTTTGGCGTCGAGACTAATAGAGCTACTATTGATATTCAGTAGGCATGTGATAAATATCAAATATTATGATAAATATATGATTAACATAATTATAATAGTAATTGACTAATTTTGGTTTCGCAAAGATGTATGTTCCTAATTTGCCTATTCGTTTGCCGGACCTTCACGCTTTCGAACGAACATACGATAACGAACGAATTGCCTTCTTCTTTCCAAAAGAACTCTCAATTTGATTCAATTTCGCAACGGATCCAAACTTTCCAACGAAAAGTCATCGGTATCGATTGACAGACCTCTACTAAAACCATCCTGCAACACCAATATGATAAAAATGAAAGATACTTAAATATATGGCAGTTTCACGTTAGTCACGAACTATACCTTCATTTCGAGCAGCTTCTTATCTAAAAGACCAATCGCATTTTCTAATTCTTGTTGGCTAGGATTAGAAATCGCCGTTGTAGCTCCGAATTCGCCCATTTCGAACGGATCATTGAATTCATTTTTTGCGTTAACGGATGGTGTGGGATTGAAAGGAATACTACCAAATAAATCTTCTTTCAGCCCATTTTGACGTCTGGAATCCTTCGCTTTCGGCGGTGGGGCCACTAAATAAACGTAGAATATTAGAGTTTACTACGACAAACAGTGATCGGATGTTTCGTAATCGAGGGGATGAAATCCGAATCGATTTTTCAGCCAGCATCTGTGCAACACGATTTATTCGTAGTTGGTAGGACGCTTGTCTCAGCGCGGTCCTTGGCCCGTTACAGTTTCGGATGGCATCGGAAACTGTAGACTAACAGGCGGATGGAAAAGTGAAGGGTAAAAGAACGACGAGCCGCGAAATGACAGAGCGAAGATGAAAAGGATGAGACGGGGAGAACGAAAAGCAGATATGGCTTCCAACAACGTCCTTCCTTTCGCGTAATGGAGAAAGAAATGGAGAAAGAAATGGAGAAAGAAAAATGGAGACTGCAAGATATAGGAAGAAATTAACTTACATAATGGTGGTGGACTTGTAGTGCCATTGCTTTGTGAGAAAAAGTTGGAATTGGAGGACACTTGGCCATTTAGAAGACTGTTATGACTGGATTGATGATTTGTCAAACCATTTGCTGCAGTTTCGTATGCCCTAGGGTTGAAATCCTCCTCGAATTCGTCCATCAACAGCCCTTCCAATTTGGTACCAACCGACGGTGTTGGTGTAGGTTCGCTCCTTTTCATGGAAAATCATTAAATATAACTTACCTTATCTTAAAACACGTTTATCTTACCATTTGTTCACGTTTCTACATAGATATTTCTACATACCCGATAAAGTTGTCGTCGAACGTTTTCTCGAAACTCCTTGGAGGAACCGGGGGTGGTTGCTGCGATCCATTCGACGTATTCCCATTACTGTCATTTATATTACCAAGGGAAGATTTATTTGCCAAGCCATTTACTTGCGTTGTTTCGTTGGTGGCGCCAGGCACGTGCAGAATATCCGGAAGATTGTGTTGCGACAAGTACGCTGACACATCAGCCTGGAAGAAAGTTCTCACGAAGCGTTAAGACTTGTATTTTAAAATACAACGTAATACTACTGTATAAAATATGTTGTTTGCATATCGAAGATATTGGTTTTTTAGAAATTGTGTTTTAACAAAGACTAATCGTTGAAACCAACCGATCCTTTGATAGCAGCTATGTCCTGTAACCGCTGGCGATATACGTTATTCTCGTGTTCCAATCGTTTTATTTTTTGCTGCAGTACCATGCAGCGCCTTTGCGTTTCCAAATCTTTGCCCGATGTTTCTAAGAACCGCCTGTAGGCCAAGTCAAAGGCTTGGCCAATCGTCAACGTGATCTCTTCAGCTAATTTATCGCTAACGAAGACGAAGCAAGTATGCCTCTCGGCGTCTTCCTCTTTTGCGATAAAGCTGAAGAACTTTTTCTCGCCTTTATCATCAGCACAGTACGATATTCTATGTAGTGGATATTGGTGCATAATTCGCTAAAAAAGAAGCGGATCGTTAACTGGACGCAACACGACAACGATGCGGTAGGAAATATAAGAAATACCGCCATACCTTTGCCGATGTTTTCGTTTTCGGCTCCTGAATCGCAACTCCGTCGATGCTTATGGTCAGTTCCACCTTAGGTGTTTTCGTCCCTTCGCTTTTCCTCAACTGTTGATTAAACTTGAGCTTACAAATAGCTTCTTTCACAACCTCGATGCCTTTAGGTTGATCCACTTCTGTGCTGCCCAGATACTAAAAAGTATAACAAACAAATTACGATGGAAATAATTTATTTTGTAAACAAAGAGAAGAGAATCCTTGATGATCGAGCGTGCAAATGTTGCGTTATACGTTTCGTTTAACATGTCTTTTTCCCTTTGTCCGTTTATATTACGATAAACCATTGCCTCGCGATAATAACCCTGATAATATACATCTCTAATCGCAATAACAAATATATCGTATATAGAATGACGTCGACAACAAATGCTAGAACTAGTAATTCGTTTTATCTTTCGATTTGAATCGTTAAAAAAGAATTCGTTGGAGAGTTGAAATCGTAAAGAGACAAAGAAGGGTATCTTTTACGAAGATCGCACTATACAGTTCGAGTTATACAGAATGATTGAGAAACAATGCCGTATACGCGGTGACGGCTCGTTCAATTCGCTCGAAAGAATAGCGAAACTTATTCGTCGGCGAAATTTCAAGGTACAACCGACATTTCGTCGCTTCCAACTTTGACCAATTTTATTCTTAACGCGTGTGTAATCGTATCGCGATAAACATACACGCGATATAGTTGCCGTGGCAGGTGGCGAAGAGAACAATTATGCAATTTTTAAGCGCGATAAAATAAATTGGACAAACGTTTGTCCTGTCGGATATCATCGATTATTAAAAGATCAAGAACGACGGCCTAGCCAGGTTAAGAAATCAACGATAGATAAAAATGTTTTTTTAACGCTTTACGTTGGCAGAAAATTGGGTTCGCTTTCTTCTCCGTCGAGCATTTGGAATTATTTCCTCGCGTGTTCAGTGTGCCGTGCGTTATCAGCTAAAAAATATCCCAGTTGGAACAGTCGGCGCAGATCGAACGGTCCAACTTTAGTTTATCCATTTTCCACGTTCGTTTCTACGTATACGTACATTCACCGTAATTTTCATCTATCTTGCCACAGATCATACAATCGTGCAGAAGACACCGTTCCAAGTTCAATTAACCTTGCCGGAAAGCTTGACTACGCGGATGAATATCGAGCGAATGTTTATTTTTACTTGTGATTTGCAAATTTCGCAACAGAGCCGACCTCGCCGCCGCATTACTAAACTCGGTTATTATGACTTGGATGATATGGTCGAAGCCTCGGTATATCATATACATGTAAACATACAGTTTTTTAAAAGCTGAGCTTCTTTTGTATTTTCTTTTCTCTTTGAATTCTTAGGAAAAGCGGTAACATGGTTCTGCTAGTTCCACAGCGACGAAAGTAAACTGTACCTTGACTAAGTAGGCGATGTGGCCTTTTTGGAGCGCATCTGGTGGGTGTATCCAATTCCTATTCGTTCCTGCAAATAGAATTCACTGATCTTACGCATAACCGTACACGCTGCGTCGCACACGCCGCAGTCATAAAGAAACCCGCTTACCATTCTTGCCGGTTTGATTTTTACTGTTGGCCGAGTTCTGCGCCCATTTCAATAACGTTGAGTTTCTCATATCGTCGGTTCTTTAATTTTCACCTATTCACCGATACCTGTAAAAGAGAAAAAAGTTGCAAAATTATTTTTGACGCCACGCGTAACAAGGAAGAATTTCCTCTTCGTCCTGTCTTTATCGCGAACTTGAGATCGTTTCTGTTAAAAGGAAAAACTAAAACGCTTTTCGCTATTCACGAGTGATAGTGGGAAGCGGGTCGGATTTTTTCCTCCGTTTGTTTCGATCATAGCCGATCCAGCAGCGGTACATGGGTAAAATAATCGAGACCGATGCATCCTCTGTAACGATATATTCCGTTTATCGTTGGTCGAGGAAAGCATTTCCCGTCGGTCGTTCTATCGCAAACTCGCTTCTACCGGCGACCCTAGCAGATTTCGGTGGACACGATATACCTAGCCGAGAGAAACGATAAGGAGCAGATAGTACCGCCGCGTACATCGTTCCTCGAATGGACTGGCGTAAAACCGGCTTAAGGCTTAAGGCGCGGACGATCGTTCACCGTCGTAGCAGTCAGCCTTGGGCACGAAGGCTAAATCCTTTCGCGTTTCATCATCTCGCACATGACACTATTCTCACTTTGCGACTTATTCTACCGATTCAATTGGATCAAACGCGCGTCGGCGCCGTTACGTCGAACAACTGCAACAACTATGGTTCGGTGTATCCTTATGTATCCTATAGCAGTACGTGTTATCAGCGTTAACCCGGATCGTTATCGGACGTGTGGTAGCCACGCCTCGATCGTTTCGTCGCGTAGCCAGACTCCGCTGCTGAAATTTCCAAGGGTTGCTTTCTTTTCTAACGCGGTCTGTTTCGATCGAACGAACGGCTAGTTTCGAAGCAACTCGAGCGGAATGAGGCTAACGAGAAAGAAGGAGAATTCCTCGGTGTGTTAACTGAAAAATGAGCGCAATCACGATCTCGCTTTTGTGCGCAGAGCGTGCCGGTTCGCGCCGGTATCCTGTACATTCTATTTGAGAAGCGTTTAAGCGTTGAAAGGTGGAGGTTCGGATTTAATGCACGACTTCCTATTCCTCCCACGTAGCCCACAAAGAGGTCGAACCAAAGCGTTTGCCCGGTCCGCGTGTATCGCGCGCCGGTTGTTGCCGTGGTTCTTCGCTGTATGAGCCCTATATGAGCCGTATCGTACACCGGATTAAAAGCCGGGCAATGCCGTCACTTGTCGTCCTACACCTATACTCTGTACTCTGTATTTTGTGCTCTATGCTCTATGCTCTATACTCTATACTCTATACTCTATGCCATAGTCCCTTTCCGTCCGACTCGCACAACTCCCTTCTTTGTCCTTCTCTGGAATCGCGTTCAACTTGCGCGCGTTCGTCGTCCTACACGTCACGCCGCGCCGGCTCTTGCAACTCATGAGAACTGGGTTCCGTCGTTCTCGGTGACACAATGCGTTACCAATTACCCGAGAAAGGAGCAACGCGAACGAATCGCGTTTCCACCGAGATCCCTCGTTCTACCGATGACTCGACAGCGCAGAGTTTGCAAGGATAATTACGAGGTTGTAACTCATATTTTTACACAACGTTTAAACCGCGTATATCAGAAATTACGTGAAAATTCATAAGCGGAATCGACCGTGCGAGTAGTAAACCGTCGGTGGACTTGGATCGCCGATGCGTACAACACCTGTTGCGTGACAGCTTGCATCCAGCTCTACCCGGTGTTCCGTTTCAAACTCGACTCGTGCTCGATGTATCCGATGCGATGGAAGGACGAAAAAAATCGTCAGACACGCGCGTTTCGTATCGCGTATCTCGTATCCACGTGCCGCATATTCGTCCTTTCATTTCTCCGATTCGTGTGCTTAACGTTACGCGATAATTCGTCGAATACGTACGAAACGCCAGGCTAAATCGTAAATGCGAATAGAGGAATGCACCGTGGTGGCACCGCTAGCGTAGCTAGAAGTGGCACTTCTTTACCAAGACTGTGCGGCCTTTTCTCAATTCCACTCGAACCCTGTGTACCACCACCGCATGCACGCACCGTCGAGAAATGTACGCTAATAATACTACGCGATACGAAAGTCAGAACCGTTCCGCCTGTACTTGCAAAGTATCGCGTTACGAGCCCATCCAGTTTAAACAACGCAACGGGCACAGTACCTTCCCTAACCCGTTCTCTGTAACAGACGCCGCTCCGTTGAACCTTTTTTTCTTCTCTTCTTTTTTCCTTCTTCGCAGGATTTTTAAAACGTTTAATTACCGGCAAGTTCCCGTTGCGAATAACAAACAGGTAACGTTGAACGTCGTGGTAGCACGAGACTGCAACTACGCGTACTCGTATCCCGGATAACGTCAACAACTTTCGCCAGCAATTTCGAACGAGCCGCGAACGAATCTGTCCCTTCCCCGCTCAGTTTTTCCTTTTGCTAGACGCTCGCCACCTTTAACCGTACACATCTCGCACCAGACAATGTAATTACTCTATTAGACGACCGTTAGAACGTAGACGCGGTACGTATATAGGAAGAGGTACGCGATAGAAGGTCGCAATATCGGTCAAGCGTCAAAGTTGGAGAGGCTTGGACGGCCGTACGGACAGGTATCGGAGAGCTTGCTGCTATTTCCCCTGTTCGTCTTTTATTCTAAACCATTGGAAGCCAGTTGTTTACGCTATTTTTCCTTCCTTAAATTGTCACCGTTTCTCTCGTTATAATTCGGCATCGGCCACCGCTTTAAATTTCAAAGGGAGAAAACTCCAATTCTGTGGAGCAATTAATTACAATCGTCGGGCAAGAACGGGAAGAAGGAAAGCGAAGAAAGAAAAGAAAAGAAAGGTTGCCGAAACGACGAAAAACCATGGAGAGTATGAAAACGAAGAAAGTAAGGGAGAAAGATAAAACGCGAAACCTTACGCGACATAGTCACATCCGTTAGCTAGCCTTGGCTCAATCTCTACTAAAAAGCATAAAATGTTGCTCGACGCTTTAATTCAGGATTTCGCTGTGTACGCCAAGACTGTTACGAAACATTCGGTAATGCCTATCGTCACTGTCGAGAAAAGAAAAAAGCTACGTTCCAGCAGAGGAAACAATTGCGTAGAATTTTCTAATCGCTCGCCAAGACACTGACACCGTTTAAAGTTAAACAACGCAGTCGATTACGAACCAACGCAACGTAGTTTTTCTCTGAACTAACCCCAGCCAACGTAGCTATGCGTATGTTAATAGCGGATTGCATAACGTTCAAGGTGAGACTCTGTCACCGATACGTCAGATACATTTTACCGTCCCCTGACCATCATCCCTAGAATCGATCGACTAACCGCCGTTGTTAATTCGATCCTCGGCCCCTTATTCGAACAACGATTAACGAAGCCCCCCGCTGCTTATCGTCGAAACGTTCACGCGCGATCAGCAGTCGCACGAAACTTTCTAATTTAAAACGTACACGGAAGATTCGTCGAAAGTATTTTTGACTAACGTGTGAAATCGAACGCGAAATCGTTAGCGCGTGAAGCGAACTGCAGAGACTGGAGAGAGGGAGAGAGAGAGAGAGACAAGAACGCAAGAAGGGGAAGAAGGAAGGAACGCGAAGAACTTACGAGCACCTTTCGCGAGTCATTACCCGAAGAATCTACGTGGCACCATCAATCTACGATTAAACATACATTCGACAGGGCTAACCGTAATTGGCCACTGTTTTTCCAGCGGATGCGGACGATTAGAGAATGCTTTCTGCCGCGCTTCTACCGCCGTCAATCATTTTCAGCTGATCCATTTAGGCGAAAAGTCAGTTTCGTACCATTAACGATCGCGATCATGACCCACATTCGATTTATCGGAAAAAAAAAAAAAAAGAAAAAAAACACGTAGCCCGCGAACGATCTATCGGCATCGAACAAAACGATGCATCTTTCGTCGTTGTCTGCTTTCCAATGTCAATACGGAAACTCATTGTCCCAGTTAAACCTGTTTCTTACATTTTCACTAAAAACTAGCAACTGCTAAGAAATACGGTTATCCCAGCAAATCGACGATGCCTCTAACGTCGATTGACAACGATCGAGAAACGCAGTTTCATTTGCAACGTCGTGTCGTCCTCCGTCCCCCTCCCCCCCCAACCCCTTTGCTCTACACCTGCCTCTAAATGTACTCTAAACGTATATTTTTTTTCTTCGTCCTCCGGCGTTATTACGGTGGTCGCCACGCGAGTATCGTATTACGAGTTCCTGGTCGAGCGGCACGCTCGAGGAAAAGAAAAGAGAAGAGAAGATAGAAATTTAACGTCGTCTCGGCAACTGCAAATCATTGCGTAATGCGAACAATCGTTACGGTTACATTTCCAAGCGTGAACAAACTCTGGTTCGTCAGCCAGTTTCTTAACGGCATCGAGCAAACTCTTCGCCGTCAAATGCTTCTTTCTCTCACAGTTACTCAACTACACCGACGAAAAAGTTAACGAAGGCGACGCTCGACTTATTATCTTTCGATTCAATTCCAACTGAAACGCAACTTGCCCTTTCGAACGCCGACCTCTGACATTAGTTTCCATATCAGGCCTTTTGTGCACCGATAATCGTAAGTCTGCATACGCATAAAAGATCATCTACGTGCTTTTTAAATCCACTTATCCACAATT
The DNA here is from genome assembly GCF_041682495.2 of Bombus fervidus. Taxonomy (NCBI): domain Eukaryota; kingdom Metazoa; phylum Arthropoda; class Insecta; order Hymenoptera; family Apidae; genus Bombus; species Bombus fervidus. The sequence goes on from NC_091528.1 coordinate 11,797,349, forward strand.
AAAGTTACCGATAACCTCTAGGTTACAGCATTTTTTAAAAGCATTTCGCGACCTCTAAATACTTGTACCACTGTGAAGATCGAGACTACGCGACCCAATTAATATTAGGATTCGTATAACGATTAATACAATCGTCGATATCGCGATCTCAATAAGAAAATTCTGTCGCGTCACCATCGTACATACGTAGAATCGTACATCGCGGCTTCGAAGTTTCGCGTTGTAAGTTATTATCGTTGAGAGCAGATCCATTACGAACAGACAACAAAGTAAATAGCGCAACGCCGATAGAAAGTAGAAGGTTCAAAGGTACTGGTCACTTGGCTTACAAAGAGCATAACGTAATCTTGGTCGTAAACTTTTCGAACGTAACGTTGGCCAATGAAAAGTGAAACCGCAAACGTGCTTCGTTCTTCCTCTTTCGTTTGAGAAGCATCGATGATTCCAACGAACGATTCGTTTCCATTTAGATGCATCAAGTCGCAAGGACAACTGCGATCTACGCGGATAGGAACGCGCCCCGCACAAAGCACGAACGATGACTTTCGAATCCGCGACGATTTATACGGGCGAAGCCGAAGGGTGAGCTGAGAAAGCTGTTTTAACACCGTTGCGGTTAAACAAACAAAAGTGCAAAAGTGCTTCGAAGGATAGAGCAGAGGTAGCAGAGGTAGAAGAGATAGAAGAGATAGAAGAGATAGAAGAATAGAGTCAACCAACCGCGAAACGTGTCCGAGCACGTAAAAGGATACGGCTGTGAGTCCTTGCGGAACTTTGAAAACTTACCCTGCGCGTTCTCTTCACCGCGTATATACGTATCTACGTACGTATCTACGTATGTACGTATGTATGTATGTGTATCCGGAGAAGCTAGACGAATCGCACGTAACACATGCCCACGATCGAGATCGATTCGCCAACGACTTACGAGTTACGAGTTGCAAGTTACAAGTTACAAGGAGCAGCGACGAACCCACGAGCAAATGGCAAGTATCGAAAAAGAAAGAAGGAAAAGGAAAAGACGAGAAGCTCAATAAACGCGAATCGTTCGACTACTCATGGCGAACTGATCGGCGCGCGCGTTGATTAGCCGAATGAAACCGAACGACTCGAGCAAACAAGCCTGCAAGCAGCGAGCGCTTCGGAGCTATCGGAGGGGGCCGAGCGCGAACGATCTCGACCGACTCTACTGGCGGAACCAGTCGTGGGAGTCGAATCGCTGCGGTGCTGTTACATTATTCGGTAGAACGAGAAGGCTCGATAGGTGGTGGTACCAGCCACGGTCGAGACCACGGTCCTTTGTCCTCATCCGCTACTTTCGTTCGAATTTACCACCGATCGCCATTTACAGATATTCCGTGAAACAGTTCGTCTTCCATCGTTCCTCTATCCGTTCTATCTTATCCTTCTTCCACTTTTATCGTCGCTGTCGCGGAAACCGCTACTGAAATATAAACGAGCCACGTTACAATATTGACAAAAGGATACGAACGAAAAAATTACCGGATAACCGTTGCGATACGATCGAACGAAACGACGGAAAGACTTTAACACATGGACGGAAGATACAAGGACACAGAGAGAAGCGCGATCGTCGATCGCCGATCGTAGATCGTATTCGATAGAACGAGAAGGGATAAGAGGATGGCGGTACCAGCCACGACCGAGACCATAGTCGTCTATCCTCTTCTGCCGCGGATCATCGAGGGGGAAGAATAGCCTATACTTGTCGCAACATCCATTTGTAATCCCCCCTGCCCCCCCCCCTCCGGATGATGGAATTTTTCCCGTGATCGATCCCCATAGCGATTCGTTCGATTTTCACGATTTTCACGATTCATTTTCACGAGATCCACCGTAATATCATATCGAATATCATCGATCGAAGGACGTTGCCGTACCGGCTCTTTCATTTTTCAACCGAATAAAAAAACATCCACTCGCGAGGTTTCACGAAAACGAGAGAAAGAAATTTAGGACGAGACTGTACGACAGGATGCCCGGCCTGTATTCGCCGGCGTATGTAACACGCGTCAGTTAATAAACTGCTTTAAGCGCGCTCCTCTCCACTTCTTTGTAGCTAAAAGTACGAGAACCGCGAACGCAATAGCCTATGCGTGAGAAAATAACGCTGAATTACAGAATCGCCGACCGTACGAAATGAAAGTAGCTTCGAGAGTTTGGCGCAACAGCAACAAATATTTTCCATGCGAATGGCCCGCAAATGGATCTCACAACAAATGGATTTCCCTTTGCGAAATTCTTACGTATAATCAAGATGATTGCACGTTTCCCTCGGCATTTTAACTTTCGTTCGTTAAAATTGAAAATATATTTGAAACTCGAAGCAACGTCTACCGGTCCACGGTCTAGTAGTCCTCGATATCTTATTTGCCGGGACCAAAATTAAATGCCAAATCAGCGGAATTCCCAACGAAAAGACGCAACGTTGTAACGTGACGAAAAGAACAGCAAGATAAAGTATCGTTGAGAGAAAAATTCGCTTATACACGAGCCGTTAATGTTTTCCTACCGCGTGAGTACTGGACAGACGTCATCGTGAAATTGATGTGAACGCGAAACAAGTCGACAGGTTTTAAGTATGATTCAGCACCGATAACAGATACCAGAGAACAGAGAACAGAGAACAGAGAACAGAGAACAGAGAACCGGTTTTTTTTTTCCATATGCATATCTCCTCGTTCATTATACAATCGTATAGCGAAGAGACGATTGCACAATTTTTGTTTTCATCGTCTGCCATCCACGAATGTCATTTTTACGTCGCATTCTTCTCCGTAAACGCTCGACAAACAAGTCTACCGAATCTATTTATACCTAGCATTCGCATCTTCGCACGCACGTATTCGTACAGAGCAATTTTCTCCACTCGACCATCTATTCTTTTTGGAACTTTCTCGAGTTCCGGTTTCGCTACTGACCACCTCGGACAATATACTCGATCGCTAGCGAATTCGTCTTGGACGGTGGATACGCGCGAAAGCAGGGAAAGTATATCTCGATTCGCTATGCTTGACATACATATGCATTAGTGGCGACGCATGAACATTCCAGGCGTATCGTTGATACCATGCCCGGGAAGTCCGGAAATTAATTGCAAAAGGAGATCCAAAATCGCGAACGAAGAATTTTATCCCCAAAACGATAAAACAAATCTCTCGATGCTAAAAAAAGCAAATTTCCATTGTGATATTGGCAATTTAATATCGATCAAATGAACGCAACAATTCCTTCGACAGTGTACGCCCACCTGATAAAATACGGCAAATACGAAGCTATTAATCTATTATACGTATAATACAATATGCGTGTTTGCGGAGTTTCGATACATAGAATACATGAATTTAACCGATAATCAATAACGATTACGCCGCCCACCTCTGTAACGCTCTTTCACAAAATTGCAATTACTGTGATGGCAATTTTAATTCACCCATAAAATTGTTAACAAACTGTAAAAACGTTGATGGGAAATTGCCGAATACTCGACTATCCGTAGAATTTAGAATCTGGGCTGTGTTTCAGGCCCGCGATTATCTCCATAGATTATGACGGAAGAGGAAAGGATGGAATATAGAATAGAAGAGATTCGTGACATATAATTTGCGCGTCAACGATATTTAAACGAAGGTTAACGGAAGAGGGACGAGCATTTCTATGAGAACAATTGTTCGTACACGCATAGACTTATTAATTTAATTTACTTGATGTAAAAGATTACAAAGTATGGGCTCTATTCCATGTTCGAAAGTTGTTGGAAAATCCCTGAAACGTAGTTGCAACCTGTAGTAGAGTGGTATACGATTACAAATCCGTGTGCATCGATCGCAAAGAAGTCGAGAGGGCGATTAACGCGTTAACGGCCAAGCTGTAAATACGATTTCCGTGTTTGTAACGGGCGATGCGACGCTCCGTTTCGGGATATCAGTGCAGTGCAGTGTGCAGCACGTTTCTTCCGCCCCTCCCGGAAGAATAGCCTTTTTCCTATATCGTTTCGTTACGTATGAAAAACACGGTCGTGGATTAATTACGCGTTCTATATAATACCCATATATCAGCGTGTAATCAGTCGGTTTCAGTCGACCGTGATGATCTTGACCGTCGGCAGTCAGCAGCTATTCTGTCCACCGTTTTTACTGCGCTAACGCCGTGCCTCGTGACAGGTCATAAACCGAACTTTCAAACTCATTGTCGTACACGAGGGTTCCGGGCAAACTGTACATAGTATGTAATTCTCCTTCATAGTATGTAAAATACGTTGATATTTTTATTACCTAAACAGTTCAAAGAAGAATTAACGAGCAACAAGCGCAACGATCAGCAAAATATTAAACGATTAAATGTTCCAAGAAATTCGTTGGAACACACAAAGATTCTTATCGCATTAATCCGTATATATGCGTATTAATTAAAAAAAATCTTTATATATTTACGAGACATTGAAAGTTGGTATGGGATTAGCAGTCTCGTGTTGCATGCATCGAAGAATCATTTCCGCGGTATCGTCATACGAGACACGTAGCTCGGACTGCACTGTTCAAAAGTACATAATTATTCAGCGACAAGACGCGTCTCGTGGGACACGATGTAATTAGAAACCTATGCGTATTAAATAAGACTATCACCAACTATTAACGAGTTTCTCGCAAACAATTATTCGCCCATCGAACAAAGAATTGTCGAAAAAGAGCGTCACTCTGGTCTCCTTGAATAATAATAGCGGATGCGTTCCACGTCTTCGCGGATCGTCGAGTTATTATTGGAGCGTCGTTTACATAGAAATAATGCACGTTTATTTGTACACAAGCGCGTCAGTACGTCAACATGACTGGTGGTTACGAGGAACATGGAGACAAAGCGAAACGAAAACGACAATGACAACGTCGTCGGTTCTCTTACCCTGTGCCCCGTGACTTTCTCACAGTGCCGTAGCTAGTAGGTAGTTTCGGAGGATGACAAAGTTGCCCCGCTTTTAAGTAACTTTGTTTTAGCATCGGATCGTCGTAAGGTGCGTTGTTTATTAAAATTATCAACCGTGTTGCGAATAGAGGTTAAAACCTTCTCAGGCGTCAAACGTCTACTATCGAAGCTTCGAGCAAGATTTTTCTCTTTCCTGAGAATGACGAATACGAATCTGTTAGAATCTTCGTTTCGAAAGAATTTATTTAACGAGTAAATTTTCAATTGGAGAGAATTTATAAGAATCTCGTAATTTATCGTTTTATCTCTCCGCCGCTGCGTACTTACCGAGGAAAAGATAGTTTGCCAAAAATGCGATCATCCACGATACGACAATTCGATTCACCTCGTAACCGTAGCCGTTTTTCTCTCTCGTCTCTTGAGGAATTGTCATCGTGATCTTCCAGGTTGTGGGCCGTAATTTTTGTCGACCGATCGAAAGATAAGTGCGATTTCGTAAAACATGGTTAACAGAATTACGAAAAATACGGTAATCGCGCAGCTGAAAACGTATGCGTACGCTTATAAATCCTTTTACGTAAGTGCGATTACATTAGTTACACGTTACCAGATTGCTGCTTTTGATCGACTATTATTTCTGGTCATAATTTCAGAATATGTGTATACACATACACGTTCGAAGAAGGATACTGTCTGCTCGTATCCAAACATAATCGACTCGCAAACACATTATTTAGGAAAAAAACAAACCTGTTCCTCCGTATGTATACGTATATGTTGCAACCAAAAACTCCTTAATGCGAGAACGAAAAAAGAAGAGAATCTCTTAGAGAGCAGAATATTTAAAGAAAAAGAAATACGACGATAAAGGATAATGCCCCTCCGAAAGCAAGTCCTCCCGGACGACAGGTATGAGCCTCGTTCGCTGGCTGATTCTACGAAACGTATGCGCCTCGAATCTTTCCGACTATGCACCGGGTGATCCCTTAACAATTAGTCGAGTTTCATCGATCTTCTCGCAAACGTCACGTTGGCGAGGAAATTAAGTTCCCTTCGGGTTAACTGCAAAGTATCGACGTGTTGAAAAATTAAGTATGAAATACCGAGAGCAAGATCGATCGAAAACAGGAAAGCTGAAGAGCGGTGATATTTCGAACGGATTGACAGTGGGCGTTCGTGCGATATGAAAAGTTATCTACGCTCGGCAATATACATACGTCTATTTATTAAATGATAAGCACGACAAACGATCTCTGTCCGTGCAAGCAACGGAACCACTTCATCGAATCAGTTGCGACGAAAAGGGAACCCGCACGTACGTACCGTGCGTTTGTCGTGACATCAGATACATATTCGCCGTACGAATACGAAATAAGTTAACTGTGATACAGCTACCGTCAACGTGAAACCGACTGTAAGCTGTAAGAGATCTTTACGACCTTTTTTTCGTGGTATCCACAGGGCACCGTTCCTATTGTGCCCTTGACTTAATCCACGACGTGACATCGAAATTTTGATTTATCCGTTCAAACCGTTTCCAATGTTTACGATATTGAATTATCTTCGAGTTCGGCAAATCGTAATCGACTTAAAACTTGTGAATTTAACAAATACAATTGAGTTTCGATAATATGATTCATGAAGTTTGTTTGTTTCCCGGAGAAATAGCAGTGAGTAATGAAAAGCATCGGTCAAATTAAGATGCACGGAATAACGATTACAACACATAAGGCGAAGGAGCGCGAATCGACGTAGTTTGAAATCTTAAACATCGTCGTGAGTCACGTGAAGAACAGAAAGCGCGAAAAGGAAAAATGTTTTCACCAGAAATATGCACGATCTATGATCGCCTTTCTGCTAAAGGAACGTTGCATTTGCCAGCGTTGTCTAGATCGCGAGCAGGCCTTTACATTTCTCTCTGTTCTTCATCTATCCTCGTCCATCTATCGCCTTTCGCTACTCCGCCGCTCGTATTCGCTTATACCGCGTAAAAATGCCGAAATAGAAAGTCCCGTGTCTCTGGTTTAAAAACGTCTTTATCTGTTTCCTTCTTTCTTTGTTCTTTTCGTAAATACCGGCGCGACGCGACGAGACAATTAAAAATAGGCCGATTCTTTTTAGACAGCGAGATCCCGGTTTAATTAAATGTTTTCACTCACCGACACCGATGAATTATCGTGTGACTGGGCGATTGACGTTTCTACACTATCGTCCGCTTTCCCTGAACGCAATCCACCTGTTCCGACAACACAGAACCCACCAATGCGAATGAGAAAAAATCTGTTCGAGAGTTTGAGAGTTAGACGGGACTGCCTGTCGAGTAGCTAGCTCCCTCTAGTATCGAAATACATTCGTCGCGCTGATGTACATATACGTATATGTATATGTGTACATATCGGAAGATATCAGCGATTCGTCGCCACCGTAGTCGCCATGTCCAATCACTTGGGTAGCCATGTTCGCCATTGTACGGCGGCATGTTTTGTATAGTCAAACTCGGCGAATCCAAACTAACTGTACCATTTTTTAAATAAATCATACATAGAATACATGTTCTGCTTTAAAATATAATCCAAATCTTTGTAGTTATTTTCACCAGAATATACTTTCCCATTACATTTCCTTCTATCGTAGAACAATTTTACAGAGAATAATACCCTCGTTTTACGAGGCTTTGAAAATGTTTCTCCTATCATCTGCTACATATACTATCGGATAGTTAGCGTCGAAATTTTTTTTTATAAACACCGATAATATTTTCATCGTACATTTTTGTAAAAGAATAAGTAGATAATTTACAAGTGCCCTTGACCGTTTTAACATGGACGGTACTGTTAGTTGCTCTGACATTCAACATGGCCACCTGATATGTAGCAGACGATACAGGTGGTATGAAAAATTGTAAATAAAATTCAGTTTTACCTTTAATTATGAGTGGACGTGTGCAGAAAGAGAGTGCCGATGATTCCGATCGTATTGACGATGCAGTGGATCCTAGAGTACAGGTAAACCTATGCGTATTTCTCGGAATAATTTATAGGCTTCAAAACCTAGATACATACTTATAATATTGACATTTCCACGTTACCACCGTTAAAACATTTAATTGCATCTAATATATTTAGTAAAACTTGTACCTTAACCAGCCAGATTCTTGTCACTTTTGTATTTATTACGGCAGGTTTAACGCTTTCGTGAATGTAAGTTTCCTCTATCAGAATCACAAAATACTCTATACCTTTCTCAATCATCCTCTCTGATTAGCCACTTGCTATAGTTGCTTTATTAAATCAAGTCTTTCTTTTTTTTAATCTGCAAGTTAGACAGCGTGTTTCAACGACACTATGTTACTACTTAGAACAATATTTTTGCATAATAATTCTTATGTAAGTTTCTGTAAAACTTTTTAACAATCGTTTCAGATTGAACTTGAAAGATTGAATACCGCTACTGATGATATCAACAAGCTTGAGGTTGACTTAGACGTAAGTATAATAAAATTACTCTTATAGGCTATATATTTCTTATACAAATAACTTTAACTTTTCATTGTATAATCAATTAAAATAACTATCTTTCTCCTTGGGGGATCAAATTAGTAGCAAGTTTTGAAACTGGTTCTGATTACATTTCATTGAGGTGATTGCTATGAAGGGTACGAGTAAATGGATAATGGCTTCAAAGATCGTCTTATAGTCATTTATAACATGGTCTAAAGAAACGCTGTGTGACTTGAAACTTCATTCCTATTCAATTTATCAAAGTGAATTAAGGTGTACAAAAACACAAACTATGTTTCAGCCACTGATTATTCAATGAGTTTATATTTTCAGGAAGCAAGAGCAACTTTTAGGGAACTACTTTGCGAATCTACGGTAAAAATTGATACCTTAGCTAAGAAACTTGGCGCATGCATTGAAAAATCTAGGCCATATTATGACGCCAGATTTAAAGCAAAAGAAGTAAGAAACATTTTCTATCATAGTACATCCCATAATTGCTAATTTAACGCATACTTTAAGGCTTTACACGAAACACAAAAGGCTGCAATTAGATTTGAAAGAGCCAATAGTCAGCATGCAGCAGCCAAAGAGATGGTTTACTTAGCCGAAGAAGGATTAAGGACAGAGGGAAGATGTTTCGATCATGCTTGGCAGGTAATTTTCACATTATCTGAGAAAAATTATTGACCCGAATTTTATGATGTTGAAAGTCAACGTTGTTATATTATTACATAGGAGATGTTAAATCATGCAACTGCCAGAGTTAATGAATCCGAGCATGAGAGAGCTTTGTCGGAAGCAGAACATAGACACACTACTGCTCTATATCATAAAGCAGAACACGAGGTTCAAAGATTGCAACGTGAATTAAAACGTGCAATTGCTAAATCCAGGTATGTACCCTTCTTACAATTTAGCTAAATATTGAATGATTCTTTAGCTTACTTAATAATGCATGGAATGCATCGCATTTAGTCATTCAATATATATATATATATATTCTTTTTTTTCTTTCTTTATTTATTTATTTACCTTTTTATTTATTTACTTATTTATTTGGTACAATTAATAAAAAATAATTTAATTACAAAATTAAATGAAAAGAAGTAACATAATATATATATATATATTCTATATATATCCCATATATATATATATAGAATCTAATGGTTCAATAATAATGTTTTCTTTTTCCATGACTCTTAACATTATTGTTTACTCTCTTCCCATACGTATATTTAATGATTTATGTTTCTATTGTTTACTATCTTACGTTGATTTTATATAGATATTAGAATATTTATGTCTTTTGGTTTGTATTCATGTTGGCAGTATGGGTGCACGTCGCAGCTTGCTTCTGATAAACAGTATCGCCTACAGGCACAACTTGCTCATGTTGTAAGTAGGATAGACATTATTTTTTTATTTTTTTACGCCATATTTATTTTATGTCTTTGCTATGGACAAACCCCATTCTGACGATTTTTTCTTTTTCTTTTTCTTCTTCTAAATTACCAGCCTATTTATGCACGAATTATATTTTTATAAAATATTTCATAGATAAGCATTTTTGTACAAAAAATTCCGCTTTATTCAAACATGCTTCACGTGAGATCTACTTTATTAGATATAACTCAAAGAAAATGTAACATAAAAGTACCAAGCTTCTCTTTAAAATACATGTTCTAAACTCTATTAATTAATTATTAATTGATTTATCGTATAGGCCATATTACGAAATGAAGGCGCATTTTAATCAAATGCTGGAAGAGCAAAAGTTAAGAGTAAGCGCATTAGAAAGATCAGTGGGTGAAGCTAAAATGACTTACGCCGAAGCGCTGAGAAACTTGGAAAAAATCAGCGATGAAATCCATAGGGTATAATTGTTAACTAATATTTGTCCGAGCTATGACTTTTTGCACACTATAGTAATTTTCATTTCTTATTTACAGACTAGGAAGTACGATGGAGCAGACGATTTCGATAAATCTTCGAGAGATACCGTTGGCCAGCCTTCTCTACAGCCCAATGCAGGAACTCCAACTGATTCTAGCGTTACTGGATCACCTGATAGTACAGATTATACTAGCGACGAATACTTGCGCCTTCCCGATAAGATGAGTCCTAGTACACAATGCCCTGTGCCTACAAGAGTAATTATACTTCATCATATCAATAAGATATGTCAAATGATTTTTATAAGTATATTAATGTCTTTCATTGTATGTTTATCCAGATCGATAGAGAGCCTTCTTCCGAATATTTGGGCCTAAGTAACTTGAACGTTTCATCCACAGAGCCGCGGAAATATATCAAACGAGACCGTCCAAAAAGCATTGCAACAACTGATACGAAACATATCATAACGCTAAATCAAACAAGTTCTTCAACCTCACGGTTGTCAGACTTGTCGAATATTCTTTCGCCGATAGAAAAACGAGTGAAAATACAAACACCAGTGGATCTAAAAAGCACTAATAACACTGTACAGAACGGGGAGGAATGGACAGAAATTAGTTTAAATAATTCTCCGGACGAAGTATATTACAATAACGAAGTATACTCGGACGAAGAAGATCAAATTCCTTATAAACCGCTACCAATGGACTTGACTCCAGAAAGTAACAACCCACCCACCAATGGTGCAAATATTCAGTCGTTCAGTGAAGCAGCTAGTCGAAAGAAATTAGTAACCCAAAAGTCATTACCTGCTATGCCGAAAGGAAACGAAGTTAGTTTAAGCAGTGAAAAGAAAACGGAAGTAACAAGGAGTCCGTCGGTGAAAAGTAAAAGCAAACTTGATACCAGTTTAGCTAATTGGATAACCAGAAGTTCAGCTGGCAGTGAAGCCAGTGGAGGCAGTTCAGGTAAATACATTTGGCTATATATATTTTTAGTAATATAATGTATTTGGGTGAAACTAAGTTAGCCGGCTTATATATATGTATGTATGTATGTATGTATGTATGTACACATATTATATATTAATTGTCATAGCAAACTCAAGTAGAAGACAGTCCCTTGATATGTTATGGAGTGCCGGCACAGGAGAGCGGGTGAAAGAATTCCTCAATCACGGAATGATGATGTTGAACATATCTAGCCTTACGGAACGACGTTTCAACGAACCAAAGATAGCAGAGAGAGACAAGGAGAGATGTGAAAAGTCGGAGAAAGTGGAAGGGAAGGGGAAGAAAGTCCCTAGTCCATTAGAAAAAACAATGACCTATCTTAATGCGGACGAGGAAACATCCGATAGCGAAAGCTTAGCAAGGTACGTACCCATTTGTAGATACCTTGTCATATGAATTACTTTATCTTAATTAATTCTATTGCATAACAATTAGCGTGGAAATGTTAACGGAGGATCAGATTTCTTCGCTTATGATGGAACCCGACATGAATCAAGTATGTCAAGAAATTCTAGGGACACCTTTAGTCGAGGTGTGTCCGTTATTACAACAACTGCAACAACAGCAATAGCACTCCTTTTCTTGACGTTACTGATTTAATCGAGTTGAAAAAGACACAACCATAAAAAATGTTCAAAATGGTAAAGAAACGAACTAGCTAAGGGATAGCTTTATTTATCATTACGTAAAATTAGCGTGCAATTTGTTCCTGCACTTTTATTACGCATATATACATATATATTTATTATATATTCTATTATATATATATATATATATATAATAGAAGCAGAAGATTTCATTTTCGAGCATGGATCTTTTTCTTCCATTTCAGAGAGTCATGGCAACTCGAATCGCTTCATTACATCGTTATATACACCAGTTACATTTCACTCGAATTATACACAATTTGTATATATATGGCGCTCATAGAAATTTCAAATATCACATGCCAATAGTTGATTTTAATTATTGGTACACATATATCGTCATATTGAACTTATTTACTTATAGCGATCAATAAAAGGAGCAATATCTAGCAAATCCTAGATGATTACGCGTTAAAAATATATTTTCGTTCATTTCGCTCATACTTACGCGTTAAAATACCGGTATAGTAACTATAAAAGAAAAAAAGTGAGAATAAGGGAGGAAGGGAATTAAATATTCCATCGATTATCAAAGACCCACCGATTAGAAAATCCTTTGTCCCTCTGCGTTAAGAGTACAACTATATAAGCAATTCGTTTTTTATATTGCCAAGTATGCAAGAGCAAATGCCAGCCGAAACTTAAGATGTAATAATTATAGTCTTCTTTGAATTGCTAACTAGAATTATTTAGGTAAGATGACATGATTCTAAATAGAAAATTGGCAGCTTCGACAAGCATGCTACATTAACATACCAAGCTTTAATACGTATAATAGTAATTAAACATGTTCATCTGCCAAGGCACAGCAGGACATTTTCAATGAACCTTTCCTTGACTCTGATAATCAGATACATAGATAATATTTATCACTAAGTACCTTGTAGCTGTTAGAATATGTACGTAAATCGTAATTAATGTATTTGAGTTATTATCACACGTGGATTTAGGCAATCTGACTGACTCCGAAGAATCAGCTTCAATCAGCTAGTTACTTAACTACTAAATATCCAATTACAATTTCGACGATGACTCGAGACTAATTCCTACTATTTTAATTATTGCGAAGTAAGATTATACTTAAGATATTTGAATATCGATATTTTTAGAAGGAGTTGGATTGTCTAATTACGTAAAAGAGTAATCCATGAAAGGTGCATGCGATATGCCACTTACAAAGAGTAATACATACATATGTATATACGTGTGTGTGTATATATGCACATATATATATATATATATATGTGTGCGTGTATATATATATGCAGATATCATTTATTTTTAATTCGCAATTTTCTGTGTAGTAAACAGTGCGTGGTAATATATTAAATAAGATTAAAACAAAGTTTTCTATGAACAAATAAAGTAGGTCAAACGAACAAATGGCCTTTTCATCACGCATAGAAAACTATACCAAAGATAAATGAAGTACAGTTTAAGACGAGCAGGAAAGTGCAATAAAACGATATTGATTCAATCAGGTTATTTGTTTTTCACTCCATAAAGCTTAAAAATGAAAATATGATAATCTCGTACCGATTTACATCTGTTGCTCTTTTTTATCGTAAGATTTTATAATTTATGTGTATATATATGTGTGTGTGTGTGTGTTTGTGTGTGTATGTATGTATGTGTGTATGTGTGTATGTATGTATATAGGTTGTAAAAAAAGTAAAAAAACGTATATCTTTTAAAGAAAGATATTTTTTTAAAACGATGATTTTTTAAATTTTTTATTTATAAAATTTGATAAGCAATCTTTTCAACTGTTTTAGTTGTCTATATATAAAAAGAAGAAAAGAAGAAAAATATGATAGAAGAAACATTAATTTTTTAGCCACTGTTGCATCGTGAATATATTAGTCATGATTACATAATTTTGTATAAATCAGATTATTAAACAAGTTGTGGGAAATTCTTCAACTACATATTATAAATAAACTACATTGAAATTCGAAACCATTGTCGTCGAAATTTGACATAATCGTATTGTTATCCTCGATGCGAGTCGATAATGACCATGCTCCTAAATATTTTACTAGATATTTTTTTGGCTAAAGTATGGGAGGGATGACATTGCATATAATGCGTACGCATACTATTAGAATGACTGTAAATAATACAATATTGTATATGTGATTGTAACTATGTATATATCAACATCTTCATTAAAATGCGGTTGTAGAAATACATAGCTAAATGTTAATACAAATGTACTATGTCCTTCATATACATTGTATATACGTATGTTGATCTCTCCATCTTTAACGTTCTTTAACAACTAATTAATAGCGATTAAGATTCGAATTGTCCGATATAACTCTCGAGTATTCGAATATTCAGATAGACAAAGTTAAATATATAAATATACAAATATTTGTAAATCGAAAGTTAAACGAAAGATCTGGAGAAATGGTAATGGTTACGCTGGAATAGAGATTTTTAGAGAAGCCGGTTGAAAAATTGCGGTACACGCGAAAGGAAACGTCAGATGATAAAGAGAGAGAGAAAGAGAGAGTAAACGTTCAGCATACAGACTTTGGAGAAGTTGCGGGTTAGCTAGTCGATTGATAATTGATAACAATTAAAGAATACTTACAGTTGCTCGGAACGTTGATAACGGGAAAATATTCGAAAGATATTTGAAACGGCCAACTATTGCTAGTTATAGCGGCATCCGCTCGAACTAACTGGCGTCGGTATCGTTCAAGAGGAAGAGAGACAGACGGCACTAAGGAATGAAAATGGCGTCGCGTGCACGGTGCCGATGATTTTCGTTACGTTACATTATCTTTTGTGCATAATACAAGCGAAACGTGAGCGATGTTTCTTATTTAAAGGTAGAAAGTTTCACGGAATCCTGTATGAAATATCGTTTAATAACATCACTCGCGTAGCGTCATAATTTCGGTGTAACTCGCGCGACAACGACCGTGTGTGTGAGAGAATCAGGGAGAATCAGTACTGTTTTGCGTATGGCTTTTAAATCGCAGGGACAGTTCCGCCTCGCCGATATACGTGTTCTTGGTGGTGAACGTCGTTGACATGACGAAAGACGCGTGTTTCGTTCTCGTGCATCATGAAACCACGATGAGCTATGTGCTTTGACGTACACGAGTGAAATCTAGTTTCGTTCAAAGACTCGCAAAGGTGTGGAGACGTCGTGCGTGTTAGCCACCATGGCGGTGAATCCGCGTGATATGGACGGTTTTATGCCGCTCCTGTCAACGACTGACATCAAGAAAAAGTTAAACGTTGGTAGTTTGCTGTTGAATTACTTGGGAGATGCGACCAAGAGCATCGAGTGTCAAGACATCGGACAGTTTATCGACAACATCATACCATGGTTAAGCAACGGCAACCCCAAGGTAACGAGTCTTTCCGTATTAGTCTTTCCAATTATTAAAGCATAAGGTTATTAAAAGTTAGTACATAGCTGCGTAACTTTAACGATCTTCGACTTTGCTGTTCAGCCGCGATAATTAATAAATGAGTATATCGTATTCTTTAATAGTTTATTCATTCGAAATAGAAAGCGTGCGAATCACGTACACGAGGTTTGTTGTCAAGTAATACGTTTTCATATTGCCAAACTCTTGTATTATTATTTTTAGCGTTGACAATGAACGTCTATCGTTTGTTATGTAAACAAGAGCACGCAACAGAGATGTGGCAGTTTTTTTGCCATTTACATATCGATAGAGTAATTCATGGTAATACGCCTAATGGACATTTCTAGCCTGCGTGACCTTTCCGTTTCTATGCAACGGAATAGGATAAATACGATTAAAAAAAAAGTTCTTAATGAAAAGAAGCGACTTGGAGGAGTTAGGTGGAAAGTGCAGCGGGGTGTGCCGGATGACAAAACCGCCGGGACCCTATAGAGCGTAGATGATGTACGTACGGGCAGAGTTGCTCGTTTATCGAATTTACAATTTCTAACTATCGGTCAGAATGTGAAAACGTGTTAATCGCTAAACAGCCTTCTATCGGTCCATAGAATTCGCATAATTATCATCGCGCGTGAGAAATAAATTGCAATTAGCAGGAACGATCCGTTCGTCCATATTTCGAATTTTCTCTCAGGCCAAAGACATATTTGTGTACATTTTATTTTGGTCGACCTACATATATATTCTGCCTGCATACGAAACTTTCTACGCTCGAATCGAAACTCGGGAATGGACGATACTACCGGCGACAGCAACGTGATTGATTTGTAAATGAAATTCGAAGAATTGCGACAAAATAAAGAGGAAAGGGAAGGACTTTTCGCGGTATTTTACATGTAAAGTAGAAGAGGGCAGCTGTTGTTGCACGAAGCTTGCTTTAGACAATGATCCTACGAAAGATTCGATTTCGCGCGGCCTTTCAGTCGTTTGATCTTCCCCTGGGAGATGGAACGGCTTCATTTACACGCGTTATCAATTTTATTATCAATTTTCATCCTCGATGTTTCCAATAAATTCCTTCCACTTGCTAAAACTTGTGCTCCATTCATCCGGGGGGGGGGGGGGGGAGGGAACGAACGACGAGTATACGTATATACTATATCGTCCCTTAGCTAAAATATTACACTATATACGATTGCGAAGCCGAAGGAAAACCGAAATTTCGTTATTTTCTTTCCAGCATTTTTCATTCTCTTCGTTCAATGGAAAATATTTAGTCTTTTGTAACGTAATATAATAATATAATATTAAGGAAAAATGTATGCTACGTATTACTTGAAAGGGAAAAACAACGGAGACGTTTAGATATTTTAATTTCGATATATCTTGACAAAGTGGACAAAAATGGAAAGAAGGCTTCGCTTTACTCGTTACTATTTTATGCAGCAATTTTGGCAAAGCCACCGTTTTATCGTACAATCCAGATATGCTGACAATTACGCCGTGTATTAATTTCGAATGTTTTTAATGGCGAGAGCGAGTAACGATCAGACTGTTCTATAAGTATAGATAGGTGCTTAGACAAAAGTAAACGAATTATCAAATTTTCATTTTCTCGGTACAACTATAGACGCAACATTTGCTTTTTTTTTAGAGCTGATTGTCACTTTCGACCTGATTGTAACCAAGTTTTGTTATTGGCATACGTAGTTTGTCGTTTTACCCGTCTTCGTTCGTTGAAATTTATGTGGG
Source organism: Bombus fervidus (assembly GCF_041682495.2). NCBI lineage: Eukaryota > Metazoa > Arthropoda > Insecta > Hymenoptera > Apidae > Bombus > Bombus fervidus. The sequence continues at coordinate 11,814,496 of NC_091528.1, forward strand.
ATATACAAATTTCGTTCTAGCATCGAGAAGCTTTCTTGCTTGGTGAAATGTAAGTAAGATTAAAATATAGTAGAGTCAACAGGAATACAGATATATGAAAACGATGGATGAGACGTAACAAACGTACGGTAATAAGGATAATTATACCGTAACGCTCCGAGCTTGATTCGTCATCTCCAGAATTATCGATTATTATTTTGCATCCAAAATACGTGGATCTCCATCTAATCTCGCATCTATGATATTAATGTTTGGTGCGATCGATAACAGTCGTCATAGCTATCATTTTAGTTATCCGCGTTTGGTTATTGTAACCGATTATCGTTCGATAATCGTTTTCATCGCTAGGTTTAGACGAAAACGATGATTTACGACGAAATTGGTTTCTCGTCGAGATAGTAGAAAACTCGGGCTGGTTCTGCGCCAAGAACGTATAAGGGAAAAACTTTCACGCCATGTACGTACGTAGCGTGTCACGGAGTACGTTGCCGAACGATCGGCGTTTAGTCGAAGCTATTGGATTCACAATCGGTGAACGTTCTCGTTGGTAATCGGACGAAGAAACGCTGAACGCGAAGATGTGCGAAGGGACGAACGGAAAAATACGCAACGAATCGGCACAATGTTAAGGCAATTGAAGCCTTAAGATGTAAACCTATGGTCGTAGGCAGTTTCGTCGAAACTATTTGTACGCGAGTACTACTACTCGTCGAGTATCTAATCGTCTTTGTTGTTCCGCAGTCAAGACGCGATAGAACGGCGGACGCTGGACGTATTACCATCCACGAGTGTTTGGCTATCCGGTGTGATTCGATCTAAACGTCGATGTTTTCGTTACAGTTTCAAAGTTGTAGTTGAAACGAATTCCCTAACTTTCGTTATTAAATCTCTGCTTCGAGTCTTTAATTTAAATCTCTCTGCTCTGCTAAATTTAATGTGAAACACATATTTCGATCGCTCTAACGTCTCTAACATCGAACCTACACGCTTAAATTTACTTGATTCGCATCTCTTCCCACGACCGTTTTTCATCCACTTTCGTTCTTACCGTTCCTCTATCTCTATTAATTAATATCAACTAGCAACTATTGTTTTCATCGATATTTATCAGTTGTATATTTCAAGCACCTATATTTTATATCTTACATTTTACATTTTACATTTTACATTTTACATTTTACATTTTACATTTTACATTTTATATAGGTACGTATGTACTTGCAACAATTTCGGGATATCCAAACACCTACAGACGCAACTATATATTATTATATATAATATATTTGAAACATCTCTACTTATGCTGAGCATGAAAGAGCATGAAAGAGCATGAAAGAGCGCGAAAGAGCGCGAAAGAACACGACCAATGAATAGGAGCGACACGAAGAGAAGTTACGTATGAAGCAATTAGCCGCAGGAATTTTTGTTTCGCACGTTACACGAGTATTCTTTCTCATTAACAGGCACTCGAGGGAAAGTTGCAAAGTCAAATTCCTCGATTCTTTCTTAGCATTTCCGGGCGAGTTTCTACGAATGGATTTATCTCGTGGGAAGATCAAGAGGGAAACGAACGGTTCTACTCTGGAACAGTTCCTCTTACAAACAAACAAACAAACGAACGACTTACAAGCGTTGCGTTGGTCAAAAGTTGAGTTTGTCGATGGAAATCGGCGCGGGATGACATCAGCATACTACATTCTACGACGCGAACATTGAAAAATTGACACTAGCCAAATTTCATCAGGTCAATAAGCTTACGTCATTCTGCTCCGAGACTGCATGCAAGGAACGGAGAAAAGCTCTGCTCCTCGCAGCGATAATCCTTAACGATCCATCGAACCATGGATCCCCGGTACACCGTACATTGCACGATACGTTTCTCTGCGCGTAATGTACGAATAAGCAAGTATACTTAGTGAAACATGTTTGGAAAAACATGCATATTTAGAAGTATAGTTGCCCGTTCGTTTCTATATTTGGACCAGCTTTTTTATCGTTTTACGCGTTGTTACCGCGTTTCTCGTAACTCTTTCTCCTAGATGGGGTCTATACACAGAAGGAAAATCTCGAGTTAACGTTGGTACATGTACCATGGTCCGAGCGTTGCAGAGATACGAGATACGAGGTGGAAGAAACGACTGCACGGAAATTTCGCCAACTTGACGCACCGTTGAGCGAATCTTTACTTGCACGCGCGAGCTCGATATCGATATGGAAAAAAGAAAAGTAGGAGTAAAAGTAGATAAAAGTAGAAGAAAAGGCATTAGCCGGTCGTGTATCGTTATCCAGCGCCACTTGTTGCCGAGTGCACGTCGTTGGTGCGAGAATATCAAGCGAACGTGCGAAAGAGCGGTTGAAACGGCAAGTAGTTGCTACGAAAGAGGTAATAAGGTTGGGCGAGGGGTCGTTCCCAAGTTTGGATTGTGCGATAGAAAACGTATCTGTAATAGTAACGTATCGATCGAGAACGCCTAGCAAGTCCGTTATTACGTGGGTAAGAGGTAACGAAGGAACGGACGACGATCGAGTCGCGTCGTCTCCACAGAGACGGATAGGAAATACTCTCTACGTTGTTTTTAAGGAAGACGGCGCGATGAAAGCACGCACACCGTCGTTCCTTCTTAATTTTCACCGAAGCCACACCATCGTCGTAATTTTCGCAGCAAGCCTATATAGTCAGCGAGTGGCATAAAAACGAGGAAAGCAAGAAAAATCGTGCGCCATCGATGGTTTTACGCGCTGTCTGCTAGCATTGTCGCGAACAAAGGAAACCAGGTGCTCTTGTATCTTGTCGCGATACGAGAATCACGACGAGTCTTGTTATGGAAGATCTTACGATTAGCTGTGCCATTTTTACAAGACAACGGTGCACCGTATATCGATGTCAAGGACACGGGACAACGCGAACCGCGGCCCATACTTTTTTTCCCTCTTCCTCTTCACGTTACCGTTCCGTTCCGTTCCTCTGTCGCGAACGTTTCCTTTTTTGAATTTAAAGAAGCATGACATCAGCCTCGCCTGCCGGTGATCTCGATGCTTTTTACACTTATCGCGTTAGTCTGCGTTACTTTCTGCAACTTGCATAACTATAGTCTGTCACGTCTGATCGCTCTCGATAACTCGTGAAAACGTAAAAACGATCTTTCTTGATAACGCCAGTTGGAATTGAAAGCGGCAAAGCTCGGGTTACCCTTCGTGCCGGCTGTTATTCCATAAATTATTAATAGCCGCTGAGCGACAATTACGCGACTAACTGGATGCACCGGCACCGCCCCGCGCCACGAAACACAGACACGCGTGTCTCCACCATCACGGTGGATCATCGCGCGTCGATACGCGAATACAATTTTCTAGTATTGCTTTGTAAAACTGGAAAATCAATTTCGACTAATCGTCATGGTTTACGATAAAGCGATGTTTTAAGCATCGTTATTTTACGATTAAACGGCGTTACAGAAACAGCAAGCGTTTCAAACATAGCCGATAGATCAACGTTGAAATTAAATTAAAATTTTGCGAAAGTCAAAGTTCTTTCTACGAACAGGTTGTGGAAGCGATGCTGGTGTACGGCGGTCGTATCAATAAGATAAAATTAACGCACTTTGATATTAAAAAATGTGAAACTAGTTTCCCAGAAAGCCAATAGATGGGTTGGAGGATACGTGTCACCGTGATTCATACCTATATACGTATATACCGTGCGGACTCGTAATAACTCGAAATCGTGTACCGGTATTTGTGAAATCGATGCTCGCTTCTCGTAATTGACGTAATTGACACAATCGACGCAGTAGGCTTTATCTCGTTTTGGTCATAATCCAGCGATTATTAAATCAACGTCCTCTTGTACCGTTAGACAAATCCTCGGATCAACCGAAGAAGAATTTGTCCGAACAACACGGTCTGGTCGTAATCGCTCGTTCTACTTGTTACGTCAGCTCCTCCCCCCTGACCTCCTTCGCTTTCTCTCTCTCTCTCTCTCTCTCCCTCCCTCCCTCTCGTGCTACTTTAGGCGAATACGTGACACGAGATCCACGTTGTACGATTAATAATAATTGCATTCGTTTTACGAAGCACAGGGTCAGCCCGAGCAATCGTAAGAACAAGCGGTTGGTAAGAAACGAACGATAACAAAACCGCGAAATCATCATCCAGCTGATCGTAAGGAGCATGCACGTTCGCTTCGATTCGTCGTTCAGTAAAGGACGATCTGTACTCGATAGAGCTTCTGCTTGATTCTCTTTAATAGCTTGGTCTGTTCGTCGCTCGTGATGCGATTGCTTTGCAACAAAAGCACGAACGAGCATTTCGCCGTGAACGGCGCTTTTGCGAGCAAAAGAAGAAGAAGAAGAAGAAGGAGCAACCACCTCCCACGTGGTCTTACCAGTTTTAACGGACCCTGCTCTTCCCACCACCACCACACTTTGACGACTAAGGCCAGACAGACAACTGGCTCACACACGCGCGCGTTGTCCATTTTTCGTTGTTTATCCTCCGTGATCTACTCGATAGAGACGATAGACTCGAACGACGAAGCGACAGTCGGATAGCGGTGTAGACCTTTCTTCTCCTCAAGATGCCAGATTTCAGAGATCAAGTTCGGTCGTGACGTATGCTCGCAGCATAAGTAAAACGTTCGCAGTATATAACTAGGAGGTCGATCTTTTCTATCTTTGATTAATTTAGTCGTTCGTGAAACGCGGCGATCGGTATATTTCAGCGTTCTGTTTGAAAAAATATTGCGTCGCAGGGACACGCTGTTTGATACTATTTGTTAAAAGTAGTTCCAAGAACGAGTCAAGAGCGAAACCAGCGAACCAGCGATTGCTTTGTCGTAACCAGAAGAATAAAGCACTGTCGAAACGCTTTCTTTTTTTTTTTTTAAATACCTCGCCGACCATCTATCGGTAATCAACTCTGCCGTCTTATTAATTGGTCTCGCGTTCTCTTTGCTAAAACTTACCCTATCGTCGTTCGACAGTTGTCCTCTATATCGGCTTTCTTTCCTAAGATCATTATCGAAAAATGGTACATAAAATATAACAATTATGCCTGTACTCTGTATACGCGATATTGCTATCGTTAGAGATTAACCACGTTGGAGCGGGCGCGTTCAGCCCAGGCTGTTAACGATTAAACCGTGTGCTAATTATATAAAAGTTAAGACAGAAAGAGAAACGAAAAGCCTCGGTGGCGAGCAATGATGTCACAGCCAGACGACAGCCCTGAGAGAACGTTTACCCCGCGACTCTAAAATAGGTTTATACGTCTATGTATAGCGGTTCGTTAAACGTATTTAAACTGTCGCCGAGTAATGGACGCTTTTGCAGACAGTGACATTGGATTGGCCGTGTGCACTTGAGACATCGGGTTCGACTCGACGAGAGTATTGTCAATGCCGATCGCCGATTCGGATCGAACGGACATTGCCGTGGCCGCCGCCGTTGCTGCTCTGCCCGTTACATATTATATTCGTTTAGCCGTACCTCTCGTCGTCGTCGTCGTCGAAACACAGCCCGAGTAACCGGGCTTTACTTCGAAGGGTTCTACCGCGATAAACGCACCGAACGCTAGGCTACACTTGCACTTTCTATATCGATCTACTCGTTCTCCTCCCGCAGGAGCAGTTCGTTCACCCTCGAATCCAACGTTCCTCTTCCAATACGCGACATTTCCTTCGCGCTACGTACGTCCAATTCATTGCTCTCGGTTCGGCCTTTCTTTCTCCTATCGCCGTATTCCTTCGACTTGCTATATACGCCGATCATATATATATATATGCGCTACGAGTCGTATTTTACCTTTTTTCCCATGCGTAACGTACTAAACTAAACTATGTCACGTACGAAACTGCTGTTTTCACATATTGTCTTAACGTTCGGATCGGACAGACCGACTGGTCGTGTTCCTCCTTTTCCCCCTCGTATTTCGACAACAAATTGAGAAAAAAGATAAAGAAAAGAGAATACAGTTGCTTTAGATTCGGTTACGAGAATAGTTACGAATACTTTCCTCGGTTCTCTAAGAGTCGATAGCGTGCACGTTTTACAGTCGGTACTTGGTGAATATCACCGGTGAACCGCATGCATAAAAGATTCTTATTGATTTCTCGCGTGTGATCACGGGACCGGAATGCGTGTAATTCGCTCAAACGTCCGCGATTATGTTTCCGCGCGATGGAAAGCGCAGAGGTAGGAAAAACGAAGAGAGGCGCGAACAAATGCCGCGAAGTAATCGTTACGAGGTTGCAGGCGGAGAGCTCGCGGTAGACCAGGTATAATTACGAGCAAGAGGGAAAGTGCGAGGGGTCTAGTATTTTGTGACTCTCAGGGAAGCAGAGTTTATCTCGCGTGGATCGATATACCCTGAGCCCTCCGATGAAACCGTAAACCCGGCGCGTTCATTAACGCGAACTTTGAGTCGCCTTGAACCACCGATCTTGGAAATAATTACAACAAATAATAAACGATGCTTTTTAATTGAACGCGTAACTCGTGTGCTAATCTTTTTCTTTCCTTTGCTGTTTCTTTCTTCTTTTCGTCAACCTCGATCTCGCCGTTAATTTAACCATTGATTTTGCTATTTCGACCGGTTGGCGTTCGATGTACGGACAAACTGGTTTCCCGTGTACGCGTTTTCTCGCCCAGTCGTTAATTAATCTCTCGTCACAGTACCGCGTATAAACGTGCTCTATGTGGAGTAAATTAGCCGGCGCAGCCCGATTGCCTCGATAGCTCGGTCGGCTAGAAATTCTGTAGAAATTATGGTCGATATATCTGCCATAGATGTTAAAACGATCCTTTGATTCTGTTGTTGCAGGTCGTGCAGAATGGTTTAGAAATCCTCACGTTTCTCGCGGATCGAATGGGTCACGACTTCAAGCCTTACATTTCCACTATTATTCAGCCAACGATAGACAGACTAGGTAAGTGTCTGCAACTTTCTTCCGACTATTTGCCGTTAAATGCGTAAAGTATTCTTAATAACGGAAACTGAACTCGTTGCTATCGGAAATTGTTGTTTGGCTGCTCGGCGAAATCCGACTCGAGCCCCGTCGTACGTTTGCGTAGCTTTCGTTAGCTGCGCTTGGTTCCGTACTCTTGGAATCGTTGATCGTGGTCGAGGATGAACCACGGACGAGTCGGTGCCTGCGCGTGTTCCTCGTATATCGAGACTTTAACCGCGTATTACGAATATATAGACGGAATCGATCCCTCTATTACCTTCGGTATCGCGAGATACGGTTTAGATAGCCAGAGATGCGATTAAGAATATCGACGATGCGTATTGCGATAGGTGACAGCAAGGATGCGACACGGGAAAAGGCGCAACTGGTGCTTCTGAAAATAATGGAGAAAGGGTGTATGTCTCCTCAACAACTATTGGACAGACTGCGACCGGCCTTTAGTCACAAAAATGCAAAGTTACGAGAGGAAGCTCTGATTCTACTAACCACGACGTTGAACGAGTAAGAAACAGCGACAAATTACTAGAAAACGAAAGAAACATTCTTCTACATTTTTCAGTTAGAAATCGCTCGTTGAAATCTTTATAACGATAAATCTTTTTACAGGCACGGCGCTGATGAAATGATACTGTCCGGTGTGATTCCAAGTATCGTGAAATTATTATCGGATCCATCCGAAAAAGTGCGAGAAACTGCTTTAAACACATTGGCGGATATCTACAGACACGTCGGTGAAAGATTACGAGTGGATTTGCAGAGAAAGCACAATGTACCGCAAGCCAAGTGAGTGAAAAAGCGAAATCGATTGCCGGCTTCTCGCCAGCATTTCTTTCGTCAAATGTTACTTTCTTTTAAATTAGCTAAAACAACTTCGCATTTCCAGTCGTTTACTTGCAAGCTTGCTAATTACTTTATCGGTTATATTTTACGGTTTAATTGGAAAAGAATTCCATCGACTGGCGCGTATTCCAACCAGCCAATACGTTCGATCTTGCGTTGCAGATTGCTGTTGCTGATAGAAAAATTCGATCAGCTGAAAGCCGCTGGCGATTTGCTGCCTCTGGCCATGTCTTCGGACGGTGAGTAAATTCGTCGAATTTCCTTCTCAGCAGGTATCCAGCAAATTAAGTCGGCAAAGGCATAAAAACCGATGCCACACGCGTCACCTCCGTTATATTATTCAAGCTGTATCGTGCTGCCATCCCGCAGCCACGAACGCTATCGCGTTGGAATACCTTAGCATTCGAGAACACCAACCTTCGTTTTTTCCTTCCTCGCCTCTTGCTCGGTCTTACACGTACGTACACACTCCCACCGGCCTCTCTTCTCCATTGTTCACGTTACCGATACACACGATGAATATTTAACAAGAACCGCTTGTTCATCGACGTGATAAGAATATTCGCTCGATTCAGCACGGTAAAACATGGTCAATTTGAATTTAATTACGTCGCACTGGCGCGTCTTCTGCTCCAACTTCTGGTTTCGTCCTAATCACGTTCTGTCCGCGTTTCTTTTTTCCCCGCTGTACGTAACAGTTTGCTCGACAACTTGTCCCTCCGGATTCATCTCTCCCGCAAACGCGTGGGCGTAATAACTTCGACAATGCAAATAAAAAGAGGAACGTTGCTCGAGACGATTAAGGGATCGCGTATCTGATCGCAGTTGGCCGAAGGAACGTGCCACGCGTAAGATGTTTTTTGTCGAACAGCCGGATCCAAAGCTTCGCGGACAGGGAAACTTTCGTTTTCCGGGCAAAGTCTCTCGCAGTTTCGCATAAAGCGTCATTTCCATCACCGACCAACAAACTAACCATATTACTAATTTGCCTCGTCTATTCTAAGATGTTACATAATATTACATACACCGACAGGCACGGTGCGATACTGTGCAATATCGCCGGTGTATCGTTTCAAACGTTGCCCGTAATTCATACCGTGCCAAAGCTGTCCTGGCTTTTTTCTTTAAACGAACGACCTTGCAACGTTGTAACTGGCTACTGCCAGGGTATTCGAATTTCGATTGCAAATATTACGTGTCGCCAGCAACCGAACACTCTACGTATTAGTTCCAAAGCTGTCGATACAATGAAAAAGAAAAAAAGCGCAGCTCGATGATGCTAGCGAATAGTAAAAGGTACGCGTAAACCGAGATTGTTGACGAGTCACGATGCTCACACGCGTCCCATCCTATAATTAATAATCCTTGCCCCTCGAAGAGGTGAAAAACGCGCTTCTCTTGCCTAACGATAACGATAATGATATTTATTAAATATGTATTTACTATATATTGGTATTTACTTTTCGCATGAAAACGTCTTTCCTCGCGGCTATATCCAGCGTCCAGTACGCCAAGCATTCTTTGCGATCAACACTTTGTAAAAAGCATTTCTATCGCTATGTCTCGTATCTGCGATACGTGACACAACAAGGCATCCACGTTTAAAGACGAAATACGTTTCTTCTTCTCTTCGACGCTCGATCGCGATTAGCTCATACATGGGCTTGGCAGGGGAATTACGGTTCTTCGCTTGATTTCAGATATATTAATAGAACACGAAATTACCACGAATGATTTCCTGTCTCGTTCTTCCGTCTGCGAGTCGCCATCGATCATTTTCATCCTCATCGTTGGATAATTCTTCCCTTCTGCAACTCGGTGAAACTCGCCATTCCTCTTTTTCCAGAAAACGAAACGAACGCACCTAGGCGAAGAAAATATTTTTCCCAATATATCCGAGCCGAAACAGCCGTTTCTTCGATCGGCAATCGGTAATTTCATCGAAACGATTTAATCGCCCGTCCGATCGATCATCTAAGATCATCTAAGATCAGCTAAGATCAGCCAAGATCAGCCAAGATCAGCCAAGATCAGCCAAGATAAGTTAGGAAGGACGTTTCTCTTCTGCCAGCTACGACATAAAAATGTCTCTGCAAGGTGCATTTCTGCGGCGCCGGTTGCTTTCTCGGGACAAAGATTACTCACCCTACCCTTTACCGTTCGATCGTATTTAGCACCCACACCGTTCAGCTTCGACTCGCTTTCGTATCGTGCGACCTTATACCCCGAGGACAGCGCGCGAGTCGCGTGTAGAGTATACGAGAGAAGCGAAAGGTAGAGGGTGGTAACGAAGATTTATCTTTACCGTGCACACTTGTATGCTGCACTGTTCTCTCTTGTCTCTTGTCTCTTCTCTCTTCTCTAGTGAGGTATTAAGCGCTGAATGGCGCACGGATGCCCTTTTTATCCTCTCTCGTCGACTCTCGCTGACATTCTGCGCGGGCTCGGAACGACGTTCGCGCTTAGCCTATTGACAAAAGCGGCGATTCCACGAGTGGCAAGCAACGTCGTACGCCATCGGTGGACAGAGACTACCAGCTACGGAACGCGAGAAAACTGAAAGTGACGTCCTACCTGGGAAAATTCATTGTTAGTTGTACATGCTTTCTTGTACTACGAGCAATATCGGCGCGAAAAAAGTGAATCGAGCAAAACGCGCTTTCAAGGGAGAAAACAGAAAGCTCGGCCGACTAATTACATTAATGGAGTATCAATGGTCGAGCGATACGAGTTGCCTGCAACCACGACCAAATATTTTTATATTTTCATCCGATAATGCGAACAGTATGTACAATAACGTACATACTAGAACGTACAGTACGCGTTATGTAATATCTGTTCGCGTGGCTGATTCTTCTTTTTCTTCTTGTCCCCAGCAACGATTAACGATCGTTCCGTGGAAATGGCATTCGTGTTTTCCTTTTTCCTCCGCCGCTCTTGCGTCGTAGCTGCTGCTACGATACCAGCCGGCGATACAATGAGAGAACCATACGTCTTTCTCTTGATTCAGCTTTCTTCGACGGGGAAACGGAAGCATCATCGTATCTTGTAAATCTCTTTGATAAATAAAAACAATAAATAACGTTACTTTCACCAACCAACGACAGAAACGTCTGCCAACAACGGTAAATAGTAAATAGGATTTCCGAAGAAATCAGCGTGACAGCGTCTCGTATTCCATCCATAATTTATTCTGCGCTCGATTCACGATGAATTTCTAGAAGAAGGTGAGACGGCGGTCGTCGGTCCCTATCAATTACACCGCTCCACGTAACGTTCCACGTAACGTTTCACGTAATTACAAATATTTCGAACGAGTCGTCGTACGTGAAAACGGTTGTCGCTTCTTAGTCGCCGAATAGAAATCTTCATCGGCACTTTACATATCGGCCGAACCTTTTTCGTTTCGGCCTGCTTTTTCGTTTTTCACCGTTCTGTTCGCGTCGACTCGTTGCCGCGGAATCTTTGCCCAACTCTGGATGACGCTGTTGCACACCGTATACCACATAATACATGCATGTACGCGGTTTATCGCGCATAAACATCGTAATCACCGCTTACTTTCCTTTCCATGCCGCGGTACATCTGCGATTCAATTGCACGCCGATGCGCCACCGACTCGTCTTGATCGCGTAGATTATCGGAAGGTGGACGTCGTCTCGGCAGGTGGTCGCGGTTGAATTTTCCGCGAAGAATCCTCGACGCGTTTCCGTCGTCAGAGATTCGATTCGAAGGCAATCGCGCGACAGTTTTCACCTTATTCGTCGCGTACCTTATTTACCTGTCTCTTACTCGCACCGACGTTAATCCTCGTCTACTCTCCCTTCTCGTATCGTCCATCCATACGCGCCCCTATATGCGCGTCGATACCTTTTCAAACGACTGTAAATCGAACGGAATCGCATTAATCATAGTCGCTTGTTTTTCGATCCGCCCGTTTTCCTCCACTTTTTCATCTCCATTCAACCGCCGATACTACGCACGTTTAATTATACTCGTCAAGTTTCTGGTAATTCGATCGATAACGCGTATCGCTGAACTTAACAACAGAGCTGGAAATTTACTCTAGCACGTTCCACGTTCCGACAATGTCCTTGCAAAATCCTCGACGATGCAATGCCCGCGACAAAAATCTATGCAATCGCGAATAAGGATTAGCCGCGACAATGAGATCGTAGAATGGTTCCAATGGTCCGCTAATGTTCCAAGGTCTAACGTAATCGAGAGATGGCTTCTCGAATGTTATGCATAGTTGTGCTTGGTTTGGCCGCCATCGAGGGGCACCCGATAGGGGAAGGTCCCCTTCCTCCTGTCCGACTTTAGTCTCGCGATCGGTCTCGGGCCTTCTGCCTGCCACCGGTCTCGCGACAGTCTCGCATCGCTTACGGCAGTTTGTAAACGAGTGGCCATTTAACAACGCGAGACACGCGCGTCTCTCCAAGCGTCTATCTCTTCAAAGCGGTTCTCGCTGAATTCTTCGAGAAAGCTTATGCAAAGTGACGACGGCCTGCTCGCTGATCCGATCGTGTTCTTTCTTTTTTTTCTTTTTTTTTTTTTTTTCTTTTTCTGTGTCACGAGCCGAACACGATCTGGCCGGCACAGCGCGACTAGTGTGACGCGTTCTAAGCGACACGCGTTGCTACCGTTCACGGACAATGGGCAAGGACGACCGTTTCAGTTTCTCTTTGCGCGTTTGTTTACTCGATCAAAGTCAACCGCGACGAGATATATCGTCGATACGACGATGTTTCGCAGCTGGTGTCGCCAGAACGATTAATTCGTCGTAGAATCAACCGCGTTCGCAGTGTCAGTTGGCAATCGCGTTCGTTCGAACGAACAGACGTTTTACGCGAATTATCGCCTACCGCGTTTACCACGCTAATTCGATGCTGTGCGATAACGATTATACCAAGGTAGCGGAAGCCGGTCCTGCTAGTGCAAGAAAAACATTCCTTTGTTTTGCGTTCTCCGCGCGACCAACTAACGGACGTGTGCTGTTGGACTATCGACGATACATTGTGCCCTGGAAAATAGTCATCGTGACTGACCCGTTTCGCGATGGAAGGACGCGAATATAGATTCGTTGGATCGTTGAGCGTCGATTTGTTTCTTGGAAAGCAGTTGGTCGCGTTACTACTACCGGGGCTCCTCGACGTCTTCCAAACGCACATTTCTATAGCTGTCTCGCGCGATATTTCCGCGCAGTCGGTAAAGACAGAAGGCATCCACGATTTAATTATCTACCTACTTTGACGCTCTCGCATTTTTTTTACTACTCGCCTTTCTTCCGATCCACCGAGAACTTTTCCACTTTGCTTTTTTCTTCTTCTTGTCTCCAAGAGAAGGCGCGTCCTGTCGATTTACCTTTTTCCTCACCGTCTCACCGGAGGTCATTTTCCCCGCGAGATAAATCCTTTACGCGCATCTTTATACGATTTTCGTTATCGGCATAATAAAGCATAAATAAGCATAAATAAGCATAAATAAGGCGTACTTGTACACGTGTGTGCTAATGGATTATTACGCGCATGCATCGTGTTCGTGACGCAATCATCCTTGGAGGTGCAATTTATCGATAACTTTTTTTCAACCGCGTCGTCTTCTCGTCTTTTCGTCTTCTCGTCTTCTCGTCTTTTCGTCGTAAGTCGCGGAAAACACAGTGTTCAAAATGTCGAACGCAACTCTCGTGCCTTGTGAAAACTCGTTCTACCATTCCACTTACCGACTTAATGTCGGAATTGCTTCTTCGCTTTTACGCTTTTCCAGCTTGCCTGAGAAACGTCGATCACCGTTATACCGATGAATGAAACGAACTGTCGCGTTTTGAAACACTTCGAATCGGAACGAAACGGATCGAAACGGAACGTTCTTTCGACAACCGTTTCTACCGTTTACCTGGTTGGTGCACCGAAGACGAGGCGCCAGTACCTACGTAAGGAAAGAAAGACTGTGTCGCGCGTAAACTTTGATCGCTTGGCCAACTTGTAATCTCTTCGCTCGAAATATTCTTTGAAATTTCTACTCTTCCGTACTGGCTAATTCGATTTCCAGTTTTCATTTTCAAAGACTTTGAATCAGGCGATTTCAATTACTCTCATCTTTCGTCGAAAGTCGAAAGGAACAACAGTCTACTACTAGGTTTCATTTGCAGTTTTGTATCGGCACTTGGTATTTGGTATTTACCGCCGACGTTGCTTCCCCCGAGCGAATCGATTTTCGTCGCTCAATTTTAATCACGTCGCTACCTTAGACGAGAAACTTTGCGAAAGTCGGGAAATAAAATTCCAATTGCAAAAGATCCAGTTCTTTCTTTCCTCCTTTCTTCTCTCTTTATCAATCGTAAATTTCAATTTATTTTCGATCGAAACAGCCACGCTATCGAAGAATTTCATCGATAAAGGTTCGTCCATCCGAGTTCCGTGATTACAAAGTGGCGATTAAAAAAATCAGCAATTAGTCGAACGGGAATCGGCGGATGTGTTGTCGGCGGATAATGCAAATCACTTTCACTCGCCAATTATTTCGTGCCGATTATTTCGTTCGTTCTAACCTCGAGGAGAAACGCGAACGAGGAAACGATTTCAATGGGTTTCAAGTCGTTCTCTAAGACTCGAAGCGGAAATCTTTTGTCTTTCGCGCGAACCTATCTCGTTAATAACTCTGACAAACTCGATTTCTCAGTACCTACGACTCAGTACGTACGTGGAGTCTTGATTAATATCATGCAAATGCGAAAGGATGCGGCAAGATCGCATCGAGTTATCGTGCCATAACCAAGGCTTTTCGTGCCGCGATTCAAACTACGTCCAACGATAAATTACGCTTTCTACTTAACAAAACGTTGCCTCGTAACTGCCTCGTGTCATACGGTGATTTCGATAAAAGCCAGACTTTTTAATTACCATGAATCACACTGACACGCTGTTGTCAAGCGGCCATCGCTGCTTGCACAGAGGTTTAAAAAAATATCCCAGTATCGATAAAAAGCTGTGGGATCCAAGTAGCGGATGGATTCTTCAATGGGATAATATCGTAAAGCATCCAGGTGCTCGAGCAAGAGGCTGTCGTTGCGACATTCACAAACCACCGTGGCTATATCCGCACTTAGGTATAAAGCTTTTCGCGAAAAAGAGAAAACGAGATCTTCGATATCCAAATATCCAAATATCGACGATTCGAATATTCGCTATAGTAGAATCGAATAATTTCGTTATATGCCTTAAAAAAAAGATATATATATATATATATTTGCGTACTTTGCTAAACTCGTTGAACGTATTTCTTTCAGTTGGCAAAACCACCGATGAGACGGACAGAGCGGTGAGTATCGGTTTGAAACGTATACGTACCGTGATAATAATATATTATTGTAACGTTATTACCGATTAATACACGAGATAAACTTGGATATTACAGATTAAATCGGCTCCTGTGAAAAGGTTAGCTACCGCTGCCGCTGCTGCTCCTCCGAAAAGAGGACAATTCGGTCCTGCGAAAGCTCCATCTTCAGCTCTAGGTACACACACGCGTACGCACACGCACACGCACGCACGCACGCACGCGCCAATTTTCTATAGACCCGATGATATTTCTCATCCCGTGTAAATCGACCACGTTCCATTATAAACGTCATATTTTGATTATTTCGTTCTCTAAGCATGGTGTATTTGTACTCGTTCGAAGCGAGTCTACTCTAAAATAACTCTTTACCCGTATCTAACCAGAACACAACTATAGACGCGTCGAGTTACATTTCTATTACAGTAAGCGTAATATCGTGTATCGAGTTATTTTACCGTATTTACAGAGTCAGTTCGTTCCGATACGTAGAGCGTTATCAAAGCGTTAGTCAAATCTGTTAGTTATATGCAAATTAAATTAGCTTTGTGTGCTAATATATATTAAAGTGCTTTATCTGTGTATAAGATAAGCGTGTTTGTTTGGGTTGATTCAGACGAATGCGTTGATCTTTAAGATTAACGTTACGAAAGCACGTGTTCCTCCTGCAACCAACGCACAGGTGTGAAGCGTGCTAACGTTACAACTCTAGCTTTCTCCTGTCGCCGCTCGGCATTTCACCATGCGATATTAACGATATTTTCTGCAACCATGCGCCGACAAAATGTCGATAAACCGTTGACGTTTCGTTGACGAGACTGCTAATTATTCGCTTGCATGACAGCTCAACCTGGTAATACATCTTCCATGGTTCCAAGGGCTACAACCGTCAAAAGAAACGTGTCAGTAAAATCGACACCAGGTATCTAAAACTTTATTGGCATTACTAATTTTCTATTAAACGACACGATGCTTTGTTCGCGCAAATTTTTGCATATTTTTCGACGATATTGGACGAGTTTTTAGCTCTTTTCTCTCTTCCTTCCCATTAATACCAAAAATAGCCATGCACCACGATGCAAGTACAAGAAAATAAGCAGAAATTTCTCAAATTCGTTGCAGCTAACGCGTATTCGTCTTACTGTACTATGCACTTTTAATCGCCAGCTCGAGAACCCCCTTACGCCTTACGCTTTATACAATGTTGTTGCATCTCTTTTCGTTCGCGTACGCATATCGTTTCACACGCGTGAAATTCTATAGTCGGCTATACATCTGTCATCTTGTCTGTTTGTACGCACCGCTTTTTCCCTCACTCTCATTTGCCGAGTTAACAGTGCTTCGAAGCGTCACAAAGTATTCACTACCTACAACAACTATCGATAATTTATATACGATTTATCGGCGCGGGATAAAATTCAAGCATCTCGATACTCTACAAGATTCTATTCTATTCTATTCTATTCTATTCTAGTGCATAAATTATCTATCCGTAAATTAGTAAATTAATACATACGTATTTTAGCATAGGCGTTCACACGGATATCCATACGTCTATAATTAATATATATTTGTCTATTTATTTGCTTGTGTATTTAGGTCAAGCTGGCGCCGTCGACGAGGAAACTTTCCTTACAGCGTTCGAAGATGTGCCATCTGTAAATTTGTTTTCCGCAAAAGATCTCGAAGAGCAGATGAAAATCATAAGAGAAAACGTTGGTGACGATAAAAAAGATTGGAAACAAAGGACAGAGAGTGTATGTGCCGAGATAATATCGTTCTAACGTTAAACAGTCTAAACTAGCGGCACATGGCATAAACTTAATTATCTTACAGATGAAAAAATTAAGAGCGATCGTTATAGCGGGTGGTACGAATTACGAAAACTTTTTAGAAAACTTGAAAAGCGTGCAAAGATCTTTCGAAGTTGCTTGCACGGATCTTAGGTCGCAAGTGGTAAGGGAGGCGTGCATTACCTTAGCGTTTCTTAGTCAACAGTTAAAAAATAAATTCGCTAGTTTTGGAGAAGCAGTCTTACTCACCTTAATGAACCTCATACAAAATAGTGCCAAGGTGAGACTCGTAATTATTTAACGCCAATACACCGTTAAAATCAAACAGAGAGAATGAGAGAGAAAGAGAGAGAGAGAGAGAAAGTGTGTGTGTGTGTGTGTGTTTGCGCGTGCGATGATAACGTGGAAAAAAAACTTACATGGACAATTTTGTACATTCAGGTTGTGGCAACAGCTGGTGCCGTAGCCGTGAGGTTTATTCTTCAGAATACGCATTACAGTCGTTTCGTGCCAATTATCACATCCTGTTTAAGTCACAAGAGCAAAGATATACGTCGAGCATCGTGCGAATATCTAAATCTGATTTTACAAATATGGCCTACTCAAATATTACAGAAACACATGACCATCTTACAAGACACGATCAAGAAAGGTATCGCCGACTCGGATTCGGAAGCAAGAGCCTTTGCTAGGAAGTAAATATTCTTCGTTGCTTCTGTTCGCTCCGTTTTAAACATACGATTACATTTCCAATATTTCCAGGTCGTATTGGGCATTCAAAGATCATTTTCCCGAACAAGCTGAGGCATTGCTCAACAGCCTCGACACTGCGTATAAACGCTCGTTGATGTCCCTTAGCAATAGCGGTAGCATCAACAGTCTGAACGTAGTGACCAGATCGGCGAGCGTTAGCCCTCGAACATCCAGACCAGTAATGAGCGCCACAGGTATATATCTTCTTATCTTTGATTCGTTGTTATAAAATGATATTTCGAATAGAATAGGGACTGGCGTAGTAGATGTACGATAAATGCAGAGACGCAAGTAACGATACAGTGCGCTATATAAACTACTTCTCACTTTTTTTCATGCTGCTTTTGTGACCTCTCCTTTGCATTAAACGTATGAAGGTAGTACGGAAAATTTGCATCAGTCTTCGGGTCAACCCCATGGCCCGCTCAGACGAACTCCGTCCTTGCCACGGTCTTATCGTCAGTCTGGTATTCCAGTTCTCCAAAGACCCACTGATAGTCATTGTAATTGTTACCTTCTCGTTCGATGCTTTAAAACATCACCGCGTCTTAGACTAACTGTGCACTCTTGTATCTAACGTGTATCGTGTTGGCATCTCCTGGCATATACCTACTCCGTATTTCCTAATCTTTCTTTCAACTTGCCTTCAGATCGTGCAACTCCGGGCGTTAGATCTACTAGCGCGATAGATTTGCAAGCCGCGCAAAGAGCTAAAGCGAGAATGATGTACGCGAATATGAGCAGACAGAAAGCGTCCCTTCGTGAGTAGTCCCATCGGCAATCAATTTTCATTCTAGCTGTTATTGTACGCATTAAACGTACAACATTGTTTGCACCTATTCCACCATCTCCTCTTCGTTTAGCACGACCCAGCAAATCACCGGACACAACCGCCGTTGCTAGTCCAGAAAGAACCGCAAGAACAAGGACCAGAGTATCCGGAGTGTCGCAATCTCAACGTAAGTACAAAGAAACGAAATAATAGTTAATCCCAATCTGTTTTTATTAGAAGGAACACCATCTAATACGGTCCGTATTTTCTTACGTTATACGTAACAGCTAGCAGCAGATCGGGATCACCGTCCTCGAGACTCAGTTACGCGACGTACAATCGCGAAGGAGAATCGTTAATCGCAAGACCTAGACGGTTATCCGGCCACGGGATCCGAAGTACCGGTAACAGTCGTGAACCAAGCCCGCAAAGATTTGGAATGGATAGAAGTTTCGCCAGCAAAATACGGTATGTTGGTGGCACATTTACCTTCGTATCGCTCTTTCATCTTAACCGTAACCGGATAAACAGCATTCAACATATATATTTAAACACGTATATGTGTGTGTATATGTATATATATATATACGCACGAAACAAAATATATAGGGGAAGAAGTTTACATATGTCTCCGACGGACAGGCCTCAATCCAGACCAGTCATGGCACAAAAGATGCTGCAGCAGTCGCGTGAAGCGGAATCAGCGTTGGCGGACGCGCTTACCTTCGAAAATATTGACAATTACCCAAGGACGCCAAGAGGAAAGGGCGATCACAGCGATGACAGTGAAACCAGCAGCATATGCTCTGAACGAAGTATGGACAGCTTTAGACGACCAAACGATGTAAGTAGACGCAGTGCGATAGATTCTGTACGAGAAGACAGAGTAACCATCGTTTCATCGTACCGATATATATATCGTATAAAGCGACAGACAATATTCAATACAGAATACATCAATTTCACCAACGATGTACATTATAAAAAACGTCACTTGAGCAGTAGCTTAATCATATATATATATATATCATATATATGATTCATAAATTTATTCTATCGCGACGCTTTCTTATCTTATGTTTATTTAAATAACGCTTTCCTAATCGATATGTAATAAAAAACAGGCGCTTGCAGTGTTACTTTTATTTCACTTATTTCATCATTTGTCAAGCGATACGAAGATGCTTTAATGCCATATCTGCCTTCGATCATACGCAAGTTCACAAATATCATGCTGCGTGCTCGTGTATAAGCGTTGTTTATTATTTTGCCTAAAATACAGAATTACTCAAGATATTCTCATCTGCCACTGAATTCGCGTATTCGTATTTGGAAATATATCCTATCTTCCTAGATTTGACGACGGTCAGAGTAGAATTTTAGTCCACAAGCTTGAAAAACAGGCTTCCAGCATCCCAACATTGTAGATAACGCATGTATGGTTTTTTCTTTTGGTTTTGTTGCGGCGTATTTGTTTGGTTTGGACTAACGCGATGCGCCGTTCTGTTCTCCATATCTGTCCATCGTCCATCTACCCATTAGTCGTTCTCATGGAGTGGCTCTCAACAAAGACTGTATCGCGATATGTGGGATCAATCTATCCCAAAGGTTTGTTAAATTTAATATTCATTTCCATTTATTATTCGTACATATTCGACTATACGCATACTACCTGATACACTCTACTGTTGTATAACTCTTCTGTCAAAAGAGGAAATATAGAACCCTACCGATAATACCGTACTTTGCAACCAAGTATCTACTTTGAACAAGGCTTTACACGTTGATGTTTATAATACGTATTATCGCGATAAATAACCGTTTAACTTGCAGGATATCAAGGAAATCATAGAGAATTGCGCGCATAAACATTGGGGCGATAGGAAAGAAGGTTTAGTCGGATTGCAACATTTTCTTTCAAATGGAAATACGCTTACAGCTACGGAATTGCGCAAAGTAACAGACATCTTTACGAAAATGTTCATGGACTCTCACACGAAAGTATTCAGTTTATTTTTGGACACACTGAATGAATTAGTAGCTACTCATAGCGAAGATCTCGGTGACTGGCTTTATGTTTTGTGTGCTCGACTTTTGAATAAATTAGGCACCGACTTGCTTGGCTCGATACAAGCGAAAATACACAAAACGCTCGAGGTTGTCAGGTGAGACCGCGATGTCCAAGCTAATACGAATGCTATTTTACACGATTGTTTATCAATTGTTTTCCAACTTGTAGGGAATGCTTCCCCGGTGAGCAACTTTTGCCGGCTGTAATGAGGTATCTGACGGATCCGACGCAAACGCCGAACTCTCGCGTAAAAGTAGCCACTCTCGTGTTTATCACGCAAATAGCAGAAACGGCAGAACCGTCTGCTCTTATTAACTCTGCCGGGACAGCGCTCGCAAGGTTACTCGACTGGTCGAACGATGTCAAAAGCCAAGATGTTAGGAGGCATGCACAAAATGCTGTTATATCGCTGTATAATTTGAATCCTCCGAAAGTGACTATGATATTAGCCGAATTACCCAAGTATTATCAGGTAAGACGTTCTATATACATGTATACGTACGTACGTACGTACGTACGTACATATATTATAGAGACGGTGTATAATATGTATGTCATATGCGCATATGTATAGCATTATACCGGGCATTATATTATATACGCATACATGTATTTTGTAGGAGGCGGCACTGCCTCTAGTGCAAAATCACTTGAGGAAATCGTCGGGTTCGAGTAATCCCGCGTCCCCTGGAACTCCGCCACCTAGGGCGCAAAGTTCACCAGCTCGTTCGAAAGGTAAAGGTGACATTGACAATGCGGATGAAAACTTGGAAGAAGTTTACAAGTAAGTGACGGCCTTAATTCGGCAAAAATCCTTATTGTTCGTTAGTCATTTTAATCTTTAAGCATTTGCCGCAGATCTTTAAGGCGTACGACAGCGGAGATACAAAATTATGGTTTCGAACGTTTAGAAAGAGCAACTACCAGCAAAGACAGTGGAATCAGCAATATGGCTGATGTCGAGGAAAAGATGGAGGGGCTTACATTATGCAACTCGGTAATTAAATAGTCGATGTACTGGTTAAAATGTCTGTGAAGATGTGCCGTTCGTTTTTTCTCTTCTCCTTCCTTTTCTTTTCTTTTCTTTCTTCTCGTTTCTTTCTTCTTCCCTTTTCTTTATTTCTTCTTCTTTTCTTTTGTCTATTAGGGTCGTTCGTCTTCTGTTTCATCGCCCACGCAAAGGGGACGATCTGTGACTAATATTACAGTTAATGGTTCAAGCGATACGATCGCCGGGGATCTTATCCTACCTCAGGAAAATAATGGTTACAAAACGCATGGTATGTATACGATTATTTATAGGAAGGCTATTCATCGACTCGCCTATCTCTTCGTTTCTGTGCCGTTCAACAAACGTTAATAAATCCGCGCAGGATCATCACCCGAGTCGATAAAAAGGCCAGAAGTTTTAGATAATATGATTAAAACGTTGCAATCCAAGATGACACAAACGGAAGAAAAAGTATCAGCTCTACAAGAATTTCAATTGTATGTTCGCGAAGGGGATGCTTTGTATATTAAACAGAATTTCAAGTATGTATTATGCTGCTATTTGTTAACTCGGCTATTCTCCGTTACTACTACGATTACGAGAACTCTGATTATACGTTTTGGTTTTCTAGAAAGCTGCTCAAAACGTTGTTAGATAGTTTGACTAACGATAGCAAGAAAATGCAAGTAGAAGTACTTCAAACTTTAATCGATATGCTTAAATGTCCAGAGCTTGTCGACAGTTTTTCCGTCTATCCTGAATTGCTGGTTTTAAAAGTAATTAACGCGTATAAATTAGACGACCAGAAACAAGATTCTTCCACTAGTAGCAATTCAAGATCTCCGGTAAGTCTGTGAATTAGTTTCGTGATATATGTATAGACGATTATTAATAATACTGTTCCACTTGTCAGGTTCTCTGGATGGCGGAGAAATGTGCTGCAACGATAGCGATGATTCTAAAGCCAGAACAAGTGATTCACCTAGTATCGACTATAATAACTACCGAACCATATCCCCTGAATATGGGCGCGATAAAAATGCTTCACAAGGTTGTGGAACATTGGGGCCGCGATGCGATAGAACCTCATTTGTCGAAAGTCATGCCCGGTCTCATCAAAGTAAGCTGACACATATCGTACATATATGAATAAAAAAAAAAAAAAAAAAAAAATAATCTTACTTTCGTTCCATCTTCTAACGTACAATGTTAATTATTACGTTTCTGAACAGGCGTACGACGATAACGAAAGCGCGGTACGTAAAAGCGCTGTGTTTTGTATGGTAGCAATACATTTGGCAGTTGGCGAAGAATTGTTGAAACCTCATCTCAGCTGCTTGTATACCAGCAAACTGAAGCTTTTAAACATTTACATACAACGCGCGCAACAAGCGAACAGTCAACCGGCAAGCCCACGTAGCAATAGTAAAAATTAACTAACGTCAAACTCCGCGACGCTTAGGATCGCGATACTTAAGAGATTTGCCCGTTTGAGTGCAAGGCATGAACGAATGCTGGTTAGCTTGCTCGGTAAGTCCAATCCGTAATGGCTACGATCGAGCAGTAAAACGATACGTGTCGATGTTTTTCAATATGATAGACTGATCTACATGATTTCACGGCAAGGTGTATTAACGGCATACCTGAACTCCTGACAGTGATGTTGCACAAAAACAGGTAGTATGCAAGTTGTTTACGCGTACGTTTACGTGTTTCGTTTATCGAAAATATATGCCTGTTTCAAAGACAGAATCGCTTTAGATGTAAGGTTGCTCGAGTCATAATACGTGTATTTTTTATCGATACGTTACATCCTGATATTAAGTTGCAACGTCGTTTCTTATTTTAAGAGAAAGGGAAAGAGGGGAAAAAAGGAAAAAAGGAATAACGAAAGGAAAAGGCAACGGGAGGAGAAGCTTTAAAAGGCTCCTCCGCGTTATCTTGTCAAGCTCGCAAAACATAGCAATCGTGCCTCTCTTGTCAACTTTGCGATTTTATATACTTTGAATTCTGTATATCTCGTTATAACGATATCTCGTTAGGATATTGTATATATTTACGTATGTATCTCAGTGTATTGTTGTGCATCCCGTAGAGTTGATCGCGATTGTTCGACAGGAATGTGATGCCAATGACCTAAATAATATCGTCGATCTGACGCGAGTGAAAGTATGAGAAGAAGACAGTGCGACATCACTGCCGAGAGAGAGAGAGAGAGAGACTCATATATACTTTGTAAGCGGAATATACGCGAATGCCAATTATATCGATACCGAAAGACATTGTATAAAAATACGTTATACGCTTGTTCGCCGATTTACAAACATCGCTAACAGTATTGCACCTTGCAACGGATAAGTTAGGAGAAAGGTGAAGACTCGAAGGTATCACGATGAAAAGTTCAAACTGAGAATAGGCGCTATGTTTGATATCGGTTCTGTACGAACAGTGAGAGTGAATAAATTTCATATAAAATATTTTCTTCGCATTTCAGCATTAACGACATAGAGAAGGCTCGCGCGAACATCGTATCTCGATAATAATTCGCATGTGTGCATAATACGATTGTCACGGGAGCCAGCTCTCTTACATGCGTCGTGTAGATCGAGATGTTGAAAAACAACAAACCATGAACATATTTGTTAAAAATCCATGTGCTAGTCAGATTTCCAAGGACGCACAATGACACAAGAGATGCAGACGAGAGATGATGGTGGAAAGTTTTTCGAGAAAACAACAGGAACAATATTTGAACAGACAGAGAAACTGCGAGAGAAACAGAGAGAATGCGACAGAGTGAATGAGAGATTATATGCGACGAAATCAGCAAAACTAGATTAGCAATGATTAGGGGAATGATATTCGAAACTAACGTTAATATTTAAACTATTCGTCACGTTGCCAATAATTAAACGAATGCTAAATCAAAGCTAACATAACGAGTTTAGTAATATTCTGTGCCATTGTCGTTTTTTGTTTTATTTATATATAAGGATAAAATTATATATAAATATATACTTATCACCTTTCGTCTTTTCTTACTTACTAGTGTGGGTTCAAGTAACAGAATAATTTCACGATGAAATTGAAACTGAATGATCCAAATATTAAAACGAAGAAAAGGATGAGACACTGCATTAATTAAATTCGATTGAACAATGTTCTCCAAAGCCACAAATATTATGCAATATTAATTAAGTTGACGCATAAGCCTTCTCCTAAGAGATTAGGAGGGAGGCGGACGTGTCTCGCGCCTAATTCGATATCGTATAAAACACATGGTAATTGGTTTATTGATTTTCCAATAGGTGGCCAAATAGTGCCAAAAGCGTTATCGCGCGACAAAAGAGCTATTGGTTTCGAATCAATCGTCAATCGGTAATCAATAATCGATGATCGAGTCAGACTGTTTCTTCTTTTACCTGGTGCCTTTGGTGTTCGTCAGGACGAAATTTGTTCGAGTATCGTCTTTGATCGTCTTGTAAAAAAGAAAAGGAAAGCTATCGTTGAAGCGATTGTAGTGTGCAAGTAGCTAGAGAGCTCCTGTATTTGCTAATGTTGCGTAAAACGTACAGTGAAAGATCTTTCATTCGTTGTTACGATGCAAAACAGAAAAAGAAATCGAATTATTTATAATGTTCGTGCTGGTTTCGCGACTTTGTCGTGGAACACGAGGAACCCACATTTTCGTGAATCGATACATGTATCACCGACATCGTCTAAGAATGTATCACGTCTATTTTCATAAATTGCGCCAATCGCAAAACGAATTGTACGGACGCGAATCGTCTTTACCGTTTGCGGTTTCATTACAGTCAGGGTGAATAGTTTTCTCGTTCACGGGAAATTGTTACCGACCGTTTTACATTTTACGGTATTAAGCGGATAGATTTTTTCGAGGGAAGAAACGTATGGAAGGTCACATATGTGTAGGATTTAGCGTGATTACCGATTTATCTAACATGCATATTTTAACGTTGCGTCTATCGATATCCTTTTTCGTAAATCATTTGTCATTTGTCGTAATTATTTAAAAAAAGAAAAAGAAAAAAGAAAAAAAAAAAAAGAAACAAACGATTTAGGGTTTGACCTGGTGCGTGCGTGCGCGCGCACGTGTGTGTATATGTGTGTTTTATGTATACAAGCGCGCGCACGCGCGCGCACACACACACACATACATATTATTAAATAATAATAGAATCTAATGTAATATTAATACGGATTAGGTAGCTCATCGTCACTGCCTGCAGCGTTGGTCGTGCTGAGTACACGTGGACCTTGGCACTGCTGGACACTGCGTAGTGTCGCGATCGTTTATAAAGAAGAGAAAAAGAGGAAAGCTTGTTTTGTTAAGTTTTTGAGCATTATTATTGACAACAGGATTTATATTATATTTACTAATGCGTGTATGATACGTAGATATAAATATATTATGACACATTATCGAGATCCTTGCCACTCTGTTTGCATCACGACGACGACGACGATGATGATGATATCAGGCTATATGAATTTACTCCATACGCTTAACTCGCTCGTTCATCTTGTGTACCTTTGCTTTTGTTACTTGATGCTGTAATAAGAGGAAAGAAATGAAAGAAAAAAAAAAAAAAAAAAAAGAAAAAAGAAACACGAAAAGCAAGAACAAAGCATATTTCGTTGTAACTAAAAAAAGCAAAATCGTCGTAAGAATTTCAATGTTCGCGCGCATCTCAATCAAACTTGATACATGCTAGAAGCGAAACACATGCTTTAATTGCTTCGAACAATTAGACGTAAGTGATTAAGCATACGGGCATACGCTATGTCTGTCGTGGGATAATCGTCGCGATGTAAAAAGGATATACGCTCTTTCACGCATGGCGTATAATAACCGAATTGGCGTATAATTAAAAATCAAATTGTAGGAATTTTTCCTTTCTCTGCGTGGACAGAGAGGTCGTTTTGGTATTCGATATTATTAACATTATTATTATTATTATTATTATTATTATTATTATTATTATTATTATTATTATTATTATTATTATTATTATTATTATTATTATTATTATTATTATTTCTGTCATTACTGTTACTACTACCACTACTGCTGTTGCTGCTGCTGCTACTACTACTACTACTACTACCACCACCACCACCACTACTACCTACTACTACTACTACTACTACTACTACTACTACTACTACTACTACAACTACTACTACAACTACTACTACTACTACACTACCGCTACTACTACCGCTACTGCTACTACTACCGCTACTTCGCTTTGTACGGTATTCATTCGAGTGCGACCAAATGAAATGAAAGGCAGACATGGCTATTAATTCTGTTATCGTGTTAATTTGATACTTGTTGCACGCACAGATGTACCTTTCATTCTATGGAATTTCCTCGACCGTGGATCTTCTTGCGTTCTTCCGTGAGAAGGAAATCGTTGGAAACAAAAAAAAAAAAAAAAGGATAAGGAACAAAAAATTCTCTGAATCGCCGATATATTTAATATGCTAACCTTACTAGTAGTGGAGAATATATTTTATATGAGAACGATCAATAGTCGATTGCTTCGTACGTCTGTTAATAAATGAGATTTGAAAATACTTCCAGCCCGTGTTAAGCATATGTGGTTTAACTCTTTTTTTTGTACGTCTTTCTTTTTCCAAAAGATCTTCGATCGCAAAAACATGCGATAAGACAAGATGCACTAGTCCATTACATAGAATACTGTCCTATAGATGAAACAAACTCAGGATTGACAGAATTAATACGCAATATGTACTGCAGCAAAAAGACGTAAATAAATAAATAATAAACTTTGCTATTTCGTTGCGATATTTTGTCCGACTATGTTTTATTATCGAATGTCGATCTTATATCTTATATAGAAAATGCGTACATTTACGAAATTCATGTAACTCAAAACTCGTATTTAATTTTCTTTCGTTGATCGACGAATTCGCGTCAGAATAAAGCCAATTGTCGTATACTTTCAAAATATTTACATTTGTATTCCTTGAGCTATGTACAGATTACAGGCTACGGAATTTGCGAGACTGCTTCACTGCCGATAGCCGTTTCGCTCGAGTTGCCTCGTACCGTAGCGTGACGTAGAGCACGCGAGGCAACCAACTAACGTTAAGTAAGAAAGAGCTGCGAGGCACCCTTTGATCTCGTCAAAAAAAAACCGACAGACGTTGATTCGCCCCGCGGTGCAGCCACGTATTGTTTGCACATAGTTTTATATAAACCGCCATAAATATCACGTGATGTTTATACAACTCACGTAGTATTTAGCCGTCATGTAAGTATCTATCTATCTATCTATCTATCTATCTATCTATCTATATATATATTTCTATTCTCTTAAAATATCTTGTTGCTCGAAAGATTATCTTCAATTATATTTGCCATGTTACATATCATTCGTGTTTCATATTATATAAATAGAACAAACTCGAGTAGTAATATCAATATTCGCGCGTAATTCGCGCGAACCAATCAGCTTCCGGGATTTATAATTCCTTCGAAAGTTCATCAGTTGCTTCCCATTCGCGGTCGACATTAGCGGTTTTTCAAAGTGCTTAGAAAATTGTGCGAATAATGGTTATCGTTACGATTATAGTAAGAAAAGCAACATTCTTTCAAAAGTTTTCGGCGATTCATTGGATTTTATCGTAAATTCAGCGTCCATCGTAAATAATTCATCTACGTGTCGCATCTAAATCGGTAAGTAAAAACTACTACTACCAAAAGCTACTAATTTCTATTGGAATGTGCGATAACCAACAACTTGCGATGATTGTTTTCGCTTTTCGTTTTTCGCTTTTCCCGAAATGGAAATGAATGGAATGGAATATATAGTTATAAATTACAATATTTAGCAGTTTCGAAAAATATGATTTTATTAGAAACATTCTATGAAATTTTGCAATGGTACGTATACGCCATATAGATGTAGGTATATACATGTACATATGTACTTACACATACATGTACAATCGAAGAATACAAGCGTACTATATATAGATACAACGATACAAAGTACATTCTTATAAATTTCTATTCTGTTCGCATATTCACGCATATTTATATTACGAAAAAAAGAAAAAAAAAATGAATGAAAGAGTGGAGAGAAAAAAGAAAGGCACTTGTCGAACCAAAAACTTCGATATACGTATATGTTTTTAGAGATGTTCTTCTTAGCCGAAATCGGCGTTTGATACACACATTCTTCTCGATCTCATAGACTAAGCTCGCTTTTCCTTCTACCAATGGCGATATAATCATGGAGGATTTGGTTGCATCTTTGCTCGTAATAGTTTCGCTTTTCTAACAATTTACGGACAAGCTGAATTTCGATGAAAACCAATCGACACTTGGAAATGGATTTTATCGAGCATCGAATGGCCGATACTTTGAGGAGATACACTGGGTCCACCGATTTCCGCTATCGCATCTAATACAAGTACTTACGTTCGATTAGTCAACGACAGAATGTCCGTAAACTGGCGACGATTAATAAACTGGTAGAAAAGGTAGTTTTGTGCGTTTGGTTAGTGGTCCATTCTCGGCCATCCGGTAGACAAAGAGATGGTTTATAAAAAAAGACATGGTAAAAAGTGACGTGTATATCAGCTTGAATATCAAACGGGACAAAAAGGTCGTAGAAAAAGGAACGATCGTAACATTTAGGTATCTAGTTTAAGTAGATGGGCGCCATTGGAAAGAAAGCAAGTCCGTAAGTTGGAACGAACCGATAGATTTGTTAGGCGTTAATGATTTACAAAACGCAGCGCCTGCGCCTGCGCTTCGATACTATGTATGTATGTACATATTGGCATTTGAAACTATACGCTCCATAGGCAAAACAGGATACTGCTTCCTCTCGTTGCGCGACATTGTCCTTGTCTATATTGGTAAATCACAGCAAAGTTGTTGACAATTAGTTTCCAAAAGAGGAATGCTATGCTATTGCCTGAAAAAACGGCAGACGATCATAAGGTATTTCGCGAGACGATCTACGGCGCGACGCGAGGAAAGAATTAAAGTTGGCCGCGCACTTGGCCTGTGTTCCCGAACGAAGGATGTTTTTATCGTCTTCCTCTACGGCCACCCGTATACATTTTTATAAAGGCAACGGAGGCCGTATCGGATCAACGTATAATACTGTTTTATAGTCTCGCGTAGAGTCGTTCGCTGGCTATTTGGTAAAGAATATTTCCCGTCTGGTTGTTGCTTCTGCAATATCATGTTGCAAGCACATGCCGTGCGTATGTATTATCATCAATCGTCTCATCGTCTCTATACCTGTATACACAGACACGTCTATATGTATATCACGAATTCACGCGTATGTAACGTACTATACTATACTATACTATCGTTTGCCTCTTAAAGTTGTTCTTCTTATCGCGGAACAAACGTAGGCCAGTGATGGCAGAAATTTATCGATTCACCGATTCCTTTCTATCAGTCTACAAATATACGTTAACAAATTTTCCTGGAATTAGCAACAAGCGAGGCTATTCGTCCAGCCTATATATATATATATATATATATATATATCCTGGTCGATGGGCGAAACGTTTCGGAAACGTTGATCGTGTTTCGTTTAGCCTCGAAATATATCTGTTCTCTCTTCCGTTCTCTCGTCATACGGCTCCTTTCCGCTAATCTATGTTCTGCCGCAATTAATTCGCAGCGAAATGCTCAAGTATGAAACTACACAGCTCATGTATAATATATTTATACTCGTATTCTCTCTCTCTCTCTCTCTCTCTCTCTCTCTCTCTGTCTTTGTCTTCCTGCCTCGGCTCTGCAAAGTGCTATCTTCGATCTTGACCTCAACGATATCGAAGTATCCTCGCGCTTCGTGTTTTACAGAGGTAACAACTTTAAGTAAAAATCCGATAATCCGTGTGTCATGTATAGAAGAAACGTTATTTATATGTACATACAGCTAAGAATTCTTCCTCGCCACGATCCCCCAGCGCCACATGGAAGAAAGCATCTACACGTTTTGTATGGTTTTCGGGTTCAACGGTTCCGTGGCGGATTTGTCGATACGCTGTTGCTTTCTCTGTGCTCGCCGTTTCTTCGTTTTCGCCTCGGCACCCACTGCTAGGAAATGATTCTGGAAGTACTCCTCGATCTCCGAAAGCTTCTTGCCGTGAGTCTCTGGAAGCAATAGCCAGACGAACACGACGGCCGTTATGGAAACACCAGCGAAGAACCACTGCACGGCATGCGACCCTACGATCGTATGAAAAATGTATGAGGACAGAGTTAGAGAAGAAACATTTCCACCTAGCTACGTACACGAGAGTTTTCGTACGACTGCATAGACTAACATAGTTTTATGTATTCAACATACGGCGACAAACTGAAAACGCATTTTCTCACAGAGTCGTGTAAAAATGTCTCTGCTCGGTATACCGATGTGGCACTCGCGGAAGCAACGGAGAAGATGCGAAGCATTTATATGTATTATAAATATATATATAGATATATATATATATAGATATAGATATATCAGACTAATAAATTATTTATCACACGAGATATTGCCATAGGCTCTAAATCTACCACCTGCTTGTTTCATAATCTCTTGGAGATACGCTTCTATGAAATTGTGTTTTTTTTTTTTTTTCTTCGTTTGTCTTTTTCCTATGTACACCTAATACACTTTTGTGTTGTAAAGTTTCTTACTAGTTGACTAGTATCATAGCTATCTTTTCTAGTACTACACGTACATCTGACAGTGAGTTGAAAGCATTGCTAAAGTTAAAATATTACTACAACTAAATTAGAGAGGACCGGGGACACTAAAAATAAGAGTTACTTTTGTTTAATCCGAGAGAAATTCAATTTGAGTGAAAAAGCTGAAAGAGACTTTTACCATTACTTTACTATTAAAAGAATTTACTATCGTAAATGATGAAAACTTGTTTGTTGCCGATAACGATTGTGAAATTTGTTCAAATTTAGATAACTCGCGTAAACTTTAGCGACTGACCGTGGTAGCTTTCGTAAAACCTACTGTAATACATACCACCGAGGAAGCTTTGTAAGCTTCTGTAACTTTGCAGAGCAGCGAACATTAGCAAGTTGGCTATGGAATAACTGATGGAATGGGCGATTCCTCGGATGTCGGTAGGGAATAATTCGGCCGTCATGGTCCACGGAATGGTCAACATACCGACCATAGACGTGCAAACGTAAAGTAACAGGCATACAACAGGAACCTGGCAAACAAATAGACAACGCGATAAACATGATTTACAATTATTATTATCGTCGTACAATTATTCAAGAATACATGCACCGTTTAGCTTGAAAGGCTTACCCAGTATCCAGAACGATCGCCGTTCTTAATAAGATAGGTGTAGTAACCGGAAACGGTCATGCAAAAGGCCATTCCCAAAGACGAGATTATACAGAGGAGCCGCCTCTTGTACCGCCTTAGCAGCCAAGTATTCACCATCGAACACAGGAAACGAGTTACACCAACGAGAATCGAGGCTATGTATGCATCCACGCCGGAACCGACTTCCTGAATGACAGTGATTACGATTAATCACGAAACGCAGCATGTATAATCGAATCGGTGATCCGACTATGCTGTGAACGTCGAGGAGAAATAGTTATTTACTTGGAACCAGGTGACAGCGTAGAAGAGAGTGATATAGATGCCGGAAAACTGTTGGAAGGAGAAGAAGAGGAAGAGTATCGTTAGTGGTTTCCATCCTGTGGGCTTCAAGAATCCCCTGAGTTTAGTGGAGACACCGCCGTGTTTGCTCTTTCTTTGTTCGCTCAATTTAATCTCGTTCTCCTTCACGATCGTATTGAACTGCGCCTCCGCGGCGGACACCTTGCCTTGCTTCGCCTCGTGCTTGTACAGCCTGCGAGATTCAAATACGATAGATGCTTACCTTTGCGGTGGTACAGCGAATCTGCTCTAGTAGTATTCGATCTAGCGAAAATCAGTTTTATTATTTCTGTCTTCGCATCGTACGCGCATCGTAGCAAAATAAGCCAGCAGCCTCTTCCGTGCCATTCTCGTTTCACTTTTTCTACCACTACCGCTACCGCTACCGCTACCACTATCACTATCACTACCCGCTATCAACCACCATCGCCGCTATCGCCATTGCTACTGTTACTGCTACTGCTACTGCTACTGCTACTGCTACTGTTACTGTTACTGTTACTGCTAACGCTACTGCTAGTGCTATTAATACTGCTAGCGCTAACTGCTACCGCTACCAATACCGGTACTAATAGATGGGAAAACTGATCGCTCTCATTCGCTTTTCCTTACCATTCCAATGATTTCTTCGCATCCTCCAATCGTCCCTTAGAGACGAGCCATACAGGCGATTCCGGGACAAACAGTTGCACCAAAATGATTGGCACGACGGCATAAATTATGCCCAGCCAGGCCACCAGTCTCCAATGAATGTATGCACCCTTCAAGTACGAAAGAACCATGCCAAACGAGGCCAAAGTTGGACCGAACGATATCATCGATCCTCTAAGTTCTGGTCTTGCGACTTCGGTGATGTAGACGATAGCTGGTGAAGTTGCCAAAGCCGTGGCTAGCCCGGACAACAATCGACCGACTAAAATCATCGGGATATTGGTCGACAGCGCTATGAGAATCCAGCCCGCGATGAAGGGGACGGAGCCGAATTGAAGGGTCCGCAATCTTCCAACCGTCTCCATCAGAAATCCTCCTAACAAGGCACCCAAAGGTGTGCTGACTACCACCACGCTGGCTGAAAATTGATCGCGTTTAACATGGCTGATATATACCTGCTAATAATAACCTGTCGCCATTCGTTTCTCGTCGATGTCGAATGTCTGCTGCAAACAACCGACGTTGTATGTAAAAGAGGTTGTTGCAGTCGTTGGGAAAAGAACCGCGTCTCTGTGTAAACTAGCCAGCCGTTCGATCAGCCTGCTAGATTAAACAGCCTCGCTCTTATTCGATCGTAACGTTTCGCGTACGACTCTGCTGCTTGTTACGGAAGTAACAAAGACAAGTGAAACGCTAATGAAAATTGAATTTACTCGATAAAATAGAATCTCGTAAACCGAGTTGCGGCAGTTATTATTTCGTTCGGCGCGACTACTCACCTCTCTCGCAGGCGTAACCTCGCGTTATACTCGGCTCGACGCAATCGCTCTGTTATTTCGTAAAGTTTAGTCGTCGCTATTCCTTGTATCGTCGTTATCAACGCGCGTAACAAGTTGCTTACCGATCCAGGAAGTCTGTTCTCGCGTTGCGTGCAATTCCGCGTCCTCGGCCTCGAGATGGGGGATCAAAATAGCCGAATAAGCCATGGCTAATCCTACCGATATATGGAAAGACGCGGCAATGATGCAGGAAGCGATCTAAGGATAGATCAGATCGGATGTTGCATCGATCGCTGTTTATATGTTTCCATGTTTATATCGATGATATTATACCTCGTGTATGGCATTTTTAATGGTAGTAGGCTCGACGAAGCCTTTGTTCAGACTTCTGCTCGATACGATCGCGTCTTTGAAACGTTCCCTCTCGTTCTCCTCGATGTTCTTCGATGCCTCGCGCTCCACACTGAAACACAAAGAGCCCGCCGCCCGTCACCAACTCTCGTCCAGCCCTCTTCTTCTCCTTTCGTGTCCGCCAAATCATGTCCGCCGATTAAAACGATAAAACATTAAAGACGGCTGCACGGCGCGAACAAAGGATAGCTTTCCATGTGTCGATGCATTTTTTTTTTTTTTTTATAACGCGTATCAACATTTACGAGATTAAGCGAACCCGTTCGCTTCTCTATTCGGTTGTCAAGAACCTGAAGGTTGCACCGCGATATACCGGCATGCCAATATGCCAATATATGGCTGGCAGATAGATGGACGCTTTACGCGCGACAATTTACGACTGCGATAAAGCGTTTCCATTTCTTGGTAGCTCTATCGTCTCTCGCTAGCATACGCGTAACCCGCTGGTCGATTAATTTCTCGCTTGACCGCTGTTCCGTCCAACGTTAACAATGTCAAAACTGTATACGCGTAGCTGCGTAGATATGCGTGTATATATAATTTGCAAGCGATCGTGTTTCGCAACGGTGACATCACGCGCATCACGGTTTATCGTGCACGCACGATGTTTATATAGCTGGAACTGGTAATTACGTACGGATAGATTTATAGCAGCTGGTGATCTATCGCGACAAGTTGTCGCAACTTAAATCGATCGATGACCGAGAAACGTATTGAGAAAGCGTGGCTTGTACATCGTTTAAACGCGACACAGTGACGGATGGGGAACAGATGGGGCAATAATTAAGCCGTTATCCGACAAACAACATTCGATAATAATAGAAATATTTCGTTTATAAGCGAAAGTAATGAGACGCGGGATTAGTTTTCGCCCGAGAATCGAGAACCGAGTACCGAGAACAGTATGCGAGCGTTGTGTAACCAGCGACCGCTCTGCAAATGGAAACACGTCTCGCGAATAAGCTGTCGGGCCTTAACTCGGCTCAATTAAAAGCGGCTGGAGGAATTAACGCGCGTTAATTCCACCATTTCTCCGTCGATGAATTTAACGCAGTCGAACGCTTTATTACACGCGACACCGACGGACGGACCGTGTCCATCCAACGTACATTCGTATCGTTCGTACTCTCGTACCTTTCTCGTACCTTGCTGAGCGCGAGATGGAGAAAATAAAAATTATGTAATTTCTTCGCTAGACAAACGGACCGCACCAAGAAGCAAGTCGGTGGGAAATTTTATCACGTAACATCCGCTTACACGCATTTATCGCACGCATTTATCGCACGCATTTATCGATCGGCGAAAAAGTCGTGTAAACTGTCTGGAAAACGGCAACGATCCTGCGAATTAGCGTACGATGTATTCGCGTCTCGTTCGATTCTGCCTCACGATGAAAACGCGTTACGAGTTTTACGCGTACAACACATCGCCGCCGATATACACTCTAATGATAATTATAACAGCTCGTCAGAATGAAGTTATCACCAGCCGGATAAGTTTAAACAAGTGAAATGGCGCTCGATAATTTCTTACGAGTGCAAACGAGCGTATAACGACCGACACGACGCAAATAACGATCCACTAGTATTCGATAAAGTAACGGCATTCGTTATCCATGAAACAACGTACGTACGTACGTACGTACGTACCGATGTGCGTATATGCCGAGGGATGCTGTGCTGCGTTTGCAACCACACAAATGTTGCTAATTGTTGTATTCGCGCAAGCGTTTAATATTGAACAAGGATGCTTGCGTAAGTATCAGGTGCTGCTATAATTTATTTAATTTTTTGCATCGGTATAACAAGCCGCGTGAGATGGAATAACTCGCCGCCTTGTCTCGTACGCACGACGCCTTCGCGCTTCAACGAGAAAAGCTTGTTTCCCAACGATATCGTTGGAGACACTGGGCTCGCAAAAGACGCAGTAGCAGCAAAGATAGTTTGCCGGTCTACCAAAGATAATTCGCCCGTAAGACAAAAGATGCCAAGGATCGATCGCCGGTATAAACATATCAAACATATATGCGATATCTGTTCGATATCTAGTCAATCGTCTACGAATCGAGCGCTGCTGATGTGAATATTTTTGAATTGAAAACGCTCGACTATCGAGTAACTGGCGAAATATGCTAACTAAACTTGTCCGAGACGAGCCTCTTACAGTCGCTCGTTCGAGAGACGTTGATGAGAGGGCGGGGCGGGGGGGGGGGGAGGAGGAGGAGGAGGAGGAGGAGGAGGAGAACACGTGGATCGTTTGTCTATACATTTTCACTTTGCGAGCGAGTGTTTAACAGGGTCGGGGCTTAATACGATCGGTTCGTAATACGCGTTACCGGAGGCTACGGAGGGTTTGCACGGAAATTCCCAACGCGGTTTTTCCCAACGACCATAACACGCTTTAAACCCTTATCAAGCGTGTATCGATACGGTATTGCCATAAAAATTATTATGCACAGCTAGTTATAAAGCAGTCCCGGTTCGATCCTTTGTCTGACAGACAACCGTCAACAACTTGCTTTACGAAGCAAGCGCTTCATGACTTTGTAAGATTATCGATGCTAGCTGGAAAAAAGCCGGAATTTCTTAGCCTCCTAATCATATACCGCCTTCGAGACGTATCTATAAATCGATATCTAAAACTCGGCTATATAATAAAAGCTGCGTGATATCTGTGCCTGACAGCTGTTGAACAGCTTTTCTAAGAATAGCAATGCTGTAGAAAGGCCAGGAATGTACTATCCGCGCGCATATATATTTTTTAGCCGGTGACATCTTTAGCCTTAGCCATAGGGTGTCGAAACGTAAAGCAACGCACGCGGTAAATACGACGGTACCCGGGTACGAGACGAGAATGCATAGCGAATTTTGAGATTAGCGGGGCAGTGTAGCTCGACAAACTCGATTTAGCCGTGCAAATGGAAATTCGAGAGAATCGAAAGTAGCGAAACAAATTTATTCGAAAGATTTATATGCCAGACCGAATACTCAATAGAAAAAGAAACGATAATACGTAGTTGTCATCACTGGACAACTCGGTGCTAAGCTTTTTATCACGACTAAGAGTATCAAATGACGTCACTTGGCGTTATTTCGACTCTAGTTTCCTTCTAGATAGCGATAGCCAGTTCTTCCTTTCGCGTTTCTTTCGCGTTTCTTTCGCGTCGTGATATTTTCAATGCAAGCCTTGCCACAAGCCAAGGAAGAAGAACAAATATAAAGGGTTACGTCAGACAGAACGTATCATACCTAGTTATTGTTAGATCGACTCGACTTTCATTATCGACATCTTAGTGACGACTCTTTGTTTGTTACGTGACGCGATCGATCGTAAGTCGGTCGTTTGAATTTGATAGATAAGATGGACAAAAGAAACATTTGGAGCGCACGGTGCAAAAATTTCGCTGACTCGATATCACGACGCTTAGATTCGTGATCGGAAAGCGGTCGATCCTCGTGCCTTATTTCCTTTCGATCTAGTACGTATTATCGCGGTAACAGTAATTTATCTATCCACAGATGGATTGTAAATGAACGTGCAAGCAGAATACCTGCCCCGGTATACGCGTATTTTCTATATCGCAGCAGTGATAGAGCTTTGCACGGTTTAACTCTCTTAGCGCCAACTATAGCGATACGTCGCTTATTGTCAACGTTCGACGGTTTTGCGGTTTTAATTAACGATTAATTTCATTCGCAATTCCATTCGCATCATGGTAATTCCATTAGAGAACGGTCGTCCGTTTAGCTTTTAAATATTAACTCGATCGTTCTTCGTTTTTCGTTTTTCGTTCCGTGTTTACAAGTTCCCACTATCAGTTGCGTCCGTTTATGTAACACGTGCTCTCGAGAAATCAACTATATTAGCAGCAACCTTACGCGACCCCGGATCCCGGATCCCGGATCTCGAATCTCGGATCCCAGGTGTTTTAGGTGACCAGATCCCAGCGCATGGTTAGATCAGAGAGGATGACGATTCGTAAATATGGATGTAACTTGCTCGTGTCTATAATTTCATTAAATTTTCCCATTCTTCTAATACGTTCGATACGATGTCACCATCTTCATCGAGAATTCACTTTTCTCTGTGGAAAATATCTCGCGTTCTGTCTTTTGTTATTTGCGTTGATACATTCTTTTTTCTTTCTTTTTTTTTTTTTTTTTTTTCTTCTTGTTTAACGCGACTCGACGTTGATAACGTTGTGAAAGAAAGGACAACGACGAACGATATAGCGATTTAAACGTATCTGCTGTCTTGCTGACGCGTTCAAAACAAGAGTATCGGCGATTTATCGGCTGGCAAAACTGGTTCTCCGGACCGGAGAACGAGTAGTCTTCCTGTTATTCTCCCGAACGAGTTTCGCGTGCTTTCGTTCGTACTTGGCCTCCTGAAATATCCATCCTGCATCCCGTCAAAATTTTATATAACATCCACTTGCTTGCCAAGTTGATCGAATACAACGACTACCACCGTCGTTGATCAAACACACGATCGATGGTCGAAAGAACGACGAATCCCGAAGGACGCTTTCCAAAATTCCCGTCGTACGTCGTATCGCCGTTATACGTGCGCGAATAACGAAAACAGAACCGATTAGGTTCTCTTGCTCGAGGACAGCCAAGCAATCACAATAACGTATTCGCTATAGGATGTCGCCATCCTATATCGATTCAATTTTCGATCGACGATTACCCTTGCTCGCTGTTATGAAATAGAAACCGATCGGTCGACAAAGTCGATAGGAACGCGTGATTTCCGGCACCTCTTTCACCGAACGATCGCGTGTATTTGCAATCTAGCGTGCAAACGACAATCAGGCTCCGACAATCCAGATTCCATAAGCAGAAAAATATTAAGACTAGTAGCATGACGCGACGCATCAACGACGAACACGGTATATCGAATTTAGCTTAACTAGCAGATATTCGATAAATCAGAAAGAAATATCGTGGTGACAAGCGCGCGCGCGCGATACCTTCTGGGAACGATGCCGTCGAGGAACACAAAAGGCTTTTTGCCGTAGAAAGACGCTGCGGAAAGAACCGTTCCCTAAAATCACGACAAAGGGAAAAAGCGAAAGAAAAAAACCTGTACGGACCATCTGTCCTGTCCAGAATAAAACCTGTTGGTAGATTTGACGGCTCGTACCTGATACGCGACAGATCGGGCTAAGTCGACAAATTAGACGAATATATTATTTTTTCCTCCGACAAGATTATTTACTAGAAACTTGCCGTTATTATATATCGCGTTACTCGATCTATTTTACTTCGATTTCTTACTTTTTGACCGTTGCATTCGATTTATCGAGCATGCGTAAACACATTTTCTTAAGCAACACCAACCTCAGCGAATAAGGATCCATAGCTGCTGCGTCTTATGCCTCTTCTTCGCACCACTGCTACACGCGTGTATTTAGCTGCGCCCGCTGCCTTTTTCTTCGGTTAACGTGCTAGTCGATCTCACCTCTCCTGGAAACAGCCCCTTGTCTGTCAACTGAGAACGTGGATTTCGTACTTGGTCACCATTTTACGTACACTCTGGAAAAAGAACACATCGAATAAGATTTTACCAATTGGTTTGGCCAATTTCTCTTCTCCGTTGCACGAAACGATCGCCAGATGATCGAACGCAGTTCGTTAGCTCGCGTAATTCTCCGCGCAAAAGCGCACATTGTCGTTAGTCGTGGCGAACGTCTGGTCTCGGCCTAAGGAGGACCCGAGACCACGGAATACCATCGTGGCTAACGACACGGTAATTTCGTTGTTGAAACCGCCTTCGTGGCAGCAACAGTGACTTTCTATGATGCGAGGCAGATTTTTTACCTTCTTTCCTGCAGCCTACCACCACCTATACAGCGAGCGTGTATGCTTCTCGAAGAGAACGCGCGACTTTTCCTTCGCGAATTTTCCTCCAGTACGGCGGCTTCGATAACGCTAGCTAGCTACACTCTACGCCGCTTAAGCCGATCCAATCCGATCGTCGACCGAATCAGGCGAGCAACGAATATTTCGCGTTCCAAAAGACCAGTGGGGTTTATTAACTTAGGAAAAAGTTATCTGGCTAAAATCGATGCTCGTCGACGATCGACGATAACGGCTTGGATTCGAGGAACGAGGGCCGATTAAATCACGACACGCAGCTGTGCCGTGCGATTCCTCTCGCACGGAATAAGGGAATAAAGGAAAGGTGGCGAGAATCGGTGGCGTTCTCGATCTTTGGAAATCGTCCGTTTCTTTCCTCTGGTCGTTAATGCCACGTCTACCGCAGCCAAGAATCGCATCGAGATTACCGGTTAACGAGTACCACGCGATTTCTCAAATCGTTCGATTCTGATTCACGATCGAGATAATGTCTTTACGCCCGATTGCATAAGAGATTCGCGTGCTCAGGCCCCGTCACATGATACGCAATTAAGGACCAGATACATATTAGGAGTTATTTGTCAGGCGACTTATTCCACCGTTCGGTTACATTTAATTAAAGTATATTTTACGCTTGCTCGATATTATCTCGCATACCGTGTATATCGTTTCGTTCGATGCTTTTATTCCATCGTTTTTAATGCGTAGGCCATGTTTCGCGTACTCAAACTAATTATCGCGGACTGTCGCACCGTTAGCCGTCGATCATCCTATGTTAAATAAAACAATAAAATAGATTAATTTTACAATGGCCGTCGTTATCTCGTCTTTAATCGTTGATACAACAACGACTAAACGCTACAAGATAATCCACGCGTCTCGCACTTGCGTGGCAATTTATCTACTCGACACTACTCGAAAACGTGACATCGCAAAATAATTATTTTAATCTTTGCGTCATGCGTAATCTTTACAGTTTTTACAATGTTCGCGCGGACATATTTCTGGATTTGAAGTACGCCATTCCTACGTATTATTTCGATGCGTTATTCGTACGCGGTTCGTGTTTTCATTGCGACGTAAAACGGCAATCGTCGACGTTTAAATGTAATTGTAGATGGGCGATCACAGGTCAGAGGTCAGAGAGTAAAATTGGATTCGCACAAAGCAAAGCGGCACGCACTCGGTTTACGTACAGGTGCGGCGTAGCAAATATTACGTCATTTAAACGATTAAATCACTCGCGCTAACCATAAAGATACTTTGTTGTACTTTGCAACTAACGTAATGTATTTAATCGTATTATAACGTCGTATTATAAACGGAGAAGGTAGTGGAAACGAAACAGAGAAGCCCGAGGA
Source organism: Bombus fervidus (assembly GCF_041682495.2). Lineage (NCBI taxonomy): Eukaryota > Metazoa > Arthropoda > Insecta > Hymenoptera > Apidae > Bombus > Bombus fervidus. The sequence continues at coordinate 11,855,799 of NC_091528.1, forward strand.
AACCATACTCTATACTCTGTACTCTATACTCTATACTCTACAGTACCTATACTACCTACCCTGTACTATCCTGTACTATACATTCCGAACGATTTGGCCGAACGAGACATTGGATCGATTTGACAACAAACCATGCTAAATATTTTTTCAATAATTTTCACAAAATCTTCGAATAAGCATCACGAATAACTACTTATATACGATGCGTACGATACAATGCATACGATACAATGCATAGGTTCGAGGTTAGATTAAATTCGATTATTTAAAGCGCCGTACATTACCCTCATCGATATATCGAAGTAGGCGTAGGTCACTGTCACACAGAGTGTCTATTTTTGAACGATCGATCGTACGTTCACACGAATGCGAAATGTTCACGTAACGTACAAAGTGCACGCGAGTTCCATCGAACCTCCGGCAAAGACTGTTCTCGAAAGCGGTTCTTCTTGGTCTTGGAAAGCTTCGTTTCAAACACCATTTGCCATGTCTGACTTTCAACGGACAACTCATAGTCGAGTTTCAGCTCGCGGTCGAATTCACCTCGATTTATGCCATCCGTACTCGAGACTAAAAACCCGAAACCTGCCCCTTTGACCGATTCTATGCGAGAGACAACGAGACGACGACGACGACGTCTCGGAACGAACGATCGATCGTCGAAAAGTCAACGGCACACAGCACCGTACACGTTCGCGTATCCGTCGCGTATCCAACCATTTCTAAATTGTTTTTAATTCAAAAGAAATTTCATATGTTGCCCGTTCCTTGCATATACAAAGCACTTGACAAATCCAATCGTAAATGTACGTTGTCTATAGCAAACAAATTCGGTACTTACCTCCTAGAGTCGTGACTTTTCTCCTTCTATTTTAAATTCGATCCTTAAGCCTCTTTCTTTCGCTCTTCTTTCTTTGCCCCTTTCTTTCGCCAATGTTCCCTCCTCTCTCTCTCTCTCTCTCTCTCACACACACACACACACTCTCTCTCTCTCTCTCTCTCTCTATCTATCTATCTATCTATCTATCTATCTATCTATCTCGCGCGCGCACGTTTTCTTTCTCCCTGCCAATAGAATAGAGCAGAAGCTTCTCGTTCGGTCGTTCGTCCGGATACGAACGGATCCCGACGTGCAGTGCGCGGTGGCCAATACGCGACTAAAGGCTGTGGAACTGGGGAACGCTTGCTTCGCGGTCGATCGTCCCTTCCCGTTGCCGGCGCTACGATGTCTGTTTTCTGCGCTGGTATGCTACATACGTACATACATATATATTTATATTACTGGCGACAAAGCAAGCAATTTAAGGGTTGCTAACACACATGGAAAATAGAAAGCACAGAGCTCCGGCCGATACACGATACTACACAATGCTAAACTGAACTTACGTATACGGTGCACTAAACTAAACTAAACTAAACTAAACTAAACTAAACTAAACTAAACTAAAGCAACAGACGATGATATAAAGTACTGGTGTACAATGACCCATTCTCGTTCGAAACGTTCAGTCGATGGGCAATTTCCAAGCTCGTGACATGAATCGATTCGAATGGTGCAAATGCGAGCCGTTCGTCGAGCGTTTCAAGCTCGAGAGACCACGGTAGATCGTAGGTTGTATTTCGCGAAACACGGTTTCACGTCGAATTTCAAGCAATTATCCGGCTGAAACCGGATAGATTTTCTTTGTTTTTTAGTCACGTTTCTTTGGTTTTATTTTGGTAGGATCGTTTCGAGGAACGAAACAGCGACGAGATTCACGAGATGTCGAACGTAGCAGTACGTACGAGTTCACGTGTACGGCAGCGTGTATTGCGAAAACAGCCGCGAGTACGGAGGCGTGTGAATCACGTGAACGACGAGAGAGGTTCCTCGCGTCTATCGTATGGTGCATCCAATGCACCGTATACGTAAGTTTTGCATAGGTCGATCTTTGGGAAGCCGGGTAGAAAGGATGCACGCGGAACGATCGAATGTCTGGAAACGAAACAATTCGAAAGACATATGGGGAAGGGGAAAGGGGTTCGCGGTCTTTAACCCATTTCCTCAGGGTCGCTGTCTCGCCTTCTCGCCTTGTCGCCTTCTCGCCTTGTCGCCTTCTCGCCTTCTCGCCTTCTCGATGGAATCGCTCGGTGTACGTCCGTTCGACTTGATCATACAAAATAGTAAACGACACCATGGATCTTATCTTGGCCGTTTTGTTGATTCATGACCGCGTGACATTTCTTCTTCCTTATTACGACATCGTCATAATCGAGTAACATATTTTTGCAGTTTTAATCAACGGAAGAAAACACGTAGATCGCTTCAAGTGCGGACGCTTTTTTCCGCGTAGACGATAGAACCGTGGAATAGGTAAAAACGCGAGCAAAGAATGTGTCGCAAACATGTCAATCGTGAAACGTAATATCTTTGATCGAACAGTTATTAAATAATATTTTGCTAGACAACAAAGATAATAATAATTATTATTCAGAGATTCGGTATTTTATCGTATGTGCCGATTCAAGTTCCGTGTTATATCAGTTACGTGTCAACAGTCGATTCACTGGTATATACATACATACTATACGTATACTCGCGCTATGTATCTTTACGCTAAAATGCTAGACGTTTAAAGCGATTAATCGTCGTTATTGCATATTCTTGACGTTTCTTTGCAATTACTAGTCGATTCGATAGCATCGGCAAATGCTGCTGTATCGTCTGTGCGTCATGCGTTGCTCAACGTGTCGAATAATACGAACATTTTCAGTAACTTGACGCCAACATTAATTTCGTCCGAATCAATACCATTTACTTCAACGAGGATCAAGCACTGCACATAGCGGTTAAGATTGATATATAGTCGTCGAGATGTTTGCAAACGACCAACAACATGCTGGATAAATGTTTGACGGTCGTTAGGTGTAAGACCAACGTTATTTCGTTTTACGAAAATATTTGTTAACGCTAGTTAATACTACTAATAACGTAGCGATAAGATTATCTGTAACGCAGAATCCAATATTGCTAGCAGCAGTAACGACTGGCCAATGATATTACTGGATCAGGAATATTTAGGCCCAAGAAGACAACTTACGTGATCATAGATATATTAAGTTGGTAATGAAATTTAGTTTTTCCCTTTTCTAAGAATTAATTATCGTTGGTACAGTTTCTATCGTTAGTTGTTTTGTTGCTTTCAAACACGATCACGAGAATTTGTAACGTTTGTAGCGTTTGTAATTTAGAATCGTTGTCTCGAGTTCAACTATTCACTTGACCTAACTTCATTGGCGCTAAATGTACCTTTGTATTAGATGGCATGGCGCCAATTTATCCGTTTCTCTTTCTTTCTCTCGTTCAAAATCGCAATTTATATACATATAAATACTATGTATATGAATAAATATTATACTATATAGATACATATATATATATATATATATAAAAAACATATTTTTTATACGAAAGATTAAGCTTTTTCTCTTAATAAATTACTTTCTAACTCAACACGATGCGTTCGTATTTATATTATCTTAGATGAGATAAGGTAAACGGCAATTTGGCATGAAAAAAAAAAATGGTAAACTTTACCATCAAAACTACTACGATCCTTATATAATTACCGTAACATCCAAATATACCTACAAAATTTATATGTACCTATTAAAGTACAAATATTTAATCGTATTTGACGTACGCAATTTCAAGTTTCGCGGCTTAAGGAGACTAGATTACCGTCGGTAAAGCAGCCAACAAGACAAGTAGTGCGTTCCGTTTTATAGTTACAAACCAAAATGGCTGTCGTGAGTAGACTTTTGCTTGCGGCTAATCGAAAATTATCTCGTACGAACGAGTTATTGGGAACATTACTATGGAAAAACAACAATTATGCGTTGCAAAACCAAGGTGACGAAGATAATTATATTTCGTTCTCTAGATAGAACAGTGTATATCGAAGGAGTGGTAGTGTTTTGTTACGCAACAAATTTTCCCACGAACGCGAACACTGTGCCTGTTTACAGAATTGTTCTTACGAGAATTAAAAACGTGATCAACGATCGCTATTAGAAAAATAATCGACCTGTTTCAAATAGTCAACTTTGTCGACGAATGTTCGAAAACTAAGAATTTGATAACTTTTAGGAACGGTAAGACGCATGTCGGAACATCGCGTTATGGTTATAACTGCAAGCCGATGGCAATGGTATAAAACTAAGGATTGGCTGCATTTTTACATCTTTATGGGCGTGATACCTGCTGGTTTGCTCATATTTTATTGTAACGTATTTATAGGGCCAGCAACCTTAGAACCAACACCAGAAGGATATATTCCACAGCCATGGGAATACTACAGGGTAAGACAGCGTTGAAAAAAATACTTCTAAATACGTATCGCAGGCAAAATTGTAAGCGTAAAACCAATGCCTTCTCTACAGCATCCCATTACAAGATTTCTTTCGAGATACTGTTTCCCAAACACGCAAATGGAATACGAAAAATTACTTCATAAAGCGAAGGTCACTATGAACAAGCAAAAATTGTACAAGTTACGACAACGAATAATATACTTGATACGGGAACACGAGGACTATAGATATTGGAGTTTTAGAGAAACTGGTGCGAAACATATAATAGAATTAAAGGAAGCTATAGATAGGAAAGAACTCGATATATAATACGTTGTAAGTAACGTAGAATTCATTAAAAGTAACGAAAGACGATCAACTTGTAATCGATTTAACGAAGTGGTTGTTTTAAGCATCGTGTATAGCGTATAGGATTCTGTAATCTAACAGCGATAATATAAATAATGTACTATACACAGAATTTTTCTGTCGCGTGTTTAAGACTATCTTTCCCATTCTTCTGTCATTTCCGACATTTATCTATTTATTCGTTCGTGTCATTTATCGATTTGGTATTTGGACGTGACGAACGATCACTACTCTATCGTTGACTCTAAATCTCTGTGGCACGATAATAGTTATACGATCTCTGTCTTATCACGGACGAGGCACGGAACCCCGTTTCTGCTATATTCGTCTCTGATCTTATTACGTATATCTGCTATCGGTAACCCATTGCTTTTGTTTGCTCTCCGCGCGATAAGGATAGATGTCGCCACAAACTTTTCTCATTGTTCAATCGCGAATGTATCTGCATGTGCATACACGAGTTAGTGTAGCGAACAGTAACGAAATTCGAAATTTCCCATCTTTTTCGAAATAAACTTGAAGTTTATCGGATTAAACGAGATTAAACTCGGTGGAAGAATTAGACTTAATGAAAAATTGCATTTGACAAGATGTCGCGAAATTTGAAATAAGACGGGAATTAAATAACGTACATACGATAGACTTAAACTCCATTCGGAGAATCTAGGCTCGCCAGTGTGTCGGATGTTTAGCGATTAACACGTGAATTTTAAACAAGTGAGTAGTTCCAAATACAATAATTCCAGATTCTGTCGCATCGTTGGGTTACGAAGCGTCACTTTAATACGCTCTCGCCAACGCACGATACAAATTTTACATTACTTACGATTAGAAATTACAGCAAGGAAGAAAGCGCTTTTCTCTTTTCTAATCTTTCGATAGGTGATTCGTTTCTTTCGTTTCTTTCGTTTCGTTTCTTTCGTTTCAGAGTTGCAATCTAAGAAATCGAGCATCGATTAACACGTGAATTTTTCAGTTTATCGTTTACTTGAAAATTTACGTCGCTGTTTGCGTAGCCAGTTTTCAAAGTGAATCCGAGTAAGCATACGCACGTATGTATGTATATCTATAATCAGGCATTTTTTATTATTTTCATTAAAATTAAAACGAAACCAACGTATCCATCCCTTACGAACGAACGAGAACAAACATCTTTACATTGTCACCGTAAAGCGAGGATAAGGAAAATCTAATTCTTACCTACTTAAACAGGATGTATAAACAGGAGCAAATAATTGTATCTATCACAGAGACGATCCGTTTGTCGGTAACGTTTTTCTTATAGGTACCGGATATTATTCCCCTCGATCGTACTTGTACCTGTTTTTTAAATAACTAGTCATGCAAATTAATCAAATCAGCGTCGCGTCGGTAAAGTGGGAAATTTTATTTCCGGTCGCCAGCCGCAGGTGATTGTTTTTTCCGCGAGTAAAGTGCTAGTAAGTAAAAAGATGCTGCCGGTGGTGAATCGGTTGTCACGAACCACCGACTCTGCGATTATCCTAGCGGCAAGCTAATGATACGGACGGACACAGGCCGGTGCCAACGCAATCGTTATAGTTAGTGGTCATTGCCAAGGTTGGATCCCGATATCTTGCATAATACCTCGGCGTTCTCTTCTACGATGCGATGCGATACGATGCGATGCGATGCGACGCGATGCGATGCGATGCGATGCGACGCGATGCGACGCGATGCGATGCGATGCGATGCGACGCAACGGAAAGAAGACTGGTCGCCAACGACTTTGCACGTGCATACGCGATATCTACGCTTCGAGCCGCTTCCTCGCGCGGATCCATCTTCGATTATGCCTGCGAGTCTTCGTTTCCCTTTTCTCTCTCTCTCCCGTGTCGATTACCCGCGTTTCACGCGACGCTCGATCGTCTCTCGTTATGTAATTCCTAGGCTCTATACCTATAGTAGAACGGCGATGAGCCGAGGATACGCCGAGGAGATACACGGATAGTTACGTTATCGTCGCCGATTATTGCTATTTTCTTTGATTTAATAAATTTACTTTACAATTATAGTACCTATCTTACTATCCAGTCATCTACTCTTTAGTCGACTAATCGCTTACTCGCGTAATCCCTAACTATCGCTACTTTCTTACTACTTGATCCTATCTTTGCTCTTGTTCGTCTTTCCCATCCTTGCCTAGTTTTTTCTCAGTTGGTTCCTCGCTGTATTTTTCCAGGCTGCCTGTTATCCTCAGTCCGTCTACTCCTCTACGCTATCCGTATCGTACGTGTGGCGACAAATTCGAATTTACGACGCCTGGTTCAGCGTTGCGTGCACGTACTGTGCATGTTATGCATTTCGAATTGTATATTGCTCGACACTATCCTCGTCCGATGGATAATGGAAGGTAATTAATATCTAAATGCGAAGCGTTTACCTGCTACGAGCAAAACATTTTAAAAGCCTCGAGTAATTTGACACGTTTAATCGTTTTTGTTCATTACGGACTATCTATCGGTATAAAGAGGAAAAGAAACAACGCGATTATACGTATATATACAAACAACTGCGCGATGTAACGCAACTTGCGTTTTACGAGTTTAACGATTCATCGTGATCGATGCTTGCGGTATGGTCCCATATAGTAAAACGTTGAGATAAAATAATAAGAATTATTCGAGCTTCGATATCTTAAAATCAATCTCAATCTCGAGCTTTACGCGGAATAATCAAGCTTGTTACTTGTTGATAATATAGATGAACGTAATAACGGTACACCTGTTAGTCTATAACATACGGAATAATCGACGGAACGGAGGTACGAGAAAATACCGCGTAATTTATTACGGCCGACGAAAGAAAATACGAAAATACGTGGATACGGTTCGGACAAGCCTATTGTAGAGTTACGAATCGAATAGTCTATTTTCAAGCGTGGATCGCTTAAAAATTGTTCACGATCGAACTCGACGAATTACAAAGCAAGCTACTTAGCTTCACTCGAGTAACCATAATCTTATCGTCCTAGCAAACGCTGAAACACCGAAAGCAAAAGAGATTTCGATTCGAGCTTTTGAAAAGTCCATGATCAACCAATGCTTCCTTGAATCTCGCAACGAGCGATACTTAATTTGGAAAATTACCTCCTGATAGCATCGATAAGCGCTGCGGTTAAAAAAAAAAAAAAAAAAAAATTGCAGTTGGTCATAATTCGGAAATGAAAGAAGAGGGGAAAAAGAAAGAGAAATGGCGAAAGTTAGTTTTTACAACTGTTTCTTTTTTTTTTTTCTTTTTTCCTTTATGCACGTTTATGTTCGTTCACTTCGTTAAAATCTGACGAATAATCGTAGTTTTTCATCACTTTCGGCTTATAATCGTATGCGATAAATCTTGAGATTTTTACATCCTTCGATGCCTGTATCTGCATCGATCGATCTCGACGAATGTTTCAGCATTGTTGAGCGCGCATACGGTACAACCGATCTACGAATTTACGAAACGTATCGTTTCAATTTTCATTATACGGGCTGAACGAGATAAAAGTGTCGTAAAAGATGACTTTTCGCGATTCTTTTTTGTTAAATTATCCAGTAAACTGATTCGTGTAACGCGTGAGAACAGCTCAAGTCGTTGAACGCAATTTCAAAAAATTTCTTCCGTTTTAAAGAGTGTATTAATTAAGAGTTAATTAATTATATTAAATGCGAGTGACTGTGTACATGGGGTTAGGTTGCTCGCGCATGTAGATATGCAAGATCGATAGAAATTCGACGTTTCAACGATCGTTACGGTTTTGTCGAAGAATCGGGTAACTTTAAGAGAAAGTATCATTAGATTAGATTCGAAAGCGTTTACCTAATAATTTGAATGGTCGGAGCGAAACCAGTGCTCTCGGTAAATCCTTTCCTCGAGAATCGATCCCGACCTCTTACGTATCTGCGGCGATCGCGAAAGCAATCGTTTCGATACTGCGAACGTAAGATAAATCGTGGCCATTTTGTCGGAGGAGACTAAGAAACGCGGTGTAAATGAAAATGTATCGCATCATGTTGTTAAGAAGGTGCGAGTGTTTGCTAACTTGTTGCTCGTAACAAACGTTACGAGGGTCATGGTTTAGCGAAGATGCAATACTTATACAATGATAATTAAATAATTACGTAACCGTGTTAGGAAACACGTCCATGAAAAATTCGTAGACGCATGGACGATCGGAAATGATAAATTACGTTTCGTCGTTAGTATAACGCAGGTTTATTAATATTTATAGAGTATCGCCTTCTAAACATCCGGAAAGAGTGAAAAAAAAATGGTTGCTAAAAAATCGGGCAGCTGGTTTCGATCGAATCGAGATATACTTACGTGTAACGTAGACGTATTAGCAGATTTACGATCAGATTTTATTAATTGCTACGTTTCGTTCTAGAAATAAAGCGAGCGATCTAGAAATCTATAGAAAACGAGCCAACGAATACCGGCACAACGAGTCGTTTACTTTGAATTATTCACGATGGATAAATTGTATGTTATCGATTTATTTCATATTTCTGTGAAACTCTGCTAAATCAAACGTTTCTATCGAACTTCTCATCGATGCGTGACTTTGGTAATTTTGATCTGAAAGGTGAGAACTCTGCCAATTCTGATCCTAAAATTATTCTTTGCAAGTACGGTCAACGGTAAGTACACGTAACCATGCCATACGTAATTATAAGATACACGGAAATGGCTGGTTATTTAAAAAATAAAAAATAAAATATCTATAAACTATGGCATGCGATTATGTGGCAGGTTGTAATCTTACCGATATAGTTAGAACGCTTCTATCATCGGTGTGTAGTCATCAGGGTTGCGTAATAATACCAAATGAAACCTGATACGTTGTCCGTTTTCCGGAAATTCCTCTCGTCTTTTTTCTTTTTCTTTTTTCTTTTTAGTTTAACACTTTTTCAGCCTCGATACCGAGCCGATCGTTATCGAGTTAATGGTCGTGTTAACAGGATCGCGTAACGAACACGTTAGTTTCGTTTCGTCGCGTGAGAAAACAGCGTTGGCGTTCTCTAAATCGAAATTTATCGCGTTGCGTACGAAAGACAGAATCGCGAATTCGGCGACGACGTGCTAGGGGAAAAAAGGCAAGATCGTCTTGTCGTTGTCGTAATCGTAATTAAGAGGAGGGAAGAAGAGGGGATAAGAAAAAACAGAACGCGTGGCCCGCTCTCTAATTTTTCAATTTGCTCGCTTTAACGCCGGCATTACGAATTGTCATCGTGTCGTGGAAAATGAAATCGCTGATCTTAAAAGGACGTCGTCGGCGGTTACGTCGCGATTTACTCCTTCCCTTGGCCCCTCAGAAGCCAGCTGGTGAATTCGCCACGGACCGATTATCCGATCGTTTCGCGCGCACAAATCAAAAGGTATTACAGCACACGCGTCTTCTCTCAAGGTTCTGTTTTCTGCCGTCTGTCTCTGTCAACGTAATTTCACCAACTCTTATGCTGCCAGCGGCCACTATATACCGAGATCGTGGACTTTGATACACGCGTCGCATCCCGTTTTAGGATTCGTTGGATTCTAGGATCGAACGACCATATTTAATCGCGACATCGTCCTCCATTCGTACCTTCTTCCATTCGTTTTCCATACTTTTCATCGTACCGATATTCACCTTACACCCACCTCGCATCCACCCAGACTCTTTCAATCTCTGTTACCATCTTCGAATTGTTTCGTTGTCCTGTTTTCGATTTCCCAATCACCAACCACCGAACAAGCTTCAGTCCTCTCGAAACGAATTTTTCTCGAACAGTGAGCCACAGTGATATATAATAATACGGTGTACGAGACTCGTTATCGGCGAAATCTGGTCTTAATTACGCAGTTGTAGGTAGATCCCATTTCAGCAATCTGAGAAGAATCCCATCGATCTAGTAGCAGTCTTTCTGAAAGTTAACCTATCGTTAGTCTCGCTAGTGTAACGTATTAAATTGTGCCACTAGTGTCGATCGAAAGGGTTGAGAAAATCTACGCCATAAAATTCGGACATTCTTTCAACGATTATCGATTGAAAAGGAAAAACGAGTGAAAGGATGCAACAGCTGCAAAGTACCTTTTGTCTTTTCGTTTATTCATGCTTGTAATCTAGCTCGTAACAGCTAGTATATATGTATACACGTACATCTATATTGTACACGTATCGCAACTACGACACTTTAGTCGTTTCAAGTCAAGATCAACATTATCGTCGATATTTAAGGTTCCCAGCATTGTTTCTGCAGAAACTTTTCTGTTAGCGGCAACGCTTCTGCTCGTATCGATGAAATTCTTCCACGACGATTGCCACGCGGTTAAATAAGCGAATATAATTGTCGTTAGATCGACGATGCAGCTGAATCGACGAGTTTCTACGACCGCGACTGTAGTCCATTGTTCGAATTGTTTCGTATTACGTCGATATTACGTGATATCATTTTGCACGCGAAAGGCGTCGGACAATTCATCCACGGTCGGTTTCTCGATCGTTCCCTCGAAGCCTCCGTGTCGCGCGTTTCTACCTCTCTATACAACGTTATCGCAATGTAGAATCTCGTTGCCGTTGTCGAACGTCAACCAATTACCTTATACTTGTCTATACTTCTGTCATAGCTGGTGAGACAACGTGACGAGATTAAGAACTAGATAAAGTAACGAGCAACCGATCTACGAGTTGTAAGAGAAACAGAAAGAGAAGGGACGAAAAGGTTCGACGGATGCGATGCAAGGAAATAATGGCAGTCGCACGCGTCACTTAATCAGGCTAACGTGATAATATAACAACGGTTATTGATCCGGTCAATGAGCCTCGATTCTTCCGTTTTCCTACGTTTTCATGCTTTGTGCGACATAGTGCTTGCTGCCATATAGCACTATCGACCCGCTTAACGGTTTATATATTTTCTAGCCTGCGTCCATAGATAATCGTCTTTCGTCCTATCGTAAATTTACGAGACAAACAACTTATTGTTATCGCATTCGCGCGCTGTCGTAGTTACTTCTCCCTCTCTATCCTCCTTTTTCTTTTACCGATCGAAATTTGTTCTCTTGCCTGTCACTATCTGCTTATCTCAATTAATCGTCGTCGATTACGTGTCGTACGTGGCGGCATTGGTTAAAACATTGATTACAATACAAGAACGTAGGCTGTCTATTTTCGATCTCTGGTCTAGGATCTAGAGATTCTTCGATTTAACAACGGTAGTGCGTTTCGCGCTGTTTGCGAGAAAAAATACGACTAGATTTGTAGGCGCCAACGAAGGAAGAGAGAGAGAGAGAGAGAGATTGAAAGAAAAGAAATCTTGTTAGCAATGTAAGGTCAATCGTAATCGGAAACGGAAGGCTTCCGAGGGCTGCCACTTGAATTTACATAAAAGCCATTCGTCATGGAGATAGCGGCTTCCTGAGTCAAACAGGTCCTTGGACTTGTTTCCTGGTTTAATACAATCGCTTTAATACAGTCCGACTTTCGTTCATTCGCACAGTGGTCGATCAATGGCAAGGTCTCCGAGGGGAACTAAGCGTCTCTGTCTGCTCGAAGAAAACATCGGCTACCGATACTATGTATGTACCAAGCAACGATCCCACCCGGATACTAACGTTCCAGTATTTCAATCTCTGATACAACAGGGTACGACGAGGAATACGAGAGCTCTCTCGGCCTTATGTAATTTCGCGTTTAAAATTTCATTAGCGCGACCGTACGAAATGTTATCAAACGTTCTTCTAAATAAATTTCTCTAAATTTATTTTGTTTTTCTTCGCACTTGTTGGAAGAACAACAACGACTACCAGTTGGTCCGCGAACCGCTCCGTGCAATTATTTTTCGCGTTGGACGTAGCCCGATCGACGCTTGCTCGCCAATTTTACATTCAACGGATACGAATGACAACGATCCGTTTTCCCAATTGTTTCGCCATCACCGGTGTATCGATATTCTTGTATCTACCAACAGATCAGAGCGAAAAAGAATCGAAAATGTTCATTTACGGTCGATAGATGTTTAGATTTTCAGATTTTTCAGATTTTTTCGATTTTTCAGAGGGAGAATCGTGGATCGATTAACGCTATTAAACGATCAATAAGAAACGATCGATAAGAGTGAATCCGAGATCGTGATCGTGATCGTGATCGTGATGTATCGTGACAGATATTCTTGAGCCGTCTTATCCCATGGAAAAGAAGCTGAAGTTGAGTTAAGCGGCGCGTGTCGTTTAACCGATAAAATTTGTTTCTGGTATATTTTGCTTTTGATATTCGTATATCGAATATATCGGATATTGTCAATCGTCATCGGGATGCACCAAACGGTAAAAAGTAAAGGCAACGCGGATTCGCAGTCGGTGACGAAACAACGAATAACCGACAATGAGTAATCGTTCGTAGAAGAAAGGTATGTCGCGCAAAGTATTAAAGGAAGAAGAATGCTTAAAAAAGTAAGCTACGAGTTACGATAAAAAAAAAAGAAGAAAAAAAAAAAGGACAATGACGAACAGAATTTATCGCTCCGGTTGTTTACAGTGCGATTAGAACGGCGAGCAATTCTGCATGCCTTCGAAAAACGTTCATATACGTATAGTATACGTAAATAGTATGGCACGCCGACATTCCATAAATTATAAATAACCGCGTGTTATGAATATGCCACAGCGTGTAATAGCGTAAGACTAGCGAACTAGCGAACTATGCACCCTCGTGTCCCATCCTTTCATCGAACGTGCAACGACCGCGAAACATCGATCAGGCGACACAATCAACTTAATCGTAATAATCCGATGCGATAGTTGTTCGCGTAACGTGCATCAAATTTACAGATTTATCAAACAGAAAGTGATTCGTGATTCGATAAAGTAATATCTCGTGTGTTTAGTTACGAACGGATTATTTCTTCGCTCGTTATCGAATCTACGATCATCGCAGCATACGCTATACGCTAGTCGGAGAAATATAAATAAGCGAATAATAGATAATTATTAATGGCAAATTCATCGAAAGAACATGGGAAAGAACTTGAAAAGAAATTGAAATTGAGACAAAACGATGCGAAGATAGCGATAAATAACGACAAACATCTCAGATTAGATTAATAGAGGAGCGTGCGTTATAGCGATAGCCGGTACAATGATCCGGGAGTAATTGGTCGGAGGCTAAATCGAGAATACTTTTTCAATTGACACGACGTTCGCGACGTTCGACGATTAACAATTACCGAAAAATAGTATAACCGACAACTTTTACCGTCAACGTGTTTTTCCTTCTCCTTCTTCCCTTCTTCCTCTATCTCGCTTCTTTACTTTCTTCTTTGCCTTTTAAAACACGCGTAAACGTAGAAAACCTGCGCGTTTTACGCGCGTTTAAAAGACGAAAGAAACAAAAAGTCGAGATTGTTGTTCTAAACCTAAACACCGGAAGATATTATCCCTTCCTACGGCACTGTTGTCCACTCATCTGTTGTCCACTCGTCTGTTGTCCACGATCTTTGGCGATTGAGAAATAGCACTGGTTCGCTTATATAACGAGAAGCTGGAAATAAGACTTTATACAGGATGCGATTGTTCGAACACGTGCTTGCAACGCGTCAACTATCCACAAAAATTGTAGGTGCGCGAAAATCACATGTCATTTCGTCGCACACAATGAACGAGAAATGACGGAAAGATAATCCGTAATGAGAGAAAAGAATCGACAGTCTTTGAGAATTGTAAATGTTTATCTACGATCTAGATAGCTTCAATTCCCAAGTGGGATTTACATTCGTTATAGTCTACAGGTTGCTCGCGTTGATCGATCACTTTCGTTCAAGTTAAGACGACAGTGCCTCGCTTTCATTTACAATTCGATCCGCGAAAATGAATCAATGCGTGGGTTAGCCGAGAGCTACAGAGAGAAAGAGAGAGAGAGTTGGGATCAAAATGTACCAGTCACTTGTGTTTTCAACGACGAAACCATCAGTGTCTCAGTTACTATTTCACGGATATAAGGACTCTCGTTCCCATAACACGACATTTATCGAGATTCATCGGCGGCTCGAGAGGCAAGATTTTTAGGTCAGACAGAATTCTCCTTGGAAAAATCGAGTTCGAAGGCCCTGGCGATCATATAACGCTCGACTGATGAAAAAGTGATTCAAAGAAACACCGATCGTAAAGGGATAACAAGTGGTCGATAAAGAAAAGGATACTTGCAGACCTCGACTGCGTGTATTGCACCCCGTGCCCCGTGCCCCGTGCTCCGTGCTCCGTGCTCCTTACGGTGCAGCGCAGTGCTGCGCAGCGCAGTGCAGTGCAGTGCAGTGCAGTGCAGTGTGCACGATGATGTCTCTCGTAACGGCGGTCATCGTATCAGGATAAATACCATATTTAACACCTTCGGACGGTGTACCTGGCAATGTACATTCCTTTTTCCAACGTATCCAAATCGAAATATCGGAAACATATTTGTCGAGGCCGACAACTAGTAGCCAATAACGCAACGATGCGACGATTCGATGTTTAATTAGCAATAATTCCCGCTCCTTATGCAACCGTATGCGATATAAATATATTAGCGCTCTAATTATTTACCGTAAAGATGAAATAATCGCGATAAACTGCTCTATTTATTACGGTGCTAATGAAATTTTAAAATGTTTCCTACGACGCGTTTGAATAAACGGTAAAATAAACGTCAAATGACGGGTGTCGTACGGGCCTCGAATATGCTTATTAATGTGCATAATACGATAATATACATGATACATATATACATATACCTGCTTACTTTCTTGCTTCTTTAATTATGTCCATCTACCTATCTAGTAGATAACATTTAGTCAGTCAGTCACTCACATACAGCCGACCGACCGTTTGTCAATTATAGAAACGGTCGTTGAAAAATTGCGCGGTACAAAAACGGTTAAAAATATCGTTGCTGTACGATTTACATTGCGTCGTTGATCTTACGTCATTACTTAGGAAGCAGATCAATCGCGTTGACGTCGTCTGTCCAATATCGATTACAGCTAGGATGCGAATCTGTTGCACGTTACGCGTTCTTATTAATCGCAACCGTTGAATCGCTTACAGTCACCAGGAAGATCCAGCCTTTTGTCGCGAACGCGCAATACAATTGCGGCTTTTACTGGCAAACGCGTGGACAGTACGCGTACGTAACCCGATCATGGTCTCGAATCTGGTGGATCAAAGACTCGATTGTATCGCGAGCTTCGTTAGACGCTGTTTCAGTCGAGATAAGATTCGTCCGTCACAGCGAGCAACTTGTATTCGTCGGACAACTCCGCTAAAGCAGCGAGCAAGTAAACAAGTAAGTAAGTCTCTTCTGTATCCTCGTCTCCTTCAAAACCGTTCCGAACCGTGTAGAAACGTTACAACTTAAAAAAGTGAAAAGGCACGTCTATCTTACGTATCGATTACGTACGTATTTTGTCAGCCGATGATAAAATGCTTTAAAATCGGACATTTCCGAGGCGGCACGCGAATTCTACTCCTTCCTTCGACGATGCAAGCTTCTTAGAAAGACGAGTCGCTACGATAGGGCGTTTCGCAGCTGCAGCATCGTTCGATAATCGGCTACACCGTTAACTAACTTTCAGTGACTCGCAATTATCGTGTTACCAGGAAAAACCAGCGTCTTTGTAAAAATCTGCGTCGAAAATCGATTGTCCGATGTTTAAAACGTGTAAAGAAAGAGAGAAAATAGAAACCTGCCGCATTTCCGAATGCTCGTAAAAGCACGAACGATCGTCGCATCTTGACTTCGTCGTGTCTTCCCCAACTTCGATTCCTCCCACAGAAGAATCGAGGATCAACTCTTTTAGGTCGACTTTTTTAGGTCGTTCGACTCGTTTCTCCTTGCAAAAGGATAACTCGCTGTGAAACGAAGCAACAATGCGGGCAAATTTTCTCAGCAGAAGAAAAAATAAAGGCGAATCGGTCGCGACGTAGAAAAATATAGTTAGGGGTCGGAGAAGATTTCTGGTGGTGGCGCGAGAGAGTGAGTGAGAGGGAGTTAGAGAGGAAGGGGGGGGCACGCGCGCGCGCGAGGGAGGGAGAGGGAGAGAGACCTCGAGACGACCCTGGAAGGGCGCTTCGCGAAGCGCCGTTTCGAGAGAGGCGCCTTGCCGCGCAACTATAAATGCGAACGCGCCGACAAAAATCATCTCAGTGCCGAATGAGAAGCGAAAAAACCCACGGCGGACCTTCTGTGCGTGTTTGTGTACGAAACAGTCTCGATGACTCGGAAGCACGTGTGTACATCGTTGATTCGCAGGTTGTCGCGATTTTAACGCGGAAGGAGCAAGAACGTTGATCGTCACCGGTGCGGCGCGCGGCGCGGTGCGGCGCGGCGAGGACTCGGGTCGCAATCGAAATAACTTTGATCGTAGCTCGTGTTCTCTGCCGCCTTCCGACCTGTTGCCACAGGTGCATCTACGTTCCGTCGTCGCCGTGGTGGATCGTGACCGCGATTTTATAGGATTTTATATTTATAGGATATAAGATTCACAGTGGCGAAATCCAGTAGCGGAACATCCTTGCACCGAGACAGAGAACCGCCGCCAATAAAAGTGATTTACGATCGTTGAGCTGACGATCGGCGTGATACGAGGTTACCGTGAGAATCCGCGTTCTGCTCGCATTCTACTCTCCGAACACGTTGTAAATCGTTCGTCGAGTGAGGAATGGGCCATTGGATCGAACGTGCTACTACGTACTATCACTGGGGGACGTAACATAATCGAAATTGAACGAAAAGGAGGGAAACTTGAACTCGGCTTGTCACGTCTTACATTTAATACGTACAACTTATTGATATAAGTGTAACTACCAAAGGTTAGTAGTATCTCTTTACGTCAGTCTTAGCTATCTTAAAGTTATCCTTTTCAAGTATTACATCAACTAATAAGTAACAGATTAAGTAAGTATCGTACGATATATCTTATCGTGGATCGTTGCGATATGTAGAAAACGTTAGGAATCGTTACGCGTCGTTCATAAATTTGGAATAACTCGGTATGACTCGGTCCGATTTCAAAACGAATCGCGTATCGAGAATAAACAGAAGACGGAAGAGATTCAAATCGATTCGATCGATGTTGCCGACGATGTTCCTGCGCGCGTTACCTGTCGCTTGAAATCGCTGCATACATGCACGTACATACTTGCGAGCATGTATCGTACCATTGTACGTACGCAGATAGCTGGTTGTATAGATACGCTGGCGGTTACGTTAACGCCGTTAATGCGTCCGACGCTTGGACATGGTTTTTTTTTTTTTTTTTTTTTTTTTTGGCATTAACGAATCGTTTTTCTATTCTACGATAAATTAACGATAACGATGACGATCGATCGGTTTTTAACGGATAGGAACAGCTTCGACAGCGACTCGTTCGTCAAAGTCGCTTGAAAAAGCATTAACGAAAGGTTGTTAGCGTGCAAAGGCGATAACAAATTTTTATTGCGTCCGTGTGTACCAGCGTCGCGATTAAATCAATATAGAAGCATCGACAGGTTGAACGAAATACAAGTGGCATATTTATTTAAGCACCGGTTCAACCGTCACGATTGTCCAGCATTGTACGTTACACTTGCGAAAACATATCCACCAGTTGGAAGAATAAACGACCGCTTGTTTCGAGAATTCAGCTTGAGAAAGAGAGAGCGAGAGAGAGAGAGAGTGAGAGAGAGAGAGAGAGAGAGAACGAGGGTGGGAGGGAGGGAGAAAGAAAGAGAGAAAGAAAGAGAGAACGAAAGAGAGAAAGAGGGAAAGAAAGAAGGAAAGAAAGAAAGAAAGAAAGAAAGAAAGAAACTGTAGAACT
Source organism: Bombus fervidus (assembly GCF_041682495.2). NCBI lineage: Eukaryota > Metazoa > Arthropoda > Insecta > Hymenoptera > Apidae > Bombus > Bombus fervidus. The sequence goes on from NC_091528.1 coordinate 11,874,308, forward strand.
GACCGGAACCGTACAATTTTCCATTCCGTCCCGTTCGATTCGATTCGATTCGATCGTACCGTTTCCGTCGCGCAACTCGCCATCCGTCTCGCGTAACACGACAGTCGTACCTGCGATCATTTTCGAACATTATCGCGAATCTTGCACGTAGAATCGGTATCATCGCAGGCTTTCCTGTTGAACGTCAGCGATCTTTATACGTAATTGCGAACGTGCACGAGACCGCGTCATAACGCGTGCTTTGTGCAAGCGTCTCGCTGTGATCGTTGGATCACGATGTTTCAGTTTCTTACGTGAATTATTAGAAAAAACGGAAACGAGGGAAACGAGGAAAAAAAGCACCGGCATTCGCAACAACGATCTATTATCCGATAGTGGAGCAAACATAAAACTGCAACTATACTCGTATACCTTGTAGGTTTATACGATCGATAGGCGAGAATCCGATAGAGGGATCGTCCATTTGGTTAAATTTCCTCGGAAAACGATGGTCGCGCGATTCGTCGTTTCAAAGAGAACGAGATAACGTGGATAAAGAGAAAAATAGAGAAATGACGACTCGCGTGCGAATCTGTCACGACGAGAAGCGATAGAGACGCGATAGAAAATCGCGCGCGTCTTGCGACTGTGAATCACGAAACACATCGTATGCCATATCGTCGCTCTAAGAACGATCGCTTAGGCTTTAAACGGGTGCGATTATTCGATCGGCTGCGCAAGCCCTTGCGAAAGATAGTCTCGTTGGAAGCTTCCGGCTTCTACGAATTTGCTTCTTTTAAGAAAGTTGCTTTCTCTCTCTCTCTCTCTCTCTCTCTCTCTTTCTCTGTTACAGATAAAATTCGTGCGACGCGATGATCACTCGAGCGAAACTGTGGTGGAGGGTGGCATGCTCTGGTCAGAAGAAAGCGGTAAGGGAATTACACTTTCGTGCAACTTTGTTCGATTCGATGGTCGATGAATCGTTTTCGATCGTTTATCCGCAATGGATGGATAACGGTGTATAAATAAAGCAAGAGCTTTAAAGATGGTTTGCGCAATCGCGAACGCGGCGGTCGACTCGCGCTGCAACTATCGGAGGAAGCTCTCTTCCTAAACATGTTCGTTCAGCTTTGTCTTATCGTTATCTGATGAATACTCGATAGAATGTCGATGGTACCGTGGCAGGTTGGAAACGTTTCGACGACAGTCGTTAGCTGGAGAACGGCGTCGAACCGTTTTCACCAGTGTCCGACGGATCCGCGATTAATTGGCAAGGAGCGAGCAACGACGAGAGACATCGTACGAATATCGGACGAATCGTAGGAAGAATGGCACGCAGGAGGACACGAACGGCGAGACTGAGCGACCCGAGAGAGACAGTGTCGAGGGGAAAAAAGCAAAAGGCCACCGGCACGCGTTGCACAAGTGTACGCGAGTAACAACGAGACAATGCGCTCGAACGATCGCGATCTGTTGCGGTAATCATCGCGATTCGACGTATCGGTGGAGAAGATGCGCGCGGGCTTGTTTCCACGAGGCCAGTTGAGAGCGACGTTACATCGGATTTTCGAGATTCGTACGCGTAATCCGTGTCATTTCCTTGCATTTCTTAGGTTGGATCGGGCGCGACACGCGCAACCCCGATATTGGTTGAAACGCGGAAACCGATACCGACCGATACGAGATACGAATCGATGGAAACGGCACACCGGATCGCAAATGCCGGATCGTAGCTATACTACTATACTATTATCGTTTACCGCGCTTTTTACCGCGCCGCATTTGTGCCTGCGACGAAGGTGATTTTCAAATCAAAATGGTATTCAAAGGTGTCGGTACTTTTAGATATTCGCTGGCCTGGCGGCGCATTCTGGACAAATATCCGTGGGGCTTGGTCAAGGATTCAGCGCGATTTTAGTGCCGCAACTATTGGCCAGTCGGTTGGCGGACGCCGATGAAACGTCTTGGATCGCTGCCCTAGGTGTCATCTCTAATCCTTTGGGCTCGTTAATCGCCGGACTATGCTCAGAGTGGTTCGGAAGAAGATCGGCTATCGCGTTGGCCAGTTTGCCTCATGCCGCTGGATGGTTGTTGATAGCGTTGGCGAAAAGCTTGCCTCTGTTATACGTGGGCAGATTCGTCAGTGGAATCGGCATGGGCATGGCAAACGGCCTATACCTTTACGTCAGCGAGGTATTTCTCCCTTTGATTCGTTACATCATATAATTAACAGCTTATACCAGCTTATACGAAATATGACAATTAACGTTTGACCGGTGAAAAATATTACAGGCCGCCGCACCAAACCAGAGAGCCTGGCTGGGAAGCTGTGGCCCGGTTTTAGTTTCGCTCGGTGTCCTGATGATCTACTCGTTGGGAGCGTTCACCACGTGGGAAAAGGCCGCTGCCATCAGTATAGCACCTGCTATACTCTCGCTGGCGCTAACGCGGTAATAACTATTTTCATTCCTATAATAACTATTTTACTCCTTAATTCTTATCTATTCTCTCTCTCTCTCTCTCTCTTCTTCTCTTCTTCTTCTTCTTCTTCTTCTTCTTTTCCAACTTGCCAGTATGATCCCGGAAACACCGAGTTGGCTAGTCGCTCGAGGACGAAACGAGGAGGCGAAGGAATCCTTGTTGTGGCTACGAGGCTCTAGTCTAACCACCGACAAAGAGTACGAGGAACTTTGCGAGGCAAACGTGAAAAGAGAAGAGGGAAAAGAGAGTCTGTTGAAAGCTCTTCACATGCCAAGCGTGTGGAAGCCTTTCCTCGTGCTGTTCGCTTTCTTCGCGCTCCAGCAAATGTCGGGCATTTATATAATCCTCTTCTACACGGTCAGCATCCTCGAGGACATCGGTATCGACCTGAACGAGTATTCCGCGAGCGTTGGAATCGGTGTGATCAGGTTGTTCGCGTCGATAGCCGGCGCTGGCCTAGCCAACAGCTTTGGCAGAAAAGCGCTAGCCTTCGTCAGTGGCTTAGGAATGGCGATCTCTGCCGTAGGCGTTGCTCTCTCCTACAGGTTCGTATCTTTTCCGCTTGTTATTAACTCGACTCTTTTCTTCCTCTTCCTCTTCCTCTTCCTCTTCCTCTTTTCTATCGTCTCCGTAAAGCTTTGGTCAGCCTGGTCTAGCGAGCACGAATGCATGTATAAATTCGACGAATCATCGGCAGTGTCCACGTCGAATTTAGCTCTTGGATGACGGTTTGTACAATACCTAGTGCGTAATTCTAGTTTATAGGTGTAATCGGAGCCATAAAATGAGCAATTCCTCCCATAATCTATTTTTTTTTTTTTTTTTACTTGGCGTAATAGCATATTTCATAATATTATTATACCAATATTAGCATAATAGCGTAATTCGTATACGATATAAAACACGATCAAACACAATAAGTTTGCTCTAGTGAATGGTATATTAACGTAATATATGAACGTGATCGTTCAACTTTGGCGATAGATAATAATAGCCAGGCTGAAAAAGGCAAACGTTTCTCTCCTTTTAGTCCACTCTGTTCGTTTTTCTACTTAATCACGTTCGTTGACACGAACTCGATCCAAATTAATCAAATTAATCGATGCAATTTTCCTCACAGGTTCAAATTGCCATCGGTGGTATCCTTGGCATGCATCGGAGGCCACGTAGGCTCCTCTATGATAGGATTTCTCACTCTGCCATGGGTCATGACTTCCGAACTCTATCCGCTAAGGTTCAGAGGATCTTTAGGAGGCATCACTACCAGTATCGTGCAAATGTTAACGTTCGCAACCATCAAAATGTATCCTAATCTGCAACCGATAGTTGGTATCGAGTGCTTCATGTGGACGTTCGCCGTAGCTTCTAGCTTAGGAGCCGCGTTCGCTCTCACCATCCTCCCCGAGACCAGAGGTCGAAGCCTCGACGAAATAGAAAACGGATTCTCGAGGAAACTCGCGACAGACCCGCCCGCCAATGTTCAGCCAACAGCCGCCATCTTTCTTCAGCCTAATGATATCACGCTCGAGAAATTTGCCTCGATACCCGAGGAGAAGCATCGCAATATCACGACAAACGCGTACGCTTACGACAATTTCTGCATCGACTTAACCGCCGACCACATAGAAAAGAACAAAAAGGAAGCTGCCAATGATTCCGAAGCGAACCGTCATCGTCTCACTCGCGCCATCTCGTCCGAGCACGTGTATTTCTAACAGCCACCGATCCTTTCTTCTCCAGCCACCCGATATCTCTCTTTTTACGCTTTTTCGCCAACCAACGCGTTCTTCCTTTCTTTTCCATCTACCATCCTTGTCCTACCTACTCTTATTATTTTAGACTGCTCGGTATTTATCTTTTTATGCAAACTCCTCCTTCTAGAACAACGATTTCCCAACGTTTCCCGCCCCACTTGCACAGCCAATTTTTCATTCTTAATTACAGCCAATAGTTTGCGCAGTTTCCAACTAGATCCGGACCAATCGGTATCGTGAATTGTCGAGACGACAAATTTCACCACCTGGCTCGTCTTCCCCGATCTCGTCTTCCCGTCTATCCTTATTTATTCCCTAAATACCTTGTTTCTCCGATCGTCGAGACTAGAATAGTGGAAACGAGCAGCCGGCAATTCGCTACACCTAAAAGGAACGACCATTTTCCTTCGTTCCTAAAAGTATGTACTTGCAAGTATATACATGTTTGTACAAGCGATCGTTAACCATCATCATCAACGTACTCTGTGTACCGGCTTCTCTAATTACCTTTCTACATAAACGTATACATATACGTTTATATTTATGGAATTATATTATATGCCTGCTACGTTCGAATATCTCCGAATCGATTCGCCGCGCTATAAGTCCACATACTTGTAAATATAATTTTCTTCCTACAAAGTGTATATAATTTTATTTCCTATCAATAAATGAATTATTTTTGCAACAATAGCTTTCTTACAATTTACCACGATAAATTTCTCACCTTTCCTAGATTCGTCGCCGAGTTCGCCGATACACCGGTAGCAAGAAAGCCGACGCGGTCTAACAAAGAAAATTACGCGATCGTAAAGCTAGACTAGAATTAGTCGTTTGCCACTAACGAGAATCAAAACTATCACCAGTACTTCGCTACTTTGCACGTGTGTACACACGCTACCCTTCTTACTAACAATTATCCTACATAAAACTTGTAACAATACCAATAATCTAGCAGCTGTCTATCGTATACTCTCCATCATCGTCGTCTCTGCTTCTTCGTCTATTCTACTCTTTTAACGTTTGACCAGCCAAAAGTGCTCTGCCATCTATCGGATCCGGCTGGAACTGCAGAAAAGTAACAGGAGTATAGAATGTGCGAGTAGGTATCTCGACTCCTGTTAGACAAGGACGGCTATACCGTGCGACAAGGACAGACGTACACTTCTCCCTCTAACTACACGATTATTCCTTAATTATTCTTCTCCCTGGTAAAAATCATGAACTTTCAGCATCGCAAGACAAAGGTGGAACCTCTGGCAACATTCACACACCGATTTCAATCGGGATTTACCTTTAATTAATTAGTTGTGGACATTTATCGTAGCAAATGTCGCGGTATTGGTCGGCGAACTTTTTACAAATACCAATTTTACGCCGTATTATCCATATTATCCATATGATCCATATGTCTAAGAAATTGGAGAAGCTTCCTTAGATCCTGTACTAAATTCTGTGTGCATGAAAGATCGCAAATTAACCGCGTGTAGCGAGAATTATGTGAAAATTCGCGACGTCGGCCCCGGCTGACCAGGGAACGCCGTGGATAATTATTAAAAATCGAATAATTAACCAGAAATTCCGGTCGAAATCGGCGCCAAACCGTTCTCAGATATATTCTCTATATTCTTCGACTTCAAAAGTGCAGGATTTTGTCCCAGAAACGGAACAATTGTCGAAAATTCGATGAGAAATTAGAAAGAGACGCGTGTCTGTCCTTGTCGCACAGTGGTGCGCTCCTTGTTTAACAGGAACTCGTCTGGGATACACTTTCTTGCGCGTTCTATATTCCTGTTAGTTTCTTGCGATTTCGGTCGGGTCCGATAGATGGCAGCACCTGGTTGCTCGTTGCTGGTAAATCCTCTCACTAAGAGATAGCTTATCCACCTCGTATATTACTGCTAGTCTGCTATGCGATATCAAAGTACTTGCACGATACGTGCATTTTCAGTATCCATAATTCCAGGCACGTACGATCATAGTCGATGATCAGATTGTCGGACAAATTTTCGTTTGTAAAAAAAAAAAAAAAAAAAAAGAAACCAATTAAGTGAATTAATTTGTCATCTTTTATGATGGCATTTACCGGATTAGAGCCTCCGCTCTCTTCCTACATTCCCCTTTTTTTCTTTTCTTTTCTTTTTTTTTTTTTTTTTTTTTCCCCCCTAAGAAACGCATGTATCAAGATTTACAACTTTTACGCAATCGATCGAAGCAATCGCCCGAATAATATTTAATTTCTCGCAAACTACCATCAAATTTTAATCCAAATTCTACGTAATAATTACTCCATTTCTACTATGATCGTATGATAAAGATTACGATCTAAACAGCTTTCGCTATAGTATACAAGACAAGAACACAACAATTTCGTGTATTTGTAATATGACTTTATTAATTATATTTAATGTAATACAACATACTATCTAACGTATCAACCTCATAATGCAAAGTTTACGCCATCAGATGTGAAAATTGCATAGCTGGTAACTCGTAAGGATCTGCATATGTGTACAATTCACCGAATAGCGGTGCAATATATGTATCTTCTGGGACACTTTCGTATATCGGCGTTCCAAAATATGTGCCTACTTCCCAAAATGGGAAATCCTTCATTACATCGGCTTCTAATTCTCTCAATCGTTTCAGATGTTTTAACACCCTGTGACAAAGAATTGTTCTTGCTTTAAATGCAAAAATCTTTCAAAAATCAGGCTACCAGTAATTACATAATAGGTTAGAAAATATACACGATACATTCGTATAACTAATAAATATGTATTAGAAAAATAGCATAATACATGAAATGCAAACGAGGATAATAGCAAACTATATTGCTAACGTTTATGAAATTCTACTAGCAAATAGCATAACTTGTACAAGATATCTTTCTCGCGGCAAATTACGCGACATCCATTATAAGACAATTATGCTTACAGCCTATCTTTTTCTGCCAACAAGATGGGCACTGTTGCTAGTTCCCGACTTTTCGTTTCAAGCATTTTTTTTCGCTCGCTTACCCAATTTTTATAGTATAGTGGAGTTGCGACGATATTGGTAACAATAAATAACCCCACACCCATACGACCTAAAAATTAATTATACTTTGTTCTACCATTATAATTTTATATAAGGTGATTTTGCCACATAATTTGCTCTTGTAAATTAATATTTTAACTAAATTCCATTAATTTTACTTTCTGATAACTTTGCATATCGTTTTTCAAATATTTCATATACACAAGTACACAAGTAGTTAAAGAAACAATTGTATATTCAAATTTATTAATTTCAATTAATTTCAGTCTATTACTACTTTAAAAATTCCGAGTCAAATTCCAATGATCTATTAGATAATAAACTAATACATAGGTTAAGTAGGTTATAGGTTAGTTTGTACCTGCTAGAAAGGCACGTAACTTGATTCGTTTGATATTGAAAGGAGGATATCCTCCCTTAGGAGGTAAATCTTGAGGTCCTGTTTTCGGCCGAGACATCCTTTTTAACTTTTCATTAGCTGTATAATCGACGAATAAGTTAATAAAGACGGACAGTATAACATATACGACTTTGGTTAAAACATAGAACAACACTAGCACTCCTGGTGAATATTCCAAAAATTATTTTTCAACCTATACATACGTACGTACGTACGTACGTACATGTATATACATATACACGCACATACATATGTGTATGCACGGCTTCTCTTATACATGTATATATGTATGTACATGAGCTGCAGTAAACAGCTAAAACTTTCGAATTAGGCCTTTTAATTCTCACCTTTATATGTATTTTAGAAATTTCTATAAATATTAATACGATTAATATTCAGTGTTCGGAAAATGTAAAAAGAAAAATGAGGAAAAGCAAGGTTAAACGAAAAAGGAAAAAATATTGAGCAGTTGTATTCATTTAGTATTTTATTATTTAAAATTTTGATAAACCATATTATAAAACTTTAATAAAGTACGTTGAAATAGCCAATCATACTTAAATATTGCTACTATATCTAAAAATGGTTACCACAACGATATTTTAATATTAAAATACAGTATCGAGTAAACATATTTAAGCGTTTGTATCACACATCGATGTGTTAATTAATTATACACAAATTTGTAACATACAATTATATATTAAATAATTTATTCTTATTTATCTTATTATATATACAGTAAGTAAATACAGGGCGACAGAACTCTATAATATCAGAGATATCAGTCGAAAGCAATTTTCATATAGAAGAACAAAGTATAAGAAGGAAATAAAAGGAATTTAATCACTTTTTTTATCGTTAGTCGATTGAACGCATTTGCTGTATTCGTCGTTTAACCGATCATATTCCTTGGCAAGGGATTCTGCTTGCGACTTTATAGCTTCTTTATCTTTCTTTTCTCTCGCAAGTTGATTTTCCAATTCTTCATTTTTTATCTTTAATTCGTTAATTTGAGCTTTCCATTCTAACGTTACTTTATCATGAGCCTCGTTCGAGTCATTTTGAACAGTCTCTCCGCTAATTTTTTGTTGTAACAACAAATGTTTCGCTGTTGTAGTTGCCGATTCAGCTTGACGCGTAACTGCTTCACTTCGTGCCAGTAGAGCGGCTTGATTAGAGATTAAAATTACAAGACGACGTATAACAAGACTTAAGAACAGTGAGAAACCAGATATATGAAAGTTACGTTGTGCCCTGAATAGTTTCATGCTACCTGTATAAAATAATAATGGGATCAGAATCAGATCCTAAATTCAAGATAGATTCAAGAGAAATACGAATATACACCTTGCAATCCGGCATCAACATGATGATGATCTCTCTCTACGGCTACAACTGTAGAATACTTTCGCATTTCTCTAATAGCATCCAATAAAATCACAACTAATATTGCAAGCAAAATTAAGAAATAAATTGACGCTCTATCGCTTAAACTTTTTAAAAACTGGGATTTAAAAATCTTTTGCCATCTCGTAGGTGAAATTATTGGTAACACCAATAGTAAAACTATTATGACTTCGACGTACAGAAATCCAGCGATTAAAGACCACTGAAGACTCATGATTAAACACTGCTTAATTTCTGTAAATATCTAGATATATCACAAAACATTTAGATGCTGCATATTCATCTGTCCAGTTAATAATTTCTATAGGCACCATTAAATAATCTGACCGAAAGATGTTTATAGAATATATGTCAAAGTTTTATATTCATATGGACAGAAATGTTTAATAAAAATCATTTAATTAGATAAATAGGTACCTCTATAACATATGAAATATTATAATACTGAAATCCTTATGAGTAAAAATAAAGTTAAACTTTGTCTCAATGGAAATAAAATTACTGCCTTTTCTTATTGCAATCTAATAGTTTTCAATGCGTAGATTCTGAAAATGCAAATCTTAATTTTAACAATCCAGCGATTCAAAAGTTGTACGTATGTAAAGTTAAGCGTTTTCAGCGTATTTAACAGCTTATTTTAATGCCATGCTGCTTCTATCTATCACCTGATTGGCGGACACAAATGAGCATTTATTCTCCTTCTTTCTTTTTTTTTCCGTGGGTACCTTTGCCGGCTGTAATTAAAACATCGACACGTATTGTAGATAAACTTTACCGTAAATTAACGTATTAACGTAAGCGGCTGGAATCTTATTACTAACTCCAACCTAATTCAGTACTCACTTGCAGTAAATTCCATGCTCTAATTTTTACTGTTTTAGGGGCATATATCTCAAGGAAAATATTTCACTTTTTCCGTCTAAGTGGTCGCCGTTCGCGTGTACTTGTCATAGCCAGCGACTCCAATCACTGAACGAATCGTGGATAGAAAAGCCAACACGACTGGTCAAATACGCTAAGAACGTTCAACATTACGTACTCGTAACATTTACACTGCTGGATTCCTAAAGTTAAGACTTACATTTTTGCATTCTATCCATTGAAAACTATTGTAATGAAAAATGACAATAATTTTGTTTCCATTAAATCAAAGTTCTGCCCATATCGTTATTTTAATAAAATATTAATTGTTATCCTTACCTTCTATTTATTTCTTTTTTTTTTTCCTTTTTATTTCTTTTTTCTTTTCTTAGATCACAACTGTAACAAAAATTATTATCGTATAATAACATCTTTAAACATTATATAAGTATAATAATGACAAAAATTAAAATTTACAACAGTGTAACCAAAGTTAAAAATAAAAAAATAGTCAACAACACATGTCATTTGTTTAGACTACTTCTATAATTTTAAACGTATTACATACGTTCTAACCAATATTTATATATATTTATAGTAAGAGTTTAAAAACTATTATTTTAATACATTTAAAATAAACTGACCTGTTAATCATGCTCACATAAACACTCGCTAGGGAAAATCGTTTTAAGATTAGGTTGTGAAAAATCAATATGGAAGACGACAACAAAGCCCTCGTTTTTTCGAAATAGATAAAGGACGAGTAGACTGTTTCTGCCTCTGCCTCTGTCTCTGTTTCAGACATTTATAGCATTTCCGCTCCGAATGTGTAAATCCTCTTGCTTTCCATGTTGATTTTTCACGACTCAATTTTCTTCTATACTTTTGGCAGGAAGGAAATATTCTACTCCATATCTCTGTAACTACGTATTTATGTATCTTGACTTATCATCAGATTTGTCAATATTTAGCTAATAATTCATATATATATATATATATTCATATATTTTTTAATGTATCGTAATACAACGATATATTTCTATACATTGCGATATTATAGATTCCATTAAAAATATATGGTCATATTTATATTTGTATACATGTGACGTATATTTGGCAATTAAAAACTCATATTCTTAATATAAACATTCCACAAATTACAGGTACAATGGCCTTGCCGGGCTAGGTGTCCGAATTAAAAACTAAGGCTATCACCGTCACGAATATATCTGTTAAAAACAGTGTAAAAGATCTTATTTCACCTGCATTCAAACATTCAAATACAATGCACGATGCGTGAGAATGCTGAGAGGTAGAGACGGGGGAAGAGTGATGAAATAATGTTCCAAAAATTAAAGGTTTATTGTCAGGAAATATCGATATTAACTTTCTAGTATGAAATTAAAAGTTAGTATCCTTGTGTCGAGATAAGGAATCAATCAGATAAATCTTATTAGAAAGAAATTATGTTATGCTTTATTACCGTTACCTGTTGTTACTTTTAACTGAAAGCTCTCTGCCAACAATCGCGAAATTTGTAGGTTATATATTTATTCCCGAATTTTAATTTATATAGTTAAATGAAATAAAACTAAAATTATATTATAGAGATTTTAAGAAAATGCAGGGTAACTTTCAATTGCTGCTTCCTGATATTATTATAAGTTACTTAATGCACAGGCGACTCTTGTGGATACAAGAATGTATTTATAGAATATCTTACCCTTTACTTTTCTTTCTTTCCTTTTTTTTTCTTTTTTCTTCTTTTTTCGTTCAATGATTCTACATGATTCTCTATGATCTCTATAATTATTTTTATAATAAATGATTATATTTTTGTGAATATAAATTTATGAAAACACTTAAAACATATGTATATTTTGCAAAGTATCGCCTTCTTACTTATAATTTAAGTAAATGCTTATGTTACAAAGCGAAATTCGAATTTGCGATAGAATTGTGAACCTACCCTTACGATAAAATTTTGTACTGCAATGTATATGTATATCTATCTATACATACGTATGCGCGTATGTATATACAATGTGTGTAGGTTATATGTTACATATTTTTTTCCTGATTAACGTATATTTAAACATATTAGTGTAATAACAATAGAACGGTACTGTAGCTTTGATGTACATCTAAATCCAATTGTTTTTATCATATGCATATAAATAATTACAGTGATTGTGTAAATATTATGTCTTATTCATGATAAATAAAATATTAATTTTAATCGATGCAGTGTTCCCAGATTTTGGTATAGTTGTAACCTTATTAATAAAGAATAATAGTTTTGTAAGCAGTTGCTATATTATTGATTGCAGCAATCAAATTAAAGTATGTAAAAAATAAAGGATACGTACACATTTGCTGTCATACGTGCATTGACATTACTCGCAATCTGTTAATATTCAGTTAGTAAAACAAAAAAAGGACATCGAAAATTTCTTACATACGTATGTGTGCGATTTGACTAAATATTAAGAAAAAAAGCAATTACAAGAAGAATGTAGTGAAAAATGTATTTTCATTTTTCATAAAATATTATTTTGGTATAACAAAACTTTTGGCATTTGACAATAAGAAATGTAATATTGAAATTGTGATTAAGAGATATTGCTTTCAATTTTATTAGTTTGCAAATTAAATGAGAGTACAGATCATGTAGAATATTAGTATGATATTTGTCTTTACATAAAAATTACATTTTATTAATACGCTTAAATGGTGTTAAAAAGAATTATTTATTTATATCAATCTTACATGTGTTTCAGGTAACCGGTCCTACAGTTTATTTAATTATTGGTGACATAATATTTTTACTGGCAGAGGTAATAAGATTTGGAAGTAATTTGTTGTGAGTTTATCAAAAAATAAATTTAAACAGACAGTATGGGTTCTGGACAAAGTACTCGTAAACTTACTATCAATAACGAAGAAATAGGTGTAATAGAAATATCGGAATCTGTTGTGGAGCGTTTAACTCAAAAAGTGCCTGAAACAAATATTAACGTGGCAAGTGAAGTAAGATCTACTACTTTAGCAGAGCCGTCTTCTAAAAAAACTGTTTCTCAACAATTACCTCAAAGTGGTGATATACTAGCGAATGCTGGATATCCCACGTATCATCCACAATTAACTTTAACCGCTCTTCAAATACAGCAACAGAATGAACAAGAATTTCGTAAACAGGATAATTATTGGCAACAACGCTTGCAGAAATTGGAACAGAAACATTCAGAAATTAATGAAATCATTAACGCAGAATATAAAAAAGCAGCGGAACAATTGTATATTGATGGTATATATAAATTTGCCACTTTCTTTTGTAAAGTTATGATTACTCTGTATGGTATTCATAATTAAATTAGTCTTGTATTAACCACTCTTAACATTTTGTACACATTCGTTAATAATTATTAATAATTGTACGCATGATTATTCTTTTTTAAACTTTCATAAGATTTATATATTTATATAATATAAAATATAATATATATATATATATATATTTAAAATATTTATTGCTTTGTACAATTTGTACACATATACTCATACATGCACGCTGCATACAGAATACATATCATTTACTTCTATAGTATGTTATTTTTAAGTTAAATATATATATATATATATATATTATATAAACAGATACAGATATAAATAGCATTCTTTAAACACTATATTGTTTATAAGTTGTTTATACTGCAAACTGATAATTTACCTTTTATTATATCTTTTTGTAGGTAAAAAAGGGGTAAATATTCATGATACTGTCCAACCATGCAAAAATAGTTCTGAGAAAGTGTTCAAATGTTACCAGGATCATCCTAAAGAAATTCTGAAGTGTTCTACCTTAGTCGAAGAGTTTTCTAATTGCGTAGATCAGCGTCGTGCGCGTGTGATTGCAGCACGTTGTTAATATATCTTAATATTGAATTATTAGTAGCCAAACGTAATGTTATTTAATAAAAAAATTTCGAAAAATAAATTATCCGAAAATAAATTATGTAATATGTAAATTATGTAAAATATTCAGACTTTGTACACTTATTTTTATAATACTAGTAACAATAAGTAATATTCCTATTATGAAATATCACATTTAAATAATATAAAAATACAACAAATGAAAACAGGATCGATTAAAATACAAGAAAGGTAAATGGCAGTTAGAAATAAAATACTACATATAGATATGTAATCACGAGAATCACATTAATGTGTTACGTATATATCTCGTATGATTTGACATGATTCGAAAACAATTATTTGTTAAGTGATAATTTTCATTATCGTAATTTTGTATCAATACTCTTTATTTATTCGGATAAAATTTGAATAATAGATGTAATTGAAGCACATTTCTATGACTTCCACTCATCTTTATTCGTTTATGTTTTTCGCGCTTCTGCCTTTATACTCTTCTAATTAATTTCTATCAAAAAGCGAGGAAATCAAAGACACGTATATACATAGTCATATCAATAATTACATCTTTTGTCCTATCATCTCGTCTGGCTAAAATTTCTTCGTGTCTAAACTCATTTCCATAAATCTTTTCTAGGAGATGACTTACTTTTTATTCTCATAGCCTAATTTCCCCCCCTGAAATACAATAACTTCCTGCCCAAACATCTTTTTTCGTGCCGTTACAAATAAGAGAGTAATCAAGGGTGGCAGAGTTAGGTGGAACAGCTTGTATAAATTTATGATTATCTTTTAATTTACTTTGAAAACTGTATTCACGATACATACATATGCATACTTCGCACTTTGTACCATTTATTTTTACACTATATACGTGGAGGTACCAGTTACTTCTTACATACTGGTATGTATTTTTAGTGTCTAATGTTTTGTATAAAATCACATAACAATTATTTTTAAATAATTAATTAATTAATTCATTAATTAATTATTTATTTGATTATGACGAAATACTGGCCAATTTTGTATATTTAGCGCATTATAATTAACGCAAAATAAGCAACTTTTGCCAATTAATAATATAAACATTAAGATTGCTAGTATCACTTGCCAATTGGAAACGTTTTAGAAAGAAATTACGTAAAGTAAGATAAAGATGAAACATTTTACTTGTTACGGATTTAAATACGATATATAATATATTGCTTCATTATTCAATATCGAAAGACTTTTGACTTCGTGCAAATGAATTACTAAGTTTAGAATATTGGCAATCCTGATGATGAATGAATCATCATATAGTTGATAGCAGTCAACTAACAGGTTAGTTTAGATTTTAAAGGTATTACGGTAATTGTTTTTATTATATTTGCGTCGTCTGTAATATATTTAATACGCATTCTAAAGACATAGAAAATATTTTAAATGTATTTATTTCTTTTTGGTACTTTATACAATTTAAAACTTAATTTTATAATTTCTATTTTGCATAATGTCCGATGATAAACATTTGCAGTTATATGTACAGATAGAATTTGATCGATGTCAATCAATTAAAGTTTCATTTCAGTTAAACAAATTTCTAAATCATAAATAACTAATCTAATAATTTTTATCTAATTCTTATTACATGTTAGTACGAATCCAATATTGTTATATATTTTCTAGTTTGTTTATGTTTCTACTTAATTATATCTATTCGAATTGTTAATGTAGACGATGAATAGTTGGTTTGAATTTAATACTTTATTGCTATTAATTTTAGTACGTAATTCTTGTATGTATGTATGTATGTATGTATGTATGTATGTATTATTATTATTGACAATAATAATTTTTCTATACGATATTTCAGATGTGTAAATCCATTACAATAACAAATAAACATGAGCCTGCACTGGACTTTAATTGCTGGATTTCTTTATTTTGAAATTGTAGTAGTTTTATTATTAGTATTACCAATTATTTCACCTAAAAGATGGCAGAAGCTTTTTAAATCTAAATTTCTAAAAAGTTTAAGTAGTCAAGCATCAGTTTACTTCTTATTTTTACTTGGAATATTGGTTTTGTTTCTATTGGATGCTATTAGAGAAATGCGAAAATATTCTACAGTTACCGAACATAAAGAATATCATTTGAATGCTGAAATGCAAGGTATGTGTGTGCGTGTGTATATATATATGTACATTTCTAGTGGCATATTTATGGTATTTTATCTATTTAGAGAACTAATTTCTATTCCACTATTATTTTACATAGGCAATATGAGATTATTCAGAGCTGAACGAAACTTTTACATAGCTGGTTTCGCACTGTTTTTAAGTCTTGTTATACATCGACTTGTGATTTTAATTTCTACTCAAGCCACTCTGTTGGCACAGAATGAAGCAGCTATGCGACAGGCTGAATCTGCTACTACAACAGCGAAACATTTATTGTCGCAAAAGACAATCGGAGAGATCGCACAAAATGACTCAAATGAAGCTCATGATGAGGAAATAACAGAATGGAAGAATCAAGTTAAGGAGCTGCAAGCGAAAAATCACGAATTGGAACATCAGCTTACAAAAGAGAAGAAAGATAAAGAAGCTATAAAATCACAAGCTGAATCTCTTACCAAGGAGTATGATCGCTTAAACGACGAACATAGCAAATGTCTTAATTCAAGTGGTAATAAAAAAAGTGATTAAATGATGGTTTTGTTACATCCTTCATCCTTTTCAAGTTTTTCTTCTTCGTTATTTAATATTTACATCAAATTTTGTTGTAATGCATATTTTATATTATATACATATATATGATATATATATATATATATATTATACATTAATTT
Organism: Bombus fervidus; assembly: GCF_041682495.2. Classification (NCBI taxonomy): domain Eukaryota; kingdom Metazoa; phylum Arthropoda; class Insecta; order Hymenoptera; family Apidae; genus Bombus; species Bombus fervidus. The sequence goes on from NC_091528.1 coordinate 11,891,001, forward strand.
GTGTATTGTATAGTATTGTATGGAGGAAAAATTGTGAAAGTATAAAAGTATTTAAAATAAGTAATTAATAAATGTTATAAGATAACCCTCGTCCAGCGTATGTTGGGTTATTCTTAGCCCTCGCGAAAGGTTCGTGAAGAAAAATATATACTAATCATAATAAAACATAGAATTAAGTTCAATAAGACCTTTTTACCTATTTTTTTTTTTTAATTATCTTTTGTATTTTACACCTGAATCCTATTAACTGAACTACAATCTGCTTCCCATGATAATATGCAAAATACACATGTCAGAATACATATATACGTATGTAGAGTTATAAAAAGCAATATAATACGCCGTGTAAAACTAACTATATATAACAGTTCAACCTCTAAACAATCGTCGTTGTATGTCTGAGAATCAACAAAATAACGTAAAGAAACGACTCAAAAACGTACGCATACGTGTATTATTAGTTTTACGTTAACGTGTTGTCCATATTTTCGAAATTAGATCTAGGTATAACCACGTCGGAAAATCGAACTGTTATTTCAGTTATTGCCATATTTTCGTCCTGTTCAACCTACATATATGTACATATAATGCAAACAACTGTAGATGTAATCGATTAATTTTATTTTCTGTATCGATGGTTGCAATAACAGAAGTTGACCAGTATATATCAACTATGAAAAAAGATATTGTTTATTTGCGACGACACGTCGTATGTACAAGTATATATCTAAGCATCATCGAAAACAGTAAATTGCTATTTTGCTTTTAGACGATTTACAGCAACTAATCCGAGTGTGTGAACGATGCAATCGCAAAATACGCTATTAACAAAGTAAAATACCATAAAGACATTACTATACTAATAGAATTAATAAAAGTTTTCAAAAGCATGTTGTATCCATCTAATAAACAAATCTAATGTAATAGACAAAGGAAATCTTTAATTGAGACCAATAAATTGGGATTGTAAGCATGTATATAGGAATTATGTATGAAGAATCAATGTAATTTAAGCGAGTGAATCTGGCGAGCATCGAAACACGCGAAATGAAGTCAGGCCCACGTGATAAGTCTGCGCCGCTCCTTCTCCTTTTTCCATTGTTTTATCACCTGCTGTTAGACCGCGCAAGTACACGTTATTATAATATTTAGCAGGTGAAACGAATCTCCATAATATTTACCAGACATCATCGATCCGGATAGGGGACGGATGAAGCAATGGTGATGTGACCAAAATTACAAAGATCATCGTACATGTTCCTATTAGGAGACAAAAATGTTAGCTTCCATAAAATATCTCCAAGCTCATCGAATCGATTCGATTGATTTGTATTGATTACAGGTTCCGTATGGATCGCCACATAGATGCGGTCACATTATCTTTTCAAATCCTGAATGTCGAAATTTAGATCATCTGCTGGTCGATCGATGGCCTTGCGTAAATTGGTTCGGATGGCTGATCAAATAGATACAAGATCCAAGATACCGGGCTTATCGCTCGCTATTTTACCCGAGAACTTTTTAAGTTATAAGTGTACAAAACTAGCAAGATACTATGATCTCTTCGAAATCACAAGGCCCGCCGTAGAAATCTAAAGTAAGCTATAATTGAGATTAAAATGTAGATGCGTTGTACGTACGTAACCATATTTAGTCTTCTTCAGCGTCTTTGTTCTCCCGTTTTCAAGGGAAAAGAACAACGATGGTCGTTAACTAAATTAAAAATATTTATTTTACGCTATGTACACCTAATTTATAATTCCGCATTGATAAGACTTCTATCATTAGGGTAAGTAAGGAAGGTAGAAAATGAAGATGAAAAGGAAAGATAGCAAGAGAACATGAAAGAGAGGAGCGAATGATGTGCGAGGGGTGTCAGAATAAAAAGAAACGAGGAAATAAGGAAATAAGGAAAGGATATTTTGCAGTATTTTTCCTCGAAATATTTCTCTCTCGTGCATGAGAACAACGTATCTTCTTAATAATCCTTGGAATGCAGAAAGTATTTAAACTGGTATTTTCATAAATACCACATACGAAAATACGTATACGTATTTACTTTTTCTTTCTTGTCAAAAACTAATTGTAAGTTTACAATAATCCCTTTTGATCAAATATATGCATTTATAAAAAAAATTCGAAGGACATTGACGGGAGTACGATTGGGGTTAGGATGAAATTTTCATTCGAAGTTCGCTGGTTCGTTTAAAGTTTAAATGCTTCGTTGTTCAGTTTCGTCTGTCTGTTTTCGTTGTTTCTATTATAAATACGAGATTTTCAAGGTTCTCCGCCCATTCGAAATTACCTAGTCGAATATAAGAGATTTTGTTATAACCGAGATCGAAGTGCAATGGCCTTTGGCATTTATTTATTTATATATTTATTTATAGGAAATAAATAGAATAAGTGCAACTAAATGAAAATTCATTTGGTACTTCTAAATGGCTTATAAAACAGCTTATAAAACGGGATTAATCGGAATTACATCAGGACTATGTACATACATACATACATACATACATACATATATACATATACGAAATCTCTTATAAAAGCGCCAGTGTATATCCAAGAAGATTATTAAAGAAGAAGCGAGAAATGGTAAAGGGATTTTATTTATACGGGGAAAAAAATCGGAAAAGAGGAAGAAAAAATAAGAAAGGGAAAGAATAGAGGAGGCGGAGAAAAAGAAACGGAAGGAACGAAAAAAAGAGACGATGACTCAAGAAGTGAAAGGTTGTCTGTTTATTCGTCCGTCTGTTTCTCTGTTCGATTGCATGATCTTTATTGAAAACGAATGGCATCCCCCCTTCCGTTTCGTAGATCTGAAACGTGTTCCAAAAATTCTCGTCGGGATAGATTTGACGGTGAAGAAGTGGATGGGGGTCTCTCTCGGCTTTCGTCAATAGTAATCGATTTTCGTTCGTTAGTCTGCGTCTATCAACGAACCAAGTCGCAACTTGTAAACACAAGAGTGTGATTCTGATTTTGATACACAAGTGCTTACATCGTTTCCTTTCTTCCGTCCGAAGAATCGACTCGAAGTAAAATATTTCTGTTAAACTATCGAATATAAATTAATCGACTAAAACTTTTTACGGCTACATAAAAAACAAAAACAAAAAAAAAAAGGAATGCTGTTCTTCGATTAAAACGAAGAATCCTGTGTAAAGTGTTAACAAAATCCTATTCGATACGGTGAAAAAGATAAACAAGAACCTTAAATGGAACGATTCGGTTCGTTAACTTAACTTTTCTCCCCGAAGTATTGAAAATTTGACGGAACAGTTTGAAATAATACGATCGTGACCTGAAGTGTATTCTCTAATATCTTTTATACTAGATCAAACCCTTTGTAAACGTTGTTAATGCGTACAGTGATATTTCCCTTCTCTTTTTATTTATTATAGGAATTATTCATTGGAAGAAATTATTCGTTATTTAATAAAAGGTGTGGCAAAATTTTTTTTAAATGGAAAGCGACATAAGCCATATGGAGGGGGAATTAATCGAAAGGAGGAGAGCGACCACCTTGGAAGAGTGTTCCCGTATAATCGGGGTGAACGGCGTGGCTCGTCACAACAGAGACTCGTTTAAACAACTGTTGCTGGATGTGGTGAATATTTTACTTACCTAATAATCGAGTCGAGATTTTTATGAAAATTTCGAAATGTTTATCTCTTTTCATTCGTTACGCGTATTAATAATAGTTACGAATAAAATTAGAATAAAATTAGAACGAACGGAAAAAGATGCTATCGGCTCGATTCCAATTTTCTCATTCCACTTTCATTATCATGGTGAAAGCGTATCACGGTGTACCATGGGCACATAAAGAGAAGTAAAACGGTAAAAGCCAGATACATATGTACATACTATATGTATTTTAATATAGCTACGTATACTAGAGGAAATTGATCTTACAACGAACAAGATTTTAGAACCAATTATTGCAATCTAGAGCTTCCTACCAGAGGTAGGTAAATAAGAGTCTTAGCTTAAACGTACTGACTAATACTATACTAAGAAAACTTGACGAAAATGTTGCGAAACATCGTGAATGTCGAACGGTAATGAGCGAATACGTAGATATGTATGTATATCAGCCGTTCGGTGATTCAAGAGTCGAAGTCAGGGAGTAATTATAAGTAACTGTCTGATTAAAGGAAAAAGATCGCATAGGTTGTTGGGCGGTTTAAGAAAAGCTGAAAACGATAAGAAATAAGACAAGGTCGTGCTTTCCATTGAAAGCAAATAACGCCAAGGTTAGATCGTTATCGAGCAGAGGAATGATTTAATATCGGAGAATCCGCTCGCTCAAGGGAGAAGGAGAGACAACGGAGACGGGACCGGAGGTAACGGCAATGGGATTTATCGAAGGCCAGAGATTTCGATCAAGGTGACCGATTGCCCGGAGCCAACGAGCCTCGTTCAGCCTCGCGTTTCACGCTTCGCGCTTCATGCCTCCGGCATATTCGGTGCTCGTCATTCGGTCGATTTTTACTCGATGATGATCCTGTTTCTCGAACAGAGAAACGTGGAACGAGACGAAAGATTACTCGGTGCATTACCGAGATGTCGGATCGGTTAACCCTTTACACTTTATACCGTGAAATAAGCAAGTGTGTTAAACAGGGGGTTTTCTTCTTTTATAGTTTGTGGTAGCGGTACGATATATCATTCAAACAAATACAATGTACCGTTACGCGTCGTACGCATGGTAATCGTATGCATGATTATGAAAGAGGTATGACAATGAGTTGAAAATCTGGAAAAATCCAATTTATTATTACGTGAAATAATATACATATAGAGTAATATGCTGCAAGTATTCTAGTAAAATAATTGTAAATCGATCGTTTTTTAAACACGCACAAATTTCTAATCGTGCCTATATTTTACGAAAAATTTAAATATCAACTTAAATTAAACATTTGTCGTTAACGATTTCATTTAATTAAAATTAAATTTACTTTCTTGTCAGTTTACGTTATATATCTTTTAAATAAAATTGTATCGATTATATTTTCTATACGCGTTGTCATTATTATTCATTTTTATGGAGAAAACTTTTATTCTTTCCTCTCTTGCTCTTATATGTATTGGGTTGACAACTAAGTGATTGCGGATTTTGTCATTACATGGTAATTGGATGGTAATTAGATGGTAATGACAAAATCCGCAATCACTTAGTTGTCAACTCAATATTTCAGAGACCGCTTTATCACAGAAAATACGTAGTCGCTCGCTCGAATTATAAGCTTCTGAAAAATATCACTTATAAATATATATCCTTATTACTTCAAGTTTGTCGTTTCCTCCCTTATATACACATAGCGATTTTCAATAATTTAGAAGTTTAAGATGAAAGAAAAGACATTTCTTCCTCGATAAATTATACCAATTACGCTTTTCACATTCTCTAAAATCTTCAAAATAATATACATTTCAGACGTTGATGGAAAAAGTGTTTTCATTGTTCGACCGCAATCAGGATAAAATATTGACGCAGGATGAGTGGATCGAATTCTTGAAGGGAAGATTGAAGTGAGAGCTATTATATGTATACATATATGTATTATCTGCAAAATCATGTTACAAATAATAAACACTATCTTTCTACATTTATTGTTCATATATCACGTACGTTGTATTAAACTTGTATGTTATTGTAACAGAAATGACAAACCAAACGATCTTATTATCCAGCTCGAGAACGTTGCATACAGCATATGCGGCGATAATCCTGTAACTTTTCCGAAATTTCAACAGATATTTTCTACTAAAGAGGTAAGCGTTATCGTTAAATGGCATTTGCGTGCCTCTATAAATATGTATACACAGACGTACGTTTACTAGGACACCGATGTATGTACGTACATGCATATATTACAGATCGTAGATAAATTATTTCGAAGGATCGACGAAGAGAACTTGGGATATGTAACATCGTTTCAAATCATGGAATTCCTCTCGACCATTAGCAACACAAGGTAACTTTACTATTACTATTGTCGTATAATTATCTGGCAGAAATTTTTATCAACGATATATCCTAATTTCTTAAGATCTTCTATTACGCGTATTTGTCAATGGCTCGTTGATGTCTTATAAAATTTGTTCAAAGACCACTCGCCGGCTTCGACAAGCGCAGCTTGGAATGGCTGGAAAAACTTTTTAAACAGACGGTGGGCAATGAAAAGGAAATTAGGCGCGAGGAATTTAACAAAATCGTCACTTCGAAGAACGTAGGCAGAGGGCATAAGTATTTCGCATTTCAAATTTGCACTTTAATATTCTTCTCTTGCTTTTTTTCTTACTTCTTTTTCTGTTTACAATTCTATTTCGTTCACTTTATAATACGAAATATCAGATATACGACACCATTGATTGGTTACCCCTTGTTTGTTGTATCTCGGTACTTTACTTACCATGCATATCTATCAATCATTGATTCAACTTCAACCATCAACATAGTACTATCAACGATCAACAAGTATGAAAAGAACAGTAAATCTTCACATGCTCTTGAAATATAATCGGAGATATAATTTCTTTTCAGCCGTTTTTCACCGACCGGGTGTTCCAAATTTTCGACAAGGATAATTCTGGAACGATATCGCTTCAAGAGTTCCTCGATGCGATGCATCAGTTCGCTGGAAAAAGTCCCGACGATAAGATAAAATTTCTCTTCAAAGTTTACGACATAGATGGTGAAGTAACTTTAAATATTAAACAAAATTTTTATCAGATGAAAACAAAGTGCTACCTATAATAATCGTTATCGAATCTAAACTGTTGTAAAATCTGTTGTTCGTGACGGATTAGGTGACGGATTAATACAACTTCGTGAATTGGAACACGTGATGAGAGCCTGTATGGAAGAAAATGGTATACAATTTAACGAAGAACAAATCGAGGAATTAACTATGGCTCTGTTTGATGATGCTGATCAAGCTAACCGAGGTGCCATCACCTTTGAAGCCTTAAAAAAACAATTGGAGAAACACGAAGGCCTATTAGAAAATTTATCGATTAGGTGAAAAGAGCTTTATCTCAAAATCACTTTTCCCGTTTATTTTAATTGGGAATCCGCTTGTCCGATATTATAACTTATACCTATAAAAACTCTTAACAACGAATATTGAATTACAGTATCGACCGATGGCTGGTACCGCCAAAGCCGGAAACCAAGCGAAAATCACGGTTAGAATTTCTCACCACTTCACTGCGTCCTTATCAGTTAACGAAGCCATATATGAAAAACAATTACGTTTACATCGTTTTCATCTCGATCTTCGTCTCAATCAATGTGGCCTTATTCGTAACAAGACTCTACGAATATAGAACGTCTAATGGCTACGTCATGGTTGCGCGTGCCTGTGGTAAAAGTTTCTTAGCCTATTTCTATATTTCATAAATCACCCTGACTGATCATTATCAGACTGGTCACACGGTATATCATTCGTATTTTCATAAACGTAATTTTAATACAGGTCAGTGTTTAAACTTCAACTGCAGTTTCATCCTGGTTCTTATGTTGCGTCAGTGCATTACCTTCCTACGAACTCATCGCTTTAATTCTGTACTGCCATTAGATCAACATATCTATCTTCACAAAGTGACTGGAGCTCTAATTGGTATCTTCAGCGTAGTACACACGGTGATGCACCTTCTTAATTTTGGTACGATATCACATTGTATCACGATACGATACAATTGGGGGTAGTGAAAATAAAGTTAAGCTCAAGCTTCTCTCTCTAGAACAAGTACAGTATATCGGGTCGTGCGTAAAGTTCCGTCGAATTTCCCAAGAAGAATGCTCAAAAATTATTCTTCTTTAGTCAACTGTAATATTCATTCGGATATCAACTTGAGTAATTAAGGAAAATTGTATTCTAAATGCGTTAAATGTTTTTAGGCACTATAGTGGTGTATGACGAGGCTTTTAACTACAATAACTATACAATGTCTGAGTGGCTATTAACAAGTCGGCCAGCTCTATTTGGGCTCATAGGAGGTTATGCAAACCCAACTGGAGTCATCCTTATCGTTCTTCTTGCCGTAATAACGATGTGCTCCATGCCATTTGTTCGACGCGGTGGATGTTTCGAGGTAATAAGTAATTTTTCATTGCAGCCGTTAAATCATCGTACAATTAGACGAGTAAATTGACAAGTATATCGATCGATAGCCTTTAGAGAGAGAGAGAGAGAGAGAGAGAATCCGAAGTAATGGTGTAACTCTTTAAGAAACATTGTTCCCCAAATTTGTTAAGTTCTACAAGACATCATAGCTACAAGACCTACAAGAGATATTTTCTATAGAAATATGGCAATTCATTTTTATCGTATAACACGACTATGCCTATAGCCTATATTGAAATAAACATAACATAAAATAGAGAATAAGATTAATATTAATATTTTACAGGTATTTTATTGGTCACACTTATTATACATACCATTCTGGATTTTGACGATACTACACGGACCGAATTTCTGGAAATGGTTCATAGGACCAGGTACCATATACATGCTGGAAAGGATACGTCGAATTGCCTGGTCTCGTTCACAATTGGGAAAAACGTACATAAGCTCAGGCCTTCTGTTACCATCGAGAGTGACGCATTTAGTCATCAAGAGACCTCCACATTTCGTCTTCCATCCCGGCGATTATGTTTTCGTCAACATTCCAGTTATAGCACGTTACGAATGGCATCCTTTCACTATTAGCAGCGCTCCAGAACAAGAAGGTTCAAATAATTTATTTTACACAACTAATTTAAAATTATGCGTTTATTTTAGCGTTTCTTATGCGCTTATGCAAAAAATACACAAAACCCATACACATGGGTACATAATATGCAGATATATGTGTATACATATAGGATACCTACATACAAAATATCTAGAATAAGGTATTCGTTACAAATTTTCGTTAGTGAATCATACCTTTATTTAACTTCTACATCTTTATAGTACGTATAGTTTATAAGAATATGAATTTAAATAGATAGTCCTAGCAGTCTATACTTGTAAATAATTCATACCAAGTCATCGCACGAGTAACGCTGTTTTTCTTTTCTTTTTTTCTATTTCTTTCCCTTTTTTTTTTTTTTTTTTTTTTTTTTTTTAATTTGAACAAATGTTCATATCTCGTTTAGGTGATGTAGTTGATCAGATAGAAAAGTCAGCAGGCATTATAATATATATATATATATATATAAAGTACATGTCTCATGTTTGATTTTCATAGGCTACATATGGCTTCACATACGAGCAGTAGGTGAATGGACGAATAGTCTTTACTCGTACTTTGAGAAAGAGCAGATAAAACTTCAAAGAAACAATATATTTTCTGTCGAGAGTTGCAGCAGCACCGACGCACCCAAGAAAATGTGAGTTCCACGCAGTTCTGTTTATCGGTTGACCCGTATCGCTGAAACTCTCACTATACATATGTATGTAGTACGTAGACGGACAATAGACGATAAACGAAAGATACATCATTCTTAATCGTTTCTTATTCCTTCGCGATATAGATATCTTAACGAAAAACAACAACTAAATGCCAATGACAAGATACTCTTTCCCAATACGACGAACGGAAATCATCGTTGTTTCGACAATTCTGTGTTTGTTCCTGATAGTGAAAAAATAATACACTCGCCACAATCTGCAAGCGGTAATTCATTTGAATTTTGTTAAATTATTCGAAATCCGAAGGTATTTTAGAATCAAAGTCTGTTAGCTTCGTAACATTTTCTATCTCGAATTTGAAATCTCGAATTTGAAATCTCGAATTATTATCAGAATTTCTCAAATTGCCTTCTAAGATGCTTTCTATAATTCTTACTCGTTTTATTCTTTTACTTTTACTTCGTAAAATTAGGCACAGCAGATAACAACACGTTAACGAACAAGCGGGAACTTTGTCATTCGCTGTTTACTAGCAGGACCCCTTTGGAAAAGTCTATTTCGGTACCTAACATGCTGTCAGGAAGGAAGAAAAGCGAAAGATTAGCTGTGTAAGTAATAATAATTAATGTTTCAAAATTAGAATTTTATGTTGTTTTTATATTGAACAAAACACAATATCCATAATCATGTATTGTTTAAAATATCAGAGAACTACCACTATTATAAATTATAATATAGTTGTACAATAATATGAACTATTATAAACTATATGTATACTATTATGTATACCGTTTCAATTTACAGAAAAAATTAATTTCGATGGCTACATAAAATGATCAAGTCGTTTCTTTTACAGACTTCGCGATTACACGAGATCAGAATCGGAAAGAAACTTCAACGACCGTGAAATACGCCATAAGCGTTTAAAATCTCTAGACCAGGCCTATTCCAGCCCGCAGAATAAAGGATTAGCACAAAGCTTCCGGTACATGCGAAATAAACCCACGATAATTGCTTTCAAGACTCCAAGTCTGGAAAACTACGAATTAGAATCAACAACATCGGCAAACGGATACAGTAAGTCACCGTGTTCCGACATTTCTCAAAAAATAATCTTCTTTCAGAATAAATAGCAATTTTCTGTCTGAATAATGTAAATCGTCCGTCCGTACCTGCTTATTACTTATAAATAGAGTGGTTACCGATCTCCTCCATCATCAAATTTCAATCCCGTACAATCCCTCTTTCGTTGAGAGCTACACATATTCAACTTTGACAAATAGTTTCATCTTCCGCTTTAATTTAATACCTGCTTCAATTTTGTAATTAAACTGCGTATATCTGTGCAAATTCGTACTTCTATGAATACATGCAACTAAAAGAGCAGAACCTTGTTGTTTTTCTACTATTCGTTTTCTTTGAATATGATTCGCAAAACGTTTTCATTTCTTATCTCTTGCACCTTAAAATAAAATACTTGCGATATAAAAGTAAATTGATAAAGTTCCTGATGAAATAGTAATGCCGCAAACAACTGTGGACGAATACGGAAGAAAATCATCGAATAATCCAATAATAATTACGATGCAAGCAGCAGCAGAGGAAGGTAGACTACAAATGAAATTCGAAGAGACTTCGAAAAGAGATTACGATGATATGAAATCTGACGCTCCTTCGAATATAACACCAAACTATACCGTCGGCAAACCATTGGAGGTATATTACATAAATATGCAAGGTTTTAATTTAAAAGTTACTTAAGCTACTTAAGTTTAAGTAACAGATATTTATTATGCTTCTGCTTAACGTTGTATTATAAAGAAGTAATAAAAAAATTTGAAATTCGATTTAAAGACATTAGTAAAAAGGTAAAAATGTATATACCATATGTAGGTAATAAAGGCAATTTAATAAAGTAATTTGTGTGACTTATGAAATGACTTGTAATTTAATTAGTAATTAATCATTATGTATTCAGATTTTTCTGGATGGACCATACGGAGCTCCTTCGAGTCACATATTTCAGGCCCAACATGCGGTTTTAATCGCAACGGGAATCGGAGTAACACCTTTCGCTTCGATATTACAGTCCATCATGCATCGTTACTGGAAAGCCAGGCATACTTGTCCAAAATGCAAATTCTCCTGGGCCAGTGAAATACCTCCCACCGTGATGCATCTTCGTAAGGCAAGTATCTATCGCAGTATTTACACTTTTTTTTTACGCTATCTTAGAAACTCTTTCAAATACTTTAAATGATATTCGATATATGAAATTACACCGTCTTCATAAAATCAAAATAAAAACCAAATATTCTCGAAATAATCCTCATAGCAATAATTTCAAAGCATTTGGAATAAGGGATTTATATCTATAGTATCCAGACTGCGAAAAACGTGCCTTTACGGTGGTGGTATTGTTTTCTGTCGCCTGAAAGCCGAAAATGAGGAATTCCATTTTTTCATGGAAACGAGCGGTTCTGGCCTATAAATTCATCCGAACATTTGGCCGACGAAGGTCTTAACTTTAAAAATCTGTGTAACATTTATTACACAGAAGAGAGGTAAACAACAATCGCGTTAAGCGATTTATCGAGCGACGGATGAACATACAGATGAGCGACAAAATCATGTCGCAGTAGCAACTTTTAATATGACTAGAGATTTTTAATATTGCCGGAAGATCGCCTTGTATGAGCGAGCTGAAAAAACGATACATAAGATAGAAATAGAAAAAGAACGCTGCATAGAGGCCTGTTGTGCCCTTGTCTAACGACGCTAACCGGTTTCTTCTTCTTTCGCGAGACAGAAGAACTTTATTTCACCGTTCTTCCAATCAACGGCACCGCAACGGTCTCGTACGGTAAAATAATCGTTCGTGTCCAGCCTTCTCTTTCTATTCACATATCGCATCTGCTTACACGATAACATATGACTCGTGTACTCAATCCTTGTATCGCTATGCTCTTAACAAGGCTGTTCTTTTTAGCTTATGGTTCTTCTTACCTGTTTGTCATGGATACGTACTAAAATACAAACATAATAATCGAAGATTGAGCGACAACCTTTTGCCTTTCTGTCCTTGTCTAATTAGACGTACACACTGACGCCGTTCGTGAAATCCATGTTGCACTTATATATACACTGTACGATGGTGCATGCATTATTAGACAAGGAACGCAAGAATTTGTTTGTAGCGTTCTTTTCATATTCCTGCATCATTTTACCGAGTCGCTCACGCACTCCATCTTCATACGTACTATCTCTATAGACCATACAAAGCGTTGAGCGACAAGCGACGGAACCAGCGATGGCCAGAAGACAGTTATTTGTCATCGCTTTAAAAGCCTATTTTACCGCCTATCGCTTAAATTCTCCTATTCTCTGTATTTCTTGATTCGATAAGTTCATTGCTAATTGCTTTTGCTCAGCTTTTGACTATTGAACATTATCGATTTATGCATATGAAAAGTATATTAATTCTATTACTTATAATATTAAGTAGATAATATTAATAAATTCAAAATATGTACGCATATATTTTAACAAAATATTTGATTATCAATGAATCGTCGCATCTACAGGTAGACTTTTTCTGGATCAATAGAGATCAACGATCCTTTGAATGGTTCGTGAATTTATTATCGCAACTAGAAATGGAACAAGCAGAGTTAGGCATCGCTATGGAGCGTTTTCTTGAAATGCACATGTACATTACCAGTGCCTTGCAGAAGAACGATATGAAAGCCGTTACCTTGCAGCTAGCTATGGACTTGGTTCACCAAATGGTTCGAAATCCATAAATTTCTATCCTTCTTCTTTACTTGTCTGCTTTTTCTTATTATTATTATTATTGATGCAAATCAAACGAAGAATGTCTTCACCTGTCTAATAAAAGTTTTATTTTCCCACATATTTTTAATCTTAAATATGTAATATTACGTACATGAAACATGATGAGTTTTAGTTTTTTTTCACAAAAGGAAAACAATACAGTTCTGCAATAGTTTTAACCCTTCCTTCGTTCGCTATGAAACTCAGGAGATTTTATTTTTATTACCATTAATAAAATTCTTCCTATGAATTTTCATATTTTATCTCTCTTAAAGAAATCACCTTTTTCAAATATACTTCTATAAATTCTGTTATTAGAACGTTAAATATTATAGATGTACATAAAACTAAATAACTTATTATGCCGTCTGATGATTTTAATATATGCAATTATACAAACAACACGTGCGGTGGGGGTTTCTTTCTTTTTTCTTTTTTCCCTTTTTAAATAATTATACGTAATATTTGTTGTCACATGTGTGTACACGTACTTCATAGTGAAAGGGTTCAAACCGAAATGTTGATCTTATAAAACGAAAAATTAGACAATTCCACAGGAATAAATGGCTTAATTTTTCAGGAAAAACGGGATCTTATAACAGGTTTAAAAACACGGACGAATGCTGGCCGACCGAACTGGGATAAAGTATTCAAGCAGCTTCAGGATCAGAAGAAAGGCAAAGTGACAGTCTTTTACTGTGGTCCGCCGCAACTGGCAAGAATTTTACGTTACAAGTGCGACCAATTCGGTTTTATCTTTAGAAAAGAGTCATTTTAAGCTTTTTAAGAAGAGAAACCATACCATAATGTTTATTTATTTATTACATCGTACTGTTGCGAGACATGTTTATAAAATCTTCATTCATCATCATATTATGTTTTAAAAGTAATGGCATACGTCTTAACTAAATGGATCCATTATACAGCGAATGTTATCTAATTTTGTTTCGTCTAGAATCAGTGTATAATCCTTTCAGTAATGTCATTCAAATACAAAAATTTTACTTCATGTTATTCATAATTCTGGCTGTTTCGTGCATCAACCAAATTGTTATTAATACAAGCAGAAAATTTATTTGTCGTTCTGTCATAATCGGAAAATTTGTCAAACTGCGACTACAGGACCAACTAACGATCGTCAAATTACTTTCTCTACAATTTGCAATCAGAATTGCGATATTTGGCTAATTTCAAATGTGTAACAACTTCATATGTCATATTCATATGTCTGTATGTATACCTCTGGCCGACGAGACGAGGCGCAGTAAACGTAATCAAATTTTATTTACTATATGGTTTAGTGAATATATATCGGTCTATTTATTCTGCAGAACATTTTATTTGTTATTAGAAGTGAGAAACAATAAAGGAAATTAAACTCGAAAAATAAATTAATTTATTAAAAATAACTATATAAAAATAACTAAAAATTAATGACGAAAACGGTTAATTTGAAATCACATTAAAACCGTCAAAGTTGAAGTAAAAGAAATAGAACAAGCGCGTTACAAGAATATATGTAAATAGAAAATTCATCTAAAATTTCAAATAAAATTGAAATAATCAAACTATCCGATTCATTTTATATAAGATCAAAGAAAAGACTAATATTTAGAATGATATGATAATAGATCAAGAATATTTAAAAAGTTATTAGCAGACTATCAACTGATATTATTAAAATAAATAAATAATTGTATATTTCAGGGAACAGTAGATGGTGATTTGTGACAATTAATTGTAGGATTTAACGCGTGCATTGGCAACTGTTACACAATCTAGGAATATAAGACAATTACGGCTGTGTGCTATTTAATATTAATAATACAGATAGTAAATTGTCAAAACCTATTCATGAAGCACAATTCTAAACATAGATTGCAAATAAAGATAATATGCGAGAAGAATCTTATACATCATCCTTCCTTTATTACAACTCACAATAAGTGCTTGATATACGTAGTTAATTGTTATTATAGGCTTTTCTTATAGTTAAAGAAATATAGATAATAAATTATTACATATGCGAAAACAATATCAATATATACCTTTTATTTCAAAGTTTAATAACACGAATTAGTAATAAGGTTTAAAGTACATAACTAATAAATAAAAATATAAAAATATACAATTCACATGCATAGAAAATAATTTCTATCTTACATTTTACCTTTATCATGCTTGTTCCTTTATTCATGAAATATAGTGAATCCTTTTCCATTTAAAACCAAACTTTGGAATGTACAAGTAATTGAGACCTCTTACATACTCCAGAATGAAAGAATTAAATAGTTCTTTCAACTGTGTTTACAAGCATGACTGCTTTATTACAATATCTAATATTGAATTCGCAAGGATGTTGATACCATGGTTCGCCATCAATTTGCATAGCGCAAGGTTTTATTATCTTTACCTGAATTTTATAAAATGTTTGTGAGAAGAAAGATAGATAATAGTAGAAATATAAAGTAAATAATATCACACTACGGATAA
The DNA here is from genome assembly GCF_041682495.2 of Bombus fervidus. Lineage (NCBI taxonomy): Eukaryota > Metazoa > Arthropoda > Insecta > Hymenoptera > Apidae > Bombus > Bombus fervidus. Next base: position 11,906,750 of record NC_091528.1, read on the forward strand.
TGCTTCTTTAAATATTTTTAAAAGCTCGATCTGTTGATTTGAATAAACTTTAAAATACCTTTACACTGTTAGCTTGTCCAAGTCGATAAGGCTGAGACAATCCTACTTGAAGTTGAGCCATATGAAATGATGAATAAAGCGCAACTACTTCTAATTTACCGTCATTGATACTTTGTTTTCCATATTCTTCGTGGCCTATTCAATATAAAACGTTCACGTTTCTCCAATTACGTCACATATAAAAGGATATGTGTAAGTACCTTCCAATCCCATATTCCACAGATCGACACCAGCAGCCCATGATGGAATGTTTAATATTACAATACTTTCGATGGATGGCAAATTCACTTTCTCTTCATCCAAATATAACTCTATATTCTTATCAAGATCTTTGCAGTCCCGTTCAACTACTTGTTGCATACCAAAGCACAAGTATAGTAGCTAACAAAAGCACAAAAACACACATCATTTTATACAATAACAAAGTAAATATCCAATAAAATAGAGAGTACCTTATTAAACAATCTACTGCTATAGAAGTAAAAACGGCTCTCTCTTGTACGATGAAAATTTAATGTTACTTGTGCATCTACTCCCACGCTTAAGTAATTATACATGTAAAATGTTTGCTGCGAACTTCTAAGTCCTAATCCACCGTATGGTTTTACTATCACAGTCCACCTAATAAAATATTTAGATAATTACGCATATTAGAAACAATTTAAAACGGATTGTACGGGATATTTTCTGTGCACCTATCGAGTTCCACTTTTTGTGCTTTCTGTATTTCATGCAAAATATCTGCAGGATCCTTATCTGGATCATGCTCTTTTCCCCAGCCTAGCACTCTTGATAAATCATTTCCTGTTCCCAAAGGAATTACCGCTACAGATGGAACTGGCTATTACAAGTAAAAATATTTAATTCACAAATATATACATATATATATATATATATATATATACACACGCACACGCACACACGCACACACGCATCTTTTACATGCAATGTTTCCCAATGTCATCGTGTATTAAAAAAAAAAAAAGAAAAGGAAAATTAACATCGAGATCTCTACAAGAAACAATGTTGCAAGGTATATATTCGTCTCTCTTTTCACATAAAAAAACTAGTGTTAGTAGTACGCGTATTACCTCCAATCCAAGCTTATGAATGGCATTCAATAACCAAGCTATTGTTCCATCTCCACCTGCTACAAGGACTGTACATGTTACTTTCCCAAGTAAGCGACACCATTCTAAAACAGCGACTGGATCACGCTCTGATAAATCAACAACTTGTGCAGGATTTAATAACCTTCTAAACAGAGACAAGATTTCTGCACCATCATTATTACCAGATCTTTTATTCGCTGAAAATAAATTTTATAAACTAAACTCTGATTGTAAAAAAATTATGTTTTATACATACATGTATAATATATAATTATATTATTATAACATTGTTATAATTTTCTTGTGCTAACATACCAACAACTATAAGAGGATTCCACTGAGGCCAATTTGGAGGTATAACCGAACAAAGATATAATCTACGTCTTACAGTACTTCGTAGATTTAAACTACTTGGTGGAATTATCATTAACTTAAATTTACCAAAATCACATATCTAACAGAATTTAAAAGATAACAATAAGTAATCAATCATTCCTATAGATTATAAGCAATCGTAAGAAATATTTAGAAAAAGCATACTTTAGAAAGCTTAGACTTGCAGTTATCGTGGACACATTTTTGACACCAACAGCACCACCAATCTGTTAGTCCAGGTTCCACATCACATTCCTCATTACATATTTCACATATAACATTTAGAGCTAAATTACCTTATGCGAAATGAGTAGACAGAGATTAACTTAAATAACTTTATAATTTAATTTAAATAATTTAATACATAATTTATGTAATACCTAATATTTAAAAACAAGTAATAATTTAATTTTTATATATTGTTCATAAAATATAGAAACATAAGAGGATAAAACGTACCTTTTATCCAATGGTGCTTCATTGGTTCATTTGCGTTTACAGTAATAAGTTTGCACTTTAATTGCTTATCTGCGATCTTGACACATGTAGGATCCGCACAAACACCACATGAATCACAGATCAAACCATTAATATTTAACAACAAGCTTTCACAAATGCTACAATAATATGCCTACAGATAAAAGCAATATTTGTAACTTTTATATACCTATGTACACACGTTATAATTCAAATAAATTTTATATTTAACATTCTAAATTAATGTTGTCCAAAATGATCAGTAATCATTTATTTCAATTAATTCATACTCAACAAATTACTTTCAAAACATAATCATTAATTACCAATAATTTTGTATTTCTGTAATCAATAGTACATTCATATTGACATTTGTATATTTATGCTAAAAACGAGAGGATTGTAATTATGTTATATATATTATAGAGTAATTATAAGATACGAAGCTTGCCAAATATAAATGAAGATATATGCATATAAGCAATATATTTGTTAATATATAAAACATGCACAGACACATACCTTCGTTTCCCTTCTTATGGATTTCCAATTATGCTCTTTGGTAACATCTCTAATATGAATATGAGGCTCTCGTACAAGATATCGGAAGAAATTTAGCATAAGTATGAAAAATATGGTAAACAATGCACACAGAACATTGGTACTATATCCGTCCTCTAACATGTTATTAAATAAATTTTGTTTCTTCCAAAATCATCACATTCATAAGATGATTACTGCTGTCAAATATATTAATATATCACAGATATTTTTATATACCACAGTTTCTTATATCAGAAAAGCTTGTTTCATATGATCCTAAAATAATCTGACACCTTTCTTCTCGTTTCGATTGCATCAAGAAAAAAGAGCTACAAACATAAAAATATATATTTCATTCGAATAATTAAAAATGTGAATAATAATGGATAGTGACATTAATTTAATGGCATTGGTTACACAAACATAAAAGAAAGACAAATAAATACATTACCACCATATATAGAGAAAAATATAATAATAGTAAAAAAGCTATTCCATTTTGATAATCAAACTAAATAAAATTGATAAGGAATAAAATTTTTATACCTTTCTTAACTTTTTTACCATCAAGTCATTTGAATCTTATTCGCCTTCTGCCGCACTGTCCGCTGTCCGCAGTCCGCACTGCACTTCACTTCATTCTATATGAACTACTTCTTGTGTAATGTAATGTGTAATAGTCTATACATACTGCCAACATACTAATATAGAAAAATAAAAATTGTAGTGTTAAATCATTTTCATTGCTTGATTTAATTCACGTATGTAAAATACAAATTTGTTTATTAAATATTCCTTACTCCACGCCTATTTTTATAATATAAATAGAGTTTCATAAAACTACGAAATTGATTTGGAAAATAAATTATAACTAATTATAATTTTATCGAATTAATTTAAAAATTACATTATTTATACAAAATTGCTCGTACAGTGTAATATAGTATTAATAGAAAACAATATCTTTGTAATATCTGACAATATACATCATCTTCGCGTATATACATTACATTAGAAATAACTTTAAGCTTGCACTTCTTCCGATACTATATATAATTTCATGTTAATTCAATTAGATACTTTGCCAGAAACAGAAACAATTGAACAAGTGAAGATTTATCTACCAAAAATAAAGATCACAATGGCATCTGTTGTAAAATACGCAAAGAATGTTTATTATGATTCTTTTAAATGGTATGTAATAATAAAGTTTCATTATGTTGTATATAACCTTCGAGTCAATTTTATAAACATATAACCTTGTTCAGTGTATGCCTAATTAAATAAAGATTATATTAATTACAAATATATACACATAATCTTTCATTTACAGGTCTGTAATTAAGAGCATTGGATTATTTGTATTAGGCGTAAAGATTGCTCTTGAATGTAAAGGAATGAACCTAATGCCACCAATCTCTTAAAAACTAAACTATATGCAAGCTAAAAATGTAAATTATACTAATATATTTAAATCTGCCATATTATACATGTGCATATGTAATATTATGTAATTTTATCATGTAAAAAAATCATGTTAAACGAAGGAGAACATTTATATATACTTACTTTACCCGATCCCTTCATTCATTTCTATGCTTGTACGTATGTAAAGTCAAAAACACAATATATCATGTTAATATTGTTTGTAATATGTAATAAAGCTTTCAGCTGTTTTTATCTATTAAGAAGTTTTGTGTAAAATGTATTAATAAATGTATTTGTTTTCCTTCATCGGATACGATTATGTTTGTATATTATGTACACAGACTACTAATGTATACTAATATATATATATATTATATTCACGACGATATTCAACAACAAATAATTAAAAAGAAATAGTGTAATGTTTAAAGGATTAAGGACTTAATATAAAATAAAATAATATTATATATGTTGATAACATTGTCACGTTGTCTGCCACGACACCCGTATTCGGGTGTCAGCAAAGTTTCTGGTAGAGCCGCGTAACCCGTATTCGGATGTCGCTTATTTGACTACTTGCGAAGGATCGTCGTAAGAATTTGAAAAGATATTCCAGAGGAAATAATAAAATTATTGAATTGTTATAAAAGTAATACGAAAATGGTTTATTAAAAAAATTATTTAGAATGTAAAACTTTAAAGCATTCTATACATAGCTGAGGTTGGTCGGGATAATTTGGACAATAAGTTGTTGTTTCCTTTAAATTCTTTTATGCCTTTGTTCGGTCCATTCTTTTATTTGCATAACATGTCTTATTTGCATGCGCGTCTAATGCTTCTTCCGAAATCATTTTTCCGAACAGCGATATTATGCTAACTCCGTCGAAGTCAAAGATTTTTTGTATTTTCAGGCAATCCTAATAATTTTGCAGCTAATAACTCTCTAAATATTCTAATATTTATATTCTTCCTTGTTGCAATTTTGTAAACCGTCGAAGCGTTTACAATAGAAATTCCCAGAAGGAGTTGAACGCCAAGTTTTCTGTACCGTTTGATTCCTTTTCTAATTTTGGTGGCATAAGAAACCATTTGGTCGGAATAATTTATACCACACTTTCCTCCATTACATTCAGCAACAGCTAGTGGTTTTAATATTGCGAACAAACGAAACGAGAGATCATTCTTGGGACCATCACTTGAGCGATTCGCATTACTAAAATATCGATGGGAATACCTAGCAGAGAATGCTTGGTACTACGGCACGCGTGGCCCGACGGAGATTTCCTTGAAAACACGCGTGGCAGTCAACGTGTTACGTGTGTATATATATATATATAAAGAAAAAAGTATGAAAATTTTATGATTTATATACTATTTGTATATAAATTAAAATTTCATAAACACCTTTGTTAATATGGAAAAATATCTTCTAAATGTGATACATTTTCTTCGAAGATTTCTTAGTGAAATCAAAGTTAATTTTTATTAATATATATTATAAGAATAATATTATACTCAGTAAAATAACACACTGATTTCTTATTATTTTACTCTACTATTACACTAATTAAAAAATTATTTCATTCCTTAGTGCTTACAATAAAGCTTTTGTACTGACTTACACTTTATAATGTGTAATATGTTTCACAATTATATTTATTATCAATTAATATCCGTTACATTATTACAGTATATATAAATGGACAAATGTAATTAGCTCTATATTTTTTCCATTTAAACTCTTCCAAAAGGGTGGATATTTTTTACATAACTTTTTCTCGTAAGCAAATATTTTTTCAGTTGTTGTTCGTGTTATTTATATTAATATCACTAATTTATTATCATTAGACTCACGTTATGTAGAGCACGTGTTATATAGAAATATATATATATATAATACTTAGTTCAATCAAGTATTTATAATTTAAATTTTATTTACTACATTATTACAATAACAATCTATTGTTATATGTGAGAAAGTATTTGTATATTATTTACATGGGTTTGCTCTCTGTTTAAAGAATAGTTACTAATCCGGAAGAAATTATTAATGAAAATTATACATAGGTTACATATTGAACAAACAAGAAAGTGAACTTTTGAAGACATAGATTTTTAGACAAAAGTTACACATATTATGTTTTACACTATACTTTAATTTACTTGTAGCGTGCATATGTATGAGTGAATAATATGACTGATGAAGATATAGAGAACTGATTATATAACTTCGATACATAATACGAAGTTACATTAAAGATCATGTAACACACCATGTCAAAAATATTTATATACTATGCTGATTACTCAACTTCAGGTAGGTCCAAAATTTCTCCAACAAATTCAGCAACATTTATGTCCTTTTTGGCATGCTCTGTGATAAAATCAAGTTTCAATAATTGATTATAATTTGGACGGGCAGTATAATCTTTCATTAAACTGAAAAAACAATTATTAATTGAACTGTACATAATGGATTTAAAATAACATTACGAACAATTGAATTTACCACTTATTGATAAATTCTTCAAAATTGGCCGAAAATTTATCAGCTGGCAGCTTTGGCGCTTCATCCTTTACAACTTGTTTTAATTGTTCAAAAGGTGTACCCCAAGATTCATAGGGAAATTTTCCTGTTGCTAGTTCAACAAGAGATATACCTAACGACCAAACATCAGACCTGATGTCATATTGTGAAGGGTTACCCGACGGGTCTATCCTTTCTGGCTAAAAGAAAGGTTACAATGGAGAATTTATTGAATAGACAGGATCAGAGATGTTATAATCTATCTTAGAAAGTTACGTACAGCCATATATGGTTTACAACCGGCATCAATAGTCTTAGCAACAGAATCCACAAGATAACCAGATATACCAAAGTCACAGATCTTGACCTCTCCTTTTCGATTAATTAAAATATTACTAGGTTTCACATCCCTGTGGATCACCCGTAACTGTGAATATAGATAATGTAATGCACTTACTACCTGTAAACATTTTTAAAATTATAATTATGATTGATGTTATAATAAACAGTAAGTTTTTTGTTATATAGTCATTCAGTTTCTCCTTACTGCAAAAGCAATTTTCCCTAAAATATCTTCAGGAATGGCACGACCATGCTTATATACTTTTGTATAAAATTTGTCCAAACTCATATCCATAACTTCCATACATATCCAAACATCTCCTTCCCTAAACAAAGCTCCATAAAATTGTACTGTATATTGACATGCTGAACTACGCATCGAAATATCTAAGTCCATAAGTAAACGCTTTTGTTCCTGTGTATTAACTGTTGCGGTTATTCTCTACAATGATATATAAAACAGCTTAATTACAAACACATAAGAAATATATTAATATGATTTCTTCATAGAAATACGTTATACCTTGACTGCCATAATAGTACCACTTTGTTTGTGCCGTACTTTATCCACAATACCATATGCTCCTCGTCCAAGGATACAGATTGTTTCTAAATCATCTGCCTCTACTACAAATGTTTTATCACCTATGGTTATTGTAGTTCTTTTATCCAAATTTCTTGGCGGAGTGCTATAATGTATAAAAGTTATTATCAACTTATTATATAATATTACTGAAAGTTGAACAATTATCAAAGAAAAAGTAATTTATTAAAAATCAGAACAGTCTTAACATATTATGATATATTTTTCACTTGGATATATGTTTCTCACATTTATTCATAAGAATATATTTATATAGTGTTAATAGAAATAAATTGCTATTATAATAATAGATTAACAATATAATAATATTACGTACACAGGCACAGGAGTCTCTTCAGAGACCTGCAATTTCAAGTTTCTGTTTCCTCGACGTACAGCCATAATTCAATAGACAACTAATAAATAATATTAAGCCTGCAATCGTGGCAGTATATGCAGTTGAACATAATACATATTCAGATGAATCCTAATAAATTACAGATATGTATTCTGTAAAAAATGTTGATATATGTTTATTTCATACACTAGGATAATATTAGTTATTAAGGATTAAAGGTTATGCAGTAAATTTACTACAGATAAATACAAGTAAACTAGTAAATAAAATTAAATTTCTTCGGAAATATTTTTATTGTAAGATCATTAACAATAATTCACACAATACCTTATTAATAACATGATGATATTGTAAGATAATATTGATAAAATTCTAAATCTCCGTTGCCCATATATGAAGTTTTCAGTAAACTCAAATAGTCGCTTGAAATTGCTCACAAAAGCCAATTCAGTTTCAACTTAATTTAAACTCTGAACTGAATTATCGTACTCTAGATATATTAGAAAATTTAAAAAAAAGAGGATTGCGTTATTTTATTCCAAAATTTAATGAAATAGTAATACATAGCTGATATAAATTGTTTAATAGTAAAATTATAATATGTCTCAAATTATTTAAGACGAAGCATTAAAGGTACGTTTACACGCTGCATTAAAAGTCATGACTTTTAATGTCGCAACAGTTGATTATCGTTGTCATGACATTGTATGCTGTAGCATACTCCCTCTATTGAACACTGCGTGAACTATTCCGCGCCAAATTCAGATCATAAAGTGTTGTTACTGAAGCAACGAACAGATATAATTGTAATGAATTATTGACAAAATTATGTATTAACGGTAACTATAATCACTCTCTAATTTGCATATTTACCTCTGTTTCAATAGAAAAGAACATTGCCAAAGCATAAATCCCTCGCTCTGCTATGTGATAAACTCCAATAGGAACAGTTATTATTAATATCATTTATTAAAATTTTCCTTATTGGATCATAGATAAGTCGCGTTTTGTTAAAATCTGAAATAAATAGACCAAACAATGATAGTAAACTAAGCTCTGTGTCCAAAATGCAAACATGGTAACAGTTTTAAGTTTCCTTAATTTGCAATTAATTATTAAGATACAGTTATTTGTTTCAAAGCTTATTTATTTTAGATTTAAATATGGCGTGCGACGAAGTGGCCGCAGCGAATACTTTTTGGATTGTCTTTGAAATAATAAATCGTGAACTTCAAATAACTAGAAGAATATGTAAAAAGAAAGTTTGAACATAAAGTAGGATTGATAAAGGGAATGCTTTAGAAGCAAGCAACACTCTGTTGAAAGAACTTGCTTTGGAAGACTCTCAAAGTTTCTTCAATTCTTTTATGTTTATAATATATATCTGTATATATAATAGAGTGCCAAAATGTTCTATATCTAAGATTTTATTCAAGGTGTAGGATGCAATATATATCTCATTAGAAGAATATATTCAAGTAAATAAAAAAGGGTTCCGTCAACATTTTTAAGCAGTCATTGAAAGCCATTGGATTACAATAATTATTTAATTTCAGTTTTTTTGGACACTATCATACATAATAGAAATTTTTTAAATTTACAAGGTAATCAATTTGAAAAAAGATTTCGAATGTTTGATGTTTGTTTTTGTGTATCTGTGTCTTCTATGTTGTTCTCTTCAAAGTGATGCAATAATGCTACAGGTAGAGGCAGATGGAGACAATGATTGTATATAATTTAAGCGTGTTCACATAATTGACATCATGTTATGTACATCTTGTTATACTTTAATTGCCACCTCGTTTGGCTACGTATGTAGTTGCATTGCAATAGAATTTCCAAACGTCCCAAATTTATTAGATTTCTGGTTATTGGAAATATCCTTTAATGCTTTAACATCATTGTCAATCGATGTGGCACGTTGTTTATTAAAATTGGTTATATTCCTCTCTTTTCTTTATTTTCGCGGGTGTTGGTTTTGCATGTGTTTCAAAAGCAGTACCATCTTTCCTTGTTGAACAACTGCCATTCATATGTACTCACATAACAATTCTATTTCTTGAAACAAGATATTTCATTGTTTCAGGTATACAAAAATATAAATGATTGGATGAACATTGCAAAAGAATACCGTGCAAGGTAGAACTATTCAAACTGTATAGGAGCTTTAGATGGAAAACATGTTGTCATTTAATGACAGGCCAATCGCAACTACACTATTGTAGCCCCGGGATTAGTTGATCACAATTATTGTTTCACAGTGATAGATGTTGGATACTATGGGACTTGACCGGAAGATGCAATTTTTGATAATTCTAATTTGAAAACAGCTCTCAAAGGATATGTATTAAATGTATCATCTGAATGTATAATCTTGTGAAATGATGCATTTCTATTATCCAGGATCATATCTTATGACACAATGTGCCAGACATCATTATATGCTCTTCAAAGAGAAGATTTATAATTGTAGACATCGTAATTGTTGTCATATTAGACGCATATATATATATATATATATATAGCGAGAGAGGGAGAGAGAGAGAGAGAGAGAGAGAGAGAGAGAGAGAGAGAGAGACTAATATATTTCGCATGTTCCAAAAAAAGATAATTTTACAGAAGAGATAATTAGAAGTTTAAAATAAAATCACTATTATCTAAAGATGCTAAGAACGTTTGTCGCATAAAAAGTTTTTATCTTTTTATTAAATGGACTGTACTTTATTTCAGTGGACATGAAATCATTTTTTCTTTTTTTTTTTTCTCATTTAATAGTTTTCGACACGTGGGATCAAAAAAATATCAGTCTTAACTTTAAGAATCCAGCGATTTAAGAGTGATGGATATGTAACACCAGAGGGGAAATTTTCTCTAATAAAACTAAGCGTTTTAACTTATTTTACAGGATAGTATGACGTCCTAATGCTTCTATTAGCTTCTATGAATCATCTGATTGGTCCGCACTCCGCTCCATGATCATATGAACAGGTCTCGACGCCACGATCCACAATTATGTAAACGGGTCTCGACACTCGCCAAGGGAAATCGTCCGAAAATTGAGTCGTGAAAAATTAACACGGAAGACCAGAAGGTTCTCGTTCTACAAGACAGATACAGATGAGTAAAGTGTCCCTGCTCTGTGAAATATTCATAGCATATTACGCATGCGCAGATTGTGACAAATCTTGTCTTTCATATTGATTTTTCACGATTCAACCATGTGTTTTTCTATGTTCGCGGTGCAAAAGTGCCAAGATTTCTTTATATAATTATAACCGCTGCGCTTCGCACAGATTAGCATTGAACTAAACTTCTACACTTCTATAAACTTTTATAGAAGTAAAGGAACCTAATAAAAGATATCTCAAATCAGTTCAAACCTAATCCAATACTTACGATTCAAAATCCCGCCGCAAAATGGTAGCCACCTATGTGCATCTATCATGGACGTATACCTATGGCATTTATTTACAGCCAGCAACTCCGCTCATTGGACGAATCATAGATAGAAGTTAATATGGCGTCAAAGTAACGTGTTAAATACGCTTAAAACGCTCAATTTTACATATGTATAACTTCTGAACCGTTAAATTCCTAAGGTTAAGACTTGAATTTTTGGATTCTACGCGTTGAAAGCTATCATAATATATATATATATATATTATGATAGCTTTCAAAAATTTTATGTTCACCAAAGTAAAGTTTAGCTATTTACATTATTTATGATATCTACATGTAATAGTATAGTTTTGTATAAAATTTCAGTTAAAAATATTACGACAAAATAAGTTGTTTTTTCAATTTTTTATTCAAGATATTCAAGAACACTATTTGCTTGAACATTATTTATTTGGACACTATTTACTCGAGATCATATTGTAGAAAGTCATTGGATCAATAGGTTAGTGTTAAGATACCTACAACACATGCTTTAATTGAATCAGCTGTTTTCGTTACACGTAGAAAGATTTTTGATGCGAAGTGTACTGTCGTTCTTTTCAAAATTGCATTATTTGTTACAAGAAATTTTACACAAAATGATTGAAATTGCAGCACAACAAAATGATATTTAACGAAGTTATGGATAATTCAATTATTTTTATGTCAAAACCATCCTAATTTGACCACGTCAGACTTTTACTGTGTAATAACTGTGGTGGTGATACTGATGGTTATAAAAGGGGTTATAAAGATGGTGGTAGTGGCGGTGATAACAGTAACGGCAGTAATAATGATAGTATAGTAGTAAAGTCGTGATATGTTTTTATATTTATGAAAATATCTATCTATTGACAGAGGAATTTTCTGAAGAGTAATGTGAGCATTTAAGAAGATGAAGATTTGTATAACGTGCGTGTATTGGATATTACTTTTTATATCAGTTGCTTCCAGGTAAGCATTTTTTCTTCCTCTTTTATCAACAATTTACATGCATGTGTATATAAAATTACTGATAACCTTGTTATGCACTGAATTTTTTATAGTACTAGTGTAGCATATTGTTTAACCGGTATGTTTTATTTAAACAAACAAATATAATAAAAAGTATAAGGTTACTATTAATTGTCCTTATAACTAGTGTTTTAACTAGCATTACACAAAGTTACAATATTTTGTTAGTAAATTTGATGTTTAGAATACCATAATATATGAATTAACAATATTTGACACATATAGAATATAGAAAGAATTTATATCCATAATTTCAATTCAAAAAGTACAAATTTCTATTAACTTGTAAAAAGATAATTCATTTTAATGTTCTATACATTATAACTTTGTGAAGGAAGTATATAAAATAAATACGTATATAAAAATATAATACATCAAATGAATATATGAATATCTACTTATATTTTCAAGTAAATTTCTTATTATCTTATAAATTAATGTAAATTTTATAAAAATTAAGTATAAAGTATCATTACTTTAATATTTATATTTTATTATAAATTATAAATTCTCATATATATATATATATATATATATATATATAAAATAGAAAATGTTAATTTCATATTTTTTGTTAAGTTATTCATTTGTTTTAATCCATATATTAACATTGTACTATCATTCAATATTTTTGTTACTTATTTATAATACGTTATTGTAATAAAATTATAAGACATTGTGCAAAATGATCATATTGAGATATATTATTTTAATCATGTATAAAACTATTTCAAAATAAAAACGTTTGATTTATAAGAATGTGTAACAGGGTGTTCACCATTTTTTCTTACATATCATGGAAATATAATTAATAATAAAAAAATGTTATATAAAATGCAGTTGCAAACATTTGTTTGCAATGTTACAAGTAGATTGCATATTGAGTTTAATAAAATACCTTCATTAACTTCTTGTTTATAGAACAGTAAATAACAATTTTTTGTTACACTTATATAATTGTCACAATTTCAGGATTACTTATTAATTAAAGAAAGACATACAGAGAGGTGCTGGAAAATTGAAGAACTAATCATTTGAACTTGTATAAATTTTGTGTGATACAATGTTTAGGTAATTGGCTCTTTTACTTAGGAAGAAAGAAATAATCGTACTATTTAAATTTGTAATACATCTAGAATATAACGTAATAACAGTAATAGTTTATTTTTCAGCCTTTTGGACATGAAGAAGGACTGAGTTTACAATTGTTTACGTTTAGAATATATGTATCTTTATATATTATGTATATATATATATATATAATATTAATAATAAGAGCTTTCAGTTTCAATTTTGGATATCTCATTTCATATAAAAATACACTGTTTTGAAATAATATACAGTTTCTCCTTTTTACTATATGATACCCTTTTTTTTTATTTACAGTGCACTTCTGTTCATCATAGTTGCTTCTGAAAATGCACAAACCAATTATCACTCATCCCTTAAAATGAATGAAACTTCTGAAGCTGTTGATAATAATACATTAAATGATATGGAAATTATTGATCTAAACACATCCACTATACCAATTACGGAACTACATGATCTAAGCAAATTAGAAACTGATTATAAAGATCATTATTATCATGTAAGAAGTAAAAATAAAAAATATGTTATAAATTGCGACATTATTAAGAATTATTACATTATTTCTTATTCTATGAAATTTCTAGTTATGTAGAAATATCTAATTCATCTATAAAAATTTAGGAAAAATATATTGAAGAATCTGCTGGTTTTGAAACAGTTATAAATGGCGAAGCAAGAAAGAAAGAGAATCCTTATAAAGATTCAGATATTGTAGCGGAAACTCTTACTCAACAACCTAATTTATCTCAGGGGTAAGTTTTTACTATGTCAACATAACACAGAAAAATCCTATTACATTTGATTGCATAAGGCTGTGAAATGTAAACTTTATATACTTTACTTAGCATGTATAGACTAATATTTCTAATTCTTACTTATGAATAATTTACAACTAAAAATATTTTTGTTTTAATATGTTACATTTAGAGCAGTATAAATGTACAAAATTTAGAATTATTGAAGCTTGCACTTGAATGAATTATTGAATTTATTATCATAAAAGAAAGAAATTTACACTCTATGTATATTTTTGTGGATCATTTACGAAGTGTTGAAGATAAAATATAAGAAATCTAATCTATTGATTAAGAATTATAAGTAATAAATACATGCTGGTATTTAAAATACTAAATAATATTTTGAGCCCGGTCTTTAATTAAATTTCATTAAATTCAATATGTATTGCTGAAAAAAATGTATGTTATGCTGAAAATCGTAATTAACTTATATATCTATAAAGTTATACTTTAATGTATAATATATGTAATAAAATCTTTTCATTATTATGTTTAAGGTATTGAAATGATGAAAATTTAGTAACACAAAAAGTATTGTGGCACAATATATGAAATGTTTTAGTTTTCAGTAGCCTTATCAAAATTATGCTTAAAATAAAAAAAAAAAAAAAAAAAATTATGTATAATAAGGCATAATTAATGATCTTTGCCTGACAATTAAAATAAAAGATAAGATAATAGCTGATAAGACACACAGTGATTGCATTAAATGCGTAATTTGAAATGGGAAAGATAAGAAGTAAAAAATGTAAGGATGAAAATAATAAAAATATCTATCCAAGAAAACATATTTTATATAATTAATAATGATAATTATTATAAATGTATTATTGTGACAGAACCGATGTACGATTATGATCATTGTACGAGTTTTATTTTCAATAAAATGTTTTACCTGTAACATATAAAGAGTTATATATGTATAATAAAAACATCGTTGGCAAATACAAAAGAAGAATAAGAACGTTAAAAATACGTTTTTAGTATGTTTTGGTTCAGAAGAATAAGCTTGAACCTTCACTATATATATAAGGATTCACTGTATCAGAGAGTGAAAAATTAATTTAAATACTTTTCTGTCATTAAACATAAATATTTTACAACAAAAATTTTAAACCTAAGTTGTTACCAAAATAAAGATGCCAGAAATGTTTAGCTTAAATAATAGAAATAATTATTTCCTAATCTACAATCTTTTATTTAACTAACTAATTCTTTCTTAGAACAAAGCTATAAAATCATATGCATTTTAAAATTATGTTGATTGCCTTATTTAAAGCAATTTTTCATAAATATATTACAAGTATATATGCATTCAGTTTTCTTCTTTGCAGAATTTCTGAAAATGAGGAAGCAACAGTTTTAACATCGGTGAATACATCTGTAGCAGAACTTCAAAGTTTAGCAGAATCAAAGCTTAATTCTGAGTTTTCAAAATCTAGATTATTTCCAAAAAAATCATCTATATTGACAAAAAATGGAAATAAAAGGCAAAAAATAAAAAAAATACAGGAAGAGACGTCATCTAGCATACAAACACCATCACCATCACCATCTATTGTCAATGAAATTACTGAAACGCGTAATGAAACAAATAGTCTTGAAGAAGAATCTTTGTTACTGACAAATTTAGTTGGAGAAGAGGAAACATCTGAGGTAGTGGTTGTAGTAAGGGCTGAACAATCTTCTATTACCACTGATGGGCCAGAGTTGAAGCTTGAAGAGAGTGTTGTCAAAGTACTTCCCGATGAGATATCTAAAGTTGATGGGACATTTGCAACAACCTCAGAATTAAGTGATACTGATGCTAAAGCTAGATTAGTGGGAGAAAATAGAGATGATGCTGCTGCAGTTGTACTTGGTGAAGGAATCGTAACTGTGGGATCTTCAAATCCACATGAAGATATTCCATCTTTCAGTGAATGGACACAAAAAAGATTAGAGGAAGCTGAAAGGAAAAAAAGTGAGTTCTATTTATAAACTCAACAATAGTGTTGTCGTGTTGCGCAAAAATTAGTCCAAAATGTGTCTCATTTTTCATATAGTATTTGTGAAAATAATTTCATTGTAACAAATATTATAATCGAAAAAATAATATTTTCATTGTTTTAATTATAAATTTGTTTTTAATTATAAAACAGTAATTACCTGTTTTGTAGCACATCCAAATGCTTCTGTTCAGAATTCTGGGACACCAACACGAGGAATTGGTGGAATGAAAGTTCGTTCTAAAAATTATGCATCTCCAGATTGTGGTGCAAAACTCGTAGCAGCAAATCCAGAAGCAAGAAGTGTTGGAAGCGTTTTAGTTTCCACCCGAGATGAATATATGCTTAATACATGTACGTCACGTATATGGTTTGTAGTAGAACTTTGTGAAGCGATTCAAGCTAAGAAGATCGAATTGGCCAATTTTGAACTGTTTAGTTCGTCACCAAAAGATTTTTCAGTGTATATTAGCGATCGTTTTCCTACAAGAGATTGGAGTCCAGTTGGTCAGTTTACTGCAAAAAATGTAAAGGATATTCAAAGTTTTGCTCTAGAACCACATCTTTTCGGGAAATTTATAAAAGTGGAACTTCAAACCTATTATGGATCTGAACATTTTTGTCCTATTTCTTTATTTCGTGCTTATGGTACCAGTGAATTTGAGGTTCTCGAAACAGAAACAGAGAATCAAATCCCAAGAGAGTCGCATACAAATGTAGACGACGACGAAGACAGTGATGAAGAGGAGATTTTAGATGTTGAAAATGGTGAACCACCAAGAAATTTATTTGGCAGTGCTAGAGATGCTGTATTGAGCATTATGAAAAAAGCAGCCGAGGTATTAGTAAAATCAAGTGATTTAACCTATAACAACATCACGAAAATCCAGCAAAGTATAGACAGTGGTAATATCCTTGAGAACTCTTTTATCAGTTGTACTACACCAAGATATACCATCCTTTGTGATAGCTGCTCAGATCAAAAATTTGCAAAAATCTTCCAATTAATTAGTTGTAGGGAAAAGCAATTAAATGAATTGCTTAAAATTGATCTGGTGAATAGAACTTTAAGACAAAGCGGACTATGTAAAATTCATGGTGTTGGAGTTGAAACTTCCGCAAAAGAGGAAACGAGAGGAAATAATGAAAATGTAAAAGATACGGAAAAACATGATCAACTTAATGAAGGATTTAGTTCAAGTAAGAATTTTCAGCTAGCATTCATAACATCTATACTTAAATCTGAATATATCGCGGCGCTTTGCAATGTATTAGCCATAAAAGAACGTAAAGTGGTAATGAATACAAGCCATGAAATACCATTTAATAATTTCAAAGAGGTTATTAAAGAAGATATATCACACAAACACAAAGAAGATTATAATAGCGATACATTTCAACACACATCAGCTACACATGCTTTGACTTCAAATGTTGATATAACTTCTCAAGAGCCTAAAAAAGGTATTCAGGAACCATCTAGCGAAGAAATTAACATATTCTCTAGTACACCTGTCGAGATTTCTTCCAGTTCTAAAAGTATAGCTTCACAGATAAAGCCTGCTAAAACTTTTGGAAAAGAAGAAATTAAGAATGAAACATCGATACCAATTTTGGAAATTGAGGAAACAATTCAGGCTGAAGTATTAACAACTGTTCCTGTATCTTTAAATATTGAACAACATCCAATCTTAAAGGCCTCCGAAGAGCCATCTATAACTCCTAGTATTTCTATCGAAAATTCACCTCAAACAACTGCTTCTGTCTCAATAACTACTACTGATAGCAGCGAATTTCCAAATGATGATGTAATATCAGACATGGAACCATTGGAATTTGCTAGTGTACCAAATAAAATGGAGAAAGTGGGACGTCTGGATCAAGAAGGGAAACAAGAACAAACAGAGATTTTAGATCAAGAAATTAAGTTACCTCCTCAAGATTCTTTAACGTTTGACAATTTATTATCTGATCTAAAGGATTTAGAAGGAGAATCAGCCCATATTCAAAATGGTCCTATTGCAAGTGCTTCAGTGACTCAGTCAACGGCAAATACCATGCCGCAAAAAGAATCTGTTTTCCTAAGACTGTCTAATAGAATCAAGGTATGTATGTAGTTACTTATCAAATTAATAATTCTAATTGTTATTATGTGACAAAAAGAATAGAAATTGTGCAATATAATTTTGCTAGTTTTGGAATCCAATAAACATATTGTTAGATGAAATCTCTTTGTTATATATAATAATGCTCTGTGCTCTTGGTACATGTTGTTATGTACATATTTATGCTAATATAATATATAAATATATAATATATATCTATATGTATATATGTACATATATACGTATATAAATATATACCTGTATATATATATATATATATACACACATACACACACAGACTCTTTATTATTGTTAGGCATTAGAAAGAAATATGTCTTTGAGTGGACAATACTTGGAAGAATTAAGTCGTCGATATAAAAAACAGGTTGAAGAAATGCAAAGATCTCTTGAACGCACGGTTTCAGCTATGAGTGAAGAAACGCGAAAAAGAGACGAACGTGAATCAAAAAGGGCAGAAGAAATTTCTATTTTAAAAGAGAAAATCGTTAATCTTTCCAACTCGATGAAAAATCTTCTACATGATCGTGATAGTTGGCACGGAAAAATCTCTATGATAGGTCAACATATGTTGTTAATATGCTCCGAAGTTTTTATGATATATTTAATTTTAATGTATTGTTGGGGAAATAACAATAAAGGAGTTGAAGTTAAGAAGAAGCAACAGTCAGACAAAGACATGATGCGGCGTAAAAGTGCAGAAAACTATAATTCACATATGAAGAAACCGAAGAAGCGAAGACCAAGCGAAATAGCTTCTCACATTACAGGTACATACCGCGAATTAATGATTATTGGTAAATCTAATGAAACGAAAAAGGAAAAAAAGAGGAAACGTAAAAAAGCAGTCACCTTGATTGGTGATCAAACAAATGTAAATAATGATATAGAGATATGTCCAAATACACAGTTCAGAACTTCAACTTCAACTTCAACAGATGTTACACACGAAATGGAAATAACATCAAAAATTGCTTCGTCTGTTGAAGTGTTGCATACAATTGATGCCCCAAAACAGGTTTGTAAAAGGCTTAAATCTGCCCCAGAAAATATGATTAATTCGCACGATGATAATGTTCACAAAGCAGAGAGTAATATACAACTGATATACAACTTATCATGTGCTGATAACTCTGAGACAGATTCCATTAAAAATTCTGAGCTAAATA
Source organism: Bombus fervidus (assembly GCF_041682495.2). NCBI lineage: Eukaryota > Metazoa > Arthropoda > Insecta > Hymenoptera > Apidae > Bombus > Bombus fervidus. Next base: position 11,926,176 of record NC_091528.1, read on the forward strand.
ATTCATATACTGACAATTCAAATGAATTGAATTCATTAACAGCAGATACATATCCAGAAAGAATTGCTTATAGTGAACAAACTGTCATGGAATCTGAAGATCTCTTAAATTCCAAAAACATTAGTGGCATATTAAAAGACACAAGACTAAGTGTAACATCTTCCTTTATGAAAACAGCTTTAAGTACAAGAAAGAAAAGAAAAGCTTATTCAAATGATGTGAATGGAGAATGGAGTAAGAATTCACTTGATTCTAATGATAAGACTGTACAAGTAAGTTATATTCCCTTAAAACTGTCTTCAGAAAAAGTTCATACCGATGGTGATACAACTACTAACGGTCTGTTAATGGATCAAAGTGATGAATCTAGAAGTAGTAGTGTGACGTCAATATCAAAGAAAAAGGAGAAAAAGAGCACTGGTTTTAGGAAAATGGTGAGAAAATTTTTTTGATTAAAATAAACTTGCCACTGACGGCTGATTGAGGGAATAACTTGAAATTGCTAGAGCTTATAAGACTTTCTATTTAAGTATAAAATACGCTTGGTTCGAATGCTTTGCTCGTATGAAGTTACTTAAGATATGTGCAGTTTCACAGACTTACATTATTTGTAGAGCTGTATTCCTATATAATGTTTCTGTAAATAGTTGATCAGTTGGTGAGATTTTATAATATATTATCACACAGCATATTATAATATGTGGCACATAATCATCGTATTATATCTCCAAAAAATATATGCAGACTGTGTGCATGTACATATATTGCGCATCCGTATGTCACAAAATTTTACTAACTGACCATGAACTGTTTTCAGAAATTTTATATGCAAATAAGTCTGTACCTCTGTACATACATTAAATAGATCGTATAATATCTGAATATTGTGATTTGTTTGTATGAAATTTCTTATCAATAGGTGTAAATATAAATATTATTTAAAATATCTCTTACATAGAACTGTTTCTGAAATAAAGCTTTATTATAGTGTACTAGACTGATTTATGTATCATTATTATTTTCAACATTATAACTTATATATTATTTAATATTATTTTTTTAAATTGTGGATGTTTATGTAAAGGTAATAGACAAAATACATAAAATGTACGTTGTTAACACACGTGGTTAACATGGCGTGATTGATCTTTTAGCTACAATGGAATTTAGTGTATTTACACAGGTTTATTGTAACGTTTCTTGACTACTGCGCTGAATGGCCTAATAGCGGTAAATGTAGAAATAGAAGAAATTCCGAAATAAGACAGGACTAATAAACATCCACAACTATCATACTTACTTACCATTAGGTATCTCAAAAAGTTTGTCTATATACCGGTATTAAATAAAACCTACTCTGCTTCAGGGGGACATACAATTATGTACATAATATCACGTCACTGGTTAAATGGAGATAAAATTTCAAGATGACTTTTAATTTTTTAAATAAACTACATATTTTCGTTTAGCTTGTAACCCATTCTAAAACAAAGTCATTGACCTTTGATATGTTGGTCTTCCAAACTTATTCAAGATCATTTACCATTCTTTAAAGCCTTCCTTTGCTGAACTCATAGAAAAGATCCTTTAAATTTAGAACGAATTTCTTTCTCTTATTCAACAACCAGGAAACATATAACAAAGCCTGTTCTTGTAGATAAGAGCATCACCATGTTGAAATCATATCCATATTCTAATGATAAATAAAACGATTTTCATCTCGTAAAGAAACCAGGAAGTCGTGAAGTTCAGTGATGAGAGTTAATCGTCATATTTGTGACAAAATTACTCTTATTAGAAAAGTCTTATGGATGTACAGTGAAAGAAGATTAAATGCTGAGAAATATAAAAATCACGCCATTTTACTTTTTTTACTTACAGTGGTAATATTTCATAATGTTTTGTAAAATCGAAAATGCATTTATATATTATCTTTTGTACAAAACCTTATCTTAATATCCAACTACATTAGAAATATGTACTAATATAAAAAATAGAAAGTTTCTTGATGCTATATGAGATAAAGAAAATCACATTGGAAGAATACTTTAAAAATTTAATAAGAAATTTTAATGTATTCTCTATATTCTTTAAATCTTCTATTAACTATTATCTGTTTTCATTAATGCTATGGTTTTCTTGTCTTTTCTTTTTTTTTTTTTTTCTTCTTTTTTTTTCTTTTTTTTTTTTTTTTTTAAATCAAAGTAGCAAAGTAACCATTTAATTATACAATGACTGCGTAAATAACTAAAATTAATAAAATGGTAATAAAACATACTATAATTTTAAGTTGCAACAAAACACTTTATGGGATACCTAATATCATTATCATTATTATTATTATCAGAATCATCATAACTTACATATTACACATAAAATTATATATATTACGTTTATTATGATAAACAGCCTAACTAAAAATTCGTACTGATTCAGTCTAGTGTTATTTTATAAAGTATGTCAATTTTTAATGTATTATAAAATTTCGTAGTAGAAGTTACTTTGTAATAGGAAAGGTATAATTATGAAAATAAATCTTTAACTTATAACTTTAATGTTAACTTTACGTGATCTTACTTTAAAATGTTTCTGTTTTTTACGGAATAATAACAAATATTTCTTATATGATCTGTTTAACTTTTAAACAAACAAATTTGATTTTATTATATAAATAATTTGATTTTCAAAAATATTTTAACTTTTTTCGTTTACAAAGTAACTCTAATACCTGATGAATGCGTTGAACTGTTGTATTTATTATTATTTATTATGTACATTAAATTTTGTACCGTGTATGTCGGATAAATATTTAGGTATAATTAATATGTATTTATAAATATGTAATTTAGAAAACAATAATATTATAATTAAAAGTACTTCGCTGGTTAGAAGAAATTAAGATAAATTCAACAGTGAATTTGTTTTACAATAGCATAAAAGATTTAAAACAAGATGTTGATAGATTGATCTAAATATAAATTTATGTCATTACTAGCCTTCATACTATTTACTTTCTTAAATACTTACCAAATTTAATTTTCAGGGTAAGAAAAGAACATAATTGACCTCAGCCAAATATTATAAAATAATCAATAATATCTTTTGAAGTGGCTGTAGTTTAGCATTATATAATGTAAACTAAGCTTTTTTGGCGCGTGTATGGAAGTTACATTCAAGTAAAGTTACAATTAAAGATATATAAATTCTTAAAATGATGCTTTTATCATTGAGATTTTTTGTCTATAACACTTTATTGACTTGAGCAAATAACTAATAAGCTTACAAAAAATGAGTCAGAGATGGAAAAGAAAATTTTAAAATAAGATAATTATTGACAATATCTGGCAGCATCTATACAATAAAATTCTTCCTAAACAGAAATCAGGCTTGAAATTGATTGAAAGCGATGCATGAGTATTATTAAAATTAGGTGCTAAATGTGAGAGAGAGATAATAATTGTTATCAACTATCATAGTGTAGCAAGCTTTTCCTAAAACTATGAAGATTACTGTGTATTGATTTTTAATAATCTGATTTGTAATAATCTAGCAAGTGGGGAAACAAAAATTTTAAACAATTAAAAAAATGAATGTAACAGTTAAAAACAATGATATATGGTATCACCATAACATGATAATCCAAGATGTTCTTAGAAAACATTTATTTTCATTTGAGAAACAAGAAATATTATAAATATATTTATAATAATAAAAGTAGTAATTTTGCAAACTTCTTCTTCTGTTCCAAACTTTATATATAATGAATCTGAACTTTAGGATTTATAATATTTACTTTTTCTTCATAAGCAGCTACACAAGTTTTTGATACTAATTGTTCTTTCATTCTTTCAGAACAGCTCGATTGGCAATATTCAGAAAATTCTTTAAATTTAATATGTAATTCTTTCTTGCCTCCATCAGGCCCTGCAATAAACTCACATTTTAGCTTCCGTTTTTTACCTCGTATACAGCATTCCAAATACCTGTGAAAATTAATTTATCCTTTCAATGAAAAATAAAAGATAATTAAGATAGTTACTACAATTTATAATTTAATATAAACGATTTCTCATATTTCCCCAAAAGGAAACAATTGAAAAGTTAACAAAATACACCAAATAAAGAAATTTTAGTTTAATTTAATAATCAAATGGAACTTCTTCTTTTTTTATGTATTAGTTGTTATACAAAATTACCTATAATCACTTGCATAAAAACTATTTAGTTCTTCAATTTTAATACCACATTCTTCCCTTAAAATTCCAGTAATAAATACATCATCAATCCAGAAAAAGTTTTTAAACTTTTCACTTGCACGAACTAATAATTGTGCAACTTTCAAGTTTGTTATATAAAACCAACCTGAGAGAAAATCAGGATAAACATCATCTGAAAAATCTTCATCAGTAACAAACCATTTATTATTTGATGTTCGTATTGGTTTCATCTTCCTTAAAACATATCCAGATATAGCATTTTCCTTTTGCATTGCCTTTTTTTGTAAAAGTTCTAGCGTTTCAAAAATATTTAATACAATATCATTGTCAGTTTTTATTAGGAAAGTAGACCTACAATTACTTGATGCCCATCTTAAACCCATCAAATGTTTTAACGTAAGGTTTTTATAATTTTCTAAGAAATCTCCTTGCAACAAATCATTATACATCTGTGATTCTTTTAAAATGTATTTCAATATATTTTTTTCTTTAGGCATTCCTAATAAAAATATCCTCGTGACATTCAAAGTTTTTAACATTACACTTGGATATGCACGTCTCAATGCTGTTCTGTATAAAAGATTATCTGCAGAGGACATAATGATCCAAACAATGAAGTTAGGATCACACTTTGGTTCAATGATAAATTTTATAATTGTGGAATTTTTATTTGTGTAACTTGCATTCTGTGAATACTTTAATTCAGATTTTGTATTATTTACAGTATCTGTTTTTAATATAATTAATAATAAGATGAGTATCATACAAAGTACTATAAAAATGAACTTTTTTTTCATATTTCTGAAAATTATTTACTGTACTATCTGTCTCATTTGATCTAGATAAAGCATACACACACACATGCGCGCGCGCGCGTGCACGCACACATGTTATCACATTTATGCAATCATTAATATCGTTCAACAATTATACCTATTGATATTGATACAATTAGTATTTGTTCTTAATTCGTATAGTCATATGGTTTGGATAATACTTCGTATTATTTCCTTCATCATAGAAAAATATGGTAATTGTTCGGAATCATACCAACCTCACCAATTTCAATGATTTTTGAATATATTACCGGGGGCATGATTCTGAACAACTACTTTTTATACATATAACAGCCGCTCGACCTTAGTTTCCGAGATATGTGCAAAGAAATTACCGGTATCACTACAATTCTGCCCATAGTTGTGCGTTCATGGCAGTGTATGTAACCGAAACGGTTATGGGCTCGTAATGATTACAGGCAGAATTCATTGTAGTGGTACCGACAGTTTTTCGTGAATATGTGAATATGACGGTACGTGCATAGAAGAGGGTGGTATAATCCTGAACAATTGCCAAAAATATGTAATTTTGTTTCTACACTTTATTTCTCTTATAATAATTGCTAAACTGGAATAAGAAATATATAAATCGTAATGTTTTTTATTGCAGCAATTAAGAATGACATATAAAATTATATATGTATAACTTTATTATCATATTTACATTATATTACACTACTACATTACTGCTTATTACTATGTATAGAAGCGTAACTTTCATTAATTATGATACTAGTACTTTATTGGTTTTGTACGTTTAAGATCATGTCATTTTGTACATAAAAAAATTTTATATAAAATATAATAAAAAACATGTTTTTTAATAGTAAAAAAGGTATAACATTCTAATTACTTTTATACACAACAATTGTGTCACATATTGAAAGATATTAGTGGTTGTGCTACATAACCAAATACGTATGTATATATAACAATCTTATTGTTGCCATTAGCAGATTTCATTACCCTCATTATTAAACATATTGAAACATGTTGTAAAGTATACCTCTGTTGTGGCGTATTAAAAATCCATAAAATAATAATAGTAAGGTATTTTGGAAACCAGAAAATTACGAAACATTTTTAATTGTATTTTTTATTGAAGAACTACTTAATATTTGTTAACTATCGATTTTGATGCTTGGGCTGAATATAATTTCTAAAATCGTCGCAATAAGTCATAGGTAAGTATCTCACTAATCATTTTTAGTGTTAATATTTCATGTGACTTAAAATCCTAATAAGACGCGTGCACGCGCACGCGCACATACACGTACACACGCACAAAGTTTATCATAATAAAATTCAATTATTATCAGGAAAAAAACTGTACGAAACATATTTCTTCATAAAAAATTATGCTATTTGCTACTATTATTAAGAAAGCAATAGGGAGATAAAAACAGATAAGAATTTTTCATCTTTTGAGATATATTTGACACAATTTTTAAATATTTTTTTAATATTATTTGTAAAGTACATTTTAAATACATTTGGTACAAAATGTGATAGTTTTAATGTGTAAAAGATATTGATCTCTAATTCACATCGTTCTTAATCTCACTTAATTTATGATTGTAGATATCCCCTGAAATAATATGCATTATTAGAATTATGTATTAATTTTTATATCCAAGTTATTTTATATTTATCAAATTTTTATTATATTTCACGTAATGAAGTATAAATAAAGTAAAACTAATAGTAAATATTGCTTTCGATAAGGAATTTCTTATTTTGTTATAAATTGTAATATATAATATATAAAAATCTTACGGTAGCTTCATCCTCATGAAAATCCAACAGGTAATAAACGATACAATAACACTAATAAATCCGACACATATTAAAAGAACTCTATTGAGTTTAGGCGTTGATGGACTATGTGTTTGGTCTAATAGTATAAAGCCAATTCCACCTGAAGTAAAGAGGAAACTAGATGCCAGTCCTTCCATAATATATTGCCCATTTACACGGTATGGCATGAATGCCACCTATAAAAAATAAATACATAATCATAACAAAGCAACAATTATGTGTTAATATAAAATTTTTAATATAAAATTACTCCATTTACTTACAGGTCTTGTATGACCGTGTTCATCTGTTGTTGATCCTACACTAGGTGGTTCCACAATTACGTCATATATTATACCTTTAAACAGATGTATCATCGAAATATAAATAATATTTACTTTTATTTCATTGAAAAAATTTATAAAAAAAAAAAAAAAAAAAACTTATATTTTACACAATTCTAACCTCCAGTTACTAGAAAATATGACAAAAGTATAAGCGAGAAAACTACCATAGCACTAGGTTTCACAAACCATGATGGTTTTTTTAATTTTAAGTTCGGTACTTCTAATGCTAAAAATGGTAAACGGTATATATATTCCATATTTATAACAAAATTGGGATGTTATATACGGTACAACATTCCCATCGACCCCTTTGCAAAACAAACTTCCACGTTTGCTATGTATTACATTTAATAGATGGCAGTATGGCATAAAGGAATACGAAAAGTTGTTGGTTTACGCAAATTTGTAATTCACAAAGCTTTCATAAATTAGAAATGTTCTTCGAAAGCCAATGTTCTAATAAATCTATACAAATTATTCTATTTTCAATATAATTATCAAGAATATGGCTATTTATGTAACAAAATATCTTATCCATTTTAATATTTCTATTGTTTCCTTGTCATATTTTCTTATATGGTGCGTGATTTTAATCTCGTTTTATGCATAAGTAAATTTATATAGACTAGCCAACAAATTATAAGTAACTTTTTCATCTAATTCCGTATATGTACATATTTACATTTAAAGATGGACGACCGTGCATCCACATGTGACAGTATAATTAGAATAGAAATATGGATGACAGATTCATGCTTCCTAACCTAGTTGGACTCGAATAAAGTAATTTTTATTAGGTCGAGGTATCAATCCTAGAGTATTTTATCCCCAAAATATATAAATTCAATTTTAATATAAACATACACACTGTGATATAAGTAAAAGTATAGTTACACTAGTTTACAAATTTCATGGTGTTAAGTGTTCGTGTTTGATTAACTTTAAGCAGTTGCAAATAATATAAGTTAGCCATGCAAGAGAATACACGTGTATTACCACGAATTTTTACTGCAATACAAAATGTAGATATAGGAATTTTAGCTGTGTGTCCTCACAAAGAAATACGACCAATTCTACCGTGTTTAGTTCGAATGAGTCTTATATCTCCGTTAGATGTAACAAAAGAATGTGTAGAACAAAGAAAGCAGGTCCTGTCAATTTTATCTGGTATTGAATCAGTGAATTCAATAATTGCTCTGCTTTCTATTGACTTTCATGCATTGGAAACGGATGTTCGAAAAGAACAACAATTAAGGTTAGTTATATTGTTGACATGTATGTTTTATCATCTAATATCGTTAAGGATATTATGAAATATATAAAGTATACTTACAAAAATGATAAACTTCTTTTTATAGACAAAAGATGGGAAGCTTGCAAAGGGATAGTGTACTTGCTCAGTCACTGCAAAGTGGTCTTGCTCTAGAATTTGAGCGCAGTGAATCTACTAGGAGAATTAGATTAGTCCTAAGTGAATTGTTATATATAGCTTCTCAAGTACAGGAGCAACAGAAAAATCAGGAATTTCAAATTAAACAATCCGATTTATTTGATAATGCAGTTTATATGGAAGAGATTAGTTATGTGATTTGTGTAGCACTATCAGAATTACCAACAGTTTTATCAATATTGGATATTACAGAAACATTATTACATGTTAAATATGGTCCAGAAATAATTTGTTGGATAGTTGCTAATATCCCTGATAGTTTTTCCGAAGTTTGTGCACATTTGATAAGTAATGGAGAAAGGCAGGAAGAATCGGCATTAGGTAGGATTAGAACAATGGCTTTGACAATGTTATGTCAAATGAATCCAAGTCAAGCTTTAGCAATAAGAGCCAAGTGTGTAGAACTATGTAGAATGCCTGCCTTAGCAATTACATTAAGCTTGGAACATGAAAATATCAATAATACACTGGCAGAAAGTGATATAGTTGCCTTTGTATCAGGATTATTGCTTGGCAGTGATCAACAAGTAAGAACATGGATTGCAATGTTTATTAGAAATGGTCAAAAACGTAAATGGGAATCTCATACAGCGTTACAATGTTTAAGAGAAGAACTGCTAAAGCGATTGCAAGCAATAACATCTCAAAATGCTGGTCAATTACCAGAAAGTCAGGTTGTTCAAGCTAGTGCATTGTTGCGTCTTTATTGTGCATTAAGGGGCATTGGAGGTATTAAATTTCAAGATGATGAAGTAGCAATGATAGTGCAGTTGTTGACATCTCATCCTCCTCCATCACCGGCTGGTGTGAGATTTGTCTCTTTAGGCCTTTGTATGCTTATTGCATGTTCTTCATTAATAGGCCATCATAATCTTGAAAAGCGAAGCATAGAATGGGTGCAATGGCTTGTACGTGAAGAAGCCTATTTTGAAAGTGCTAGTGGTGTAACAGCAAGTTTTGGAGAAATGTTGCTTTTGATGGCAATACATTTTCATAGCAATCAACTATCAGCTATTTGTGAACTCGTATGTGCAACTTTGGGGATGAAAATACCAATTAGACCAAATAATTTAACTAGAATGAAGCAAATTTTTATGCAAGAGATATTCACTGAACAAGTTGTCACTTCTCATGCTGTAAAAGTACCAGTAACAGCTAATTTAAATGCAAATATCCCAGGATTTTTGCCTGTACACTGTATTCACCAATTGTTGAAGTCAAGAGCATTTGCTAAACATCGAGTGCCAATAAAAAATTGGATTTACAAACAAATTTGTAACAGTGTACCACCATTGCATCCGGTTCTTCCTGCTTTAGTCGAAGTATATGTCAATTCAATTTTAGTGACAAATAATAAAACATCAGAACACACAAACAAGCCAATTACTGAAGATGAAATTAGAAGAGTATTTCAAAATAGCGTTTTCGGGGCAAATTTTGATTTTAAGAATATCAACAGTGTCCCCAAGACTGAAACAGATAATATGGATATCGATATATCAAAACCTTCTCTTACATCACAGTTACTATTGTTATATTACTTATTACTGTATGAAGATGTCAGATTATCTAATATGCATACTTTTATATCACAAGATAGAAAAGTTAAATCATATTCAACTGAATTTTTATCAGAGCTACCAATAAAATACCTACTTCAGCTGGTTCAAAGAGATCAGATGAATTATGCTGGATTATTTTCTCCTCTTCTCAGATTATTAGCAACACATTTCCCCCATCTTTCATTAGTAGATGATTGGCTTGATAATGAAATGATCAACATTGATTCTACAGTAACAAATTATGAGAATGTAAAAATTACTGATATCATGATAATTGAAACATTTTCGCATATCCAAACATGTCCTTCAAGAACAGGAAGACTTTTAAGACAATTAATGTCAATGAAACCAACTGACATTTGGCCACATGCCGAAGTTATAATTCATTATTTCAAAGCAACTGTAAGTCCAAGAGTTCCTAGGTACATTCAAGGTAATAATTTATTTCAATTAAATAAAATATTAATATTAATACTTTTATTAATATTTTGAAAAAATAATTTTTTTAATTTATCATAATTTTTTAGAATTATATAAACAAGTATGGCTTAGGTTAAATACAGTACTACCAAGATGCTTATGGGTTTTGTCAATAAATGCTTTATTAATAGAAAATTCTCTTGTAAAAAATGTTTTTTTAACACAAGAAAATATTGTGTTAGATCCTTTACAAGTATTGAGATGTGATACAAGAGTTTTTAGATGTGCTCCAATTTTGTCTGTTATTTTAAGGTAAAAAAGAGATTGAGTAAGTCTTTAAATATCTAACGTTCAATTACTTATTATCAATTGGTACTTCATTGGTACAAATATTTTTAGAATTCTACAAGCTGCATTAGCAGCTTCCCGATCTCAGTTATCTAGACATATACAAGACAAACCATTGATAGAAAAGATTGGTCAGTTATCAAGTGAAGCCGAAAGAGAAGATTTAAGAACAGCATTAGTGGCAGGACAAGAAAGTGCGGCTGTTCAAATATTATTAGAAGCATGTTTGGAGACGGCAGAAGATAGAGAAACACCCGGACAGATGTGGTCATTGAGAGAAATACAAAGTATAATCTGTTCATATTTGCATCAAGTCTTCATAGCAGACCCATCATTGGCTAAATTGGTTCACTTTCAAGTATGTACAACCAAATTTGCTTATTTTTATTTTTACTTATTAAAATATTAAGTATTGAATATTAATTACTGACATATCGTTATCATAACACACACACACACACGACCATGTATACATTACACATGTAATATTACCTATTTTATCTCTATCTTAGCACTAAATTCATTAACTTAACCTAAGCTTAAAATTCATCTTAATCCTACCCTACCTACAATTAATATATTATTAATCAATTATGCTAGCTTATTCTTTATTTTCTTCTGACTAACCACTTTAAGCTACATCTATCCATCTCTCTTTTCTCACCCCCCATCCTCTCCATCCTCTTCTCTTTCAAATTCTACATCTACTCTTCCTCCTCATCCTCCTTTTCCAATATTCTCTCTACATTATCCTGCCAAACACTTGAATCTGTTTTATACCCTCCACATACCTCCCACACACGCTCCCTTGTCTGCATCTTTCCTCCATTTAATCTGCGTTCCATTTTCTCTTTCCTTAACCACTATTTCTCATCTCTAACCTCACTGCCTAGTCTGAACTTCACTATTCTTTCCACCTCCCCCGTCCCTCTCACTCTTTCTCTCTCTCACCGCCCCCTTCCTTCATTCTTCAAGTATTTTGGTACTCCTTTCGTACCTTAATACCTTATATACCATCTGTTGTATCTGGATTCCAATTAAAATTTCTTTTCTCTTTCTAACTTCTCCATTTTTCTCTCTACTCTCTCTAATCTTTCCCTCTCCCCATCCTCCCCTTCTTCATTCACCCACATAGCACTTTCCATTTTTTTCCACGCAATCTTCCTTTCTCCCCAAATATCTATCCTTTCCACTACCCGTTTCTTCTCTACTTCTGACCTCCTCCAGACATATTATTGTCAAATCTCCACCCTGCTCTATCTTCAGCCTTTCTTCAAACCTCCGTGCCAAATATTCTTGCTCTCAATCTCATCTTGTCTGCTATTAACTTTTTTCTTATTAAATATCCTGACACGTTTCATTCCACTCTAGCCATACACCTCTCATGTAAGCTCTTTACCTCTGTTCTCTTCTTCTACCTCCGTACCTTCGCTTCATATCCTGCTATCATCCAAACGAATTTATCATACAATTATATCCTTTTCGACTAGTTCTTTTCGAATATCCTCTTTTCCAGCAGATCTCTCTCCCCCCCCCCCTCTTCACATCCTGCCCACCGTTCCTCATGATCCTATAACCCAAATATACCTCTCACCTCCTCTAATTTTAATTCCTGTTTCCATTTCCATTTCTCCTCCTTCATTTTTCTATCCTTTGCCTTGAATTTTGTCACCTTTGTTTTTGTCGCATTCAGAGTCAGGTCCTTTTCTCTGAAATAAATCCAGACTTTCAATGAGTTCTGTTATCTTTCCCTCATCCGCTACATATTTTTCCATATTTCTAAAAATAATAGAAATATCAAATAATTGATACGGTGAAAGTTATATACTCTGTATAATATATATCATAAACTATATAAATATTTAATTTGTAGTAATTTAGTATTACCTTTAATTATAGGGTTATCCAAGAGAGCTGTTACCCATTACAGTTACTGGTATTCCATCCATGCATATTTGTCTTGATTGGATTCCTGAATTATTGTCACAGCCGGAACCAGAAAAACAAATATTTGCTGTGGATTTAGCTTCACATCTTGCAATTCAGTATGCTTTACCAAAAGCTTTAAGTGTTTCTCGTTTAGCTATCAACACTTTGATAACACTTCTAGGGGTATTATCTGCTAAAGATCGAGTAATTTTATTTATGCCAGTGCTATCAGCATTAACGCGTATATGTTTAGCTTTCCCACCACTAGCTGAGGATACAACAAGTTTGTTGTTACAACTTGGTAGAGTTAATTCTGCACAAGCAGCATTAGGAGATAAATCTGCAGATATTTTATGTCAAGAAGTTAATGAAACCTTTTGTTTGTTATTACAAAAAGCAATATTACAATCACAAGTATATTGAAATATTATTCTTAATTTCTTTATACCGATACTGAAACCAATGTTTGATTGTATTACAGTAGAATATTAATTATCCAAACTGTTCTAAATATGTATCTACAGGGTGTCATATACAGGGTGTCCCATTTAACTATGCCACCCCTAATTATTTTCTTATTTGTCACAACACAGAAAAATGTTTCATGAGTATTGTATTGCATCGGAGTATATTAGGTTCTGAGTGTGGAAATCACCTCAAGGTCATATCATGTGAGATTTTATTAATAGTAACGTTTTTCTAAGCGGATCATCATATTTTCTTTCCCTGTTTTTTTTTTCTTTTCTTTTTTTTTCCCCGCACCATTAACCCCTTGGCCTATAACCACGAGCGAGACTCGTGGTAAAGAATTTGTGCCATGAGCGAAAACCACGAGTCTAAAAACACTATTTGTCCTCAAACATTGTTTATTATTTCACAATTCCTTTTGTAGCCCCTAAATATACATGTCATAAGAAGTATACATCTTGCAATGTTCAGTTCGAGTACACGGCTGAACAGATGAATGGCACGGCACGCGACCGAACTCCTTGCTTACTTTATGGCTCGCGCGATCGGCAAATAGCATGTAGGCCAAGGGGTTAAAAAGGTGAGATCAAAACGCATCCGATTATGGCACATACCATGATTTTGAAATGACCTGAACCGAAAATTTGGCAAGCAAATAACTGAGGTGAAAGCTCACGGAAAATTAATTACAGAAACAAAATAAACACTTTAATCGATTAAACTTCATTTCGGGGAATCACCTTGCTTTTTTAGCTCTTTTGATGAAATTGCAGAAAAGTTTTCGTTCGCACCTTTGATTCGAATGATTTTGAAATATATTATAGAAATCAACATTTTAAACAATATTTCCTTATACATATAATAGACGGTATGACATTGCTTAGTTTTCGAGATATTCGTAAATTACAGTGTTGGTATCATTACAGTGAATTATATGCGTAGCACAGTTTTATCATACCGTATCAGGATATATGTTAGTAATGTTTGTTGGCGGCCGAATGAAATAACATAACAATAACACAACCCTAACTTTTATCTTTTGTTTATAATTGATATAGATTTCGGTTAGGTGTCACTTTATCTGACCATCGTGAGGCATCCGTGAAGCATTATTCCTATGTCCATGTTGATACTTATCTGCTTCCACCATTAGTATCCATCTCTAAACCCCGTCTTTGAAGATTTTAATAATTTGGTTACGATTCAAGATTATTAAAAACTTTTATAAACGCGAAAATGATTTGTAATTTTTATTAACTCCAATTAATGTCATTAATGAATTAATTCGTATTATTTTTAATTAAACCGGTAGTAATATATTATTAATTTGATATGTCCATTCATATGTTTATTAAATTATTGTTCATATTTAGGTTACATGAAATAGGAATTTAATCATTCTATTACTATTTCTACTATAGCACATTATTATTTTCTATAATACGTACGATCAATATTAAATTTTTTTTTTGTTAAAATAAATCTAATAAATAATTTACATTCTAATTTTAATTTTAACTAGATTTTACGGTATGTCGCGTAAGGAAGATAGGTTAAACTTAAAAAATTATTGTAATATGCATCTTCTTTCAGTACAATTTTTATTTTATTGTATTTTATATAAATTGTTATTTTAAAATACGTTAGGAAAGGTAATTCGTATTCACTCTATATAATCGTAGTTCCATGATAAAACTAGTTCTCGTACTTACGTTTGTTGACTACATGAAGCAATACTAAGAAGTTTTTATTATTTAGTGACGATTCGAATGTCATAAATTTAAGTTTATGTACAAAGTTTGCCTGAATGAAACAGTATTAAATGTTATTGGAATAAGTACGATATACAAGCATGATGGAGGCTGAAACTGTTGGTAATCTCGTTCAAAAGATGATTATTTCACTTTTTGGGGAACAAAAACCAGGTATGAAACATAATTTCTCGCTTTCTCCTACACTCGGAAAATATTTTATTAAATAATATCAATTATAAACCAAATATTTCTTACTTTTACTTGTATACCTTTTCAGTTTATTTGACTCTTTTTCTATGTATACAAGGTGTTTTTACTCTACTTTTTACTTTCATTTTGTTTTCCCATTAACTCAGACTAAAGTAAGACAAAAATATAGGTATTTTCGCGCTATTATTACAGACAAGAATAAATCCTATAATTATACAACAAAATTAAAAATTGCTGTATAAATGTAAACAAACTACTGGACATTAAAATTTTATTTGTTTATTAAGAATGAAATGGCAAATCTTGTAATTAAACAATAATAAACTTTACGTATTAAGTGCAAATATTTCATTAATGAAACTGTAAGAATCTTTCGAAGAAACATACGTTTTGAATCAATGATTTTAGAAATAATTAGGAAGTGGATGCGCTTCTGCCTTGGATTATTGTCATCAACCCAAGGAGTAGAAACATTACAAGAAGATGAAATTACTGTAGGAAGTCAAATAAGAGAAAAGTTATCAGTATGTGATGCAGCACAGTTTGATAAATTATATAATGAATTAAGATCTGGGGTATGATATAAATATAATTTTTTTAAATTCAATTATTTATCTACTTCTTTATACAGTTATAAAATATTTGATAATTGTATCATGACAGTTTAAAGAAAATTTTTTATATTGTTAAAAATGACAGGTTACCATTTATATATATTTATATATGTTTAGTCATTGAAGAACAGAGCACAAATCCTGATATTTTTGTTAAACATGTGCCAATCAGCAGAGCAGTTAAGGGATAGAGTTTTCTCAGCTCCTGATTTGAAATTAGGTTTATGCTCATCTTCTGCATCCACTAGTGGTAAGCAATATATTTTTACAACCTAGATCTTCTTTTATTTTCTAACTAACTAGCTTAAAATTTTAATGCAATTTAGAATATTTAATATTTAATATACTTTGTTATTTAGGACAATCATCTGAAATTTCTGCACCACCACAAATTGTATCTATAAATAACACAGACAAAAATACAAGAGATTTTTTAACCAGTTCTAATAAAATATATGGAGAAGAGTATATTTCAGAAGATATATTGGTTCAGGATCTTATATATTCTTTCCTAGGTATTGAAGGAAAGATATTAAAGTTAGACTCCAATTATGGTTTCCAAATAGATCCAATGATTAGCATTGATAGGCCACGGAAACAAGCTACATTGAGATTAAGTGAACTTGGATATTTACATAACATAATTCAAAAAGGTTTAGAAAGAATGTCAGTTGCTTCGAGTGGCCAAGTGGCTGATAGTTTTATTGCATCGTTACATTCTGAGTTATCGGAATATTACAGGTTTATAGCCCTTATTCAAGAAGAAGTGAGCAGGTATTGATAAAAATATAATGTGATGACATATAATATTCTATCAGTTTATTATAAATAATAATGCGTTTAAATGTGTAATAGAGTTCAATCTGAATCAGGGATATACAGAGTTACACTGTCCCATTTGCATCTTTGGGCATATGATCCTTTAGAAACTTTAAAATGGCTAGCAGGTATAGTAAGAGCTTGTCAAGGACAAAAAGGTGGCGCATTAGCTTCTGCAGTATATGAATTTAGTAACCATGGTGATGCCAGTGTGAAAAAATTAGTTAAAAGGATTTTACAAAGTGTTTGTGATCCTCTGTACAATATGTTGATAAGATGGATTGCAGACGGTGAATTAGATGATCCGTATAGAGAATTTTTCATTGAAGCTTGTGCTGATATTACTGGAGAGAGAATGTGGCATGAGAAATATCAAGTTCGCAATAATATGCTACCATCTTTTATTACAAAAATGCAAGCTAGAAAAATTTTAGGAACAGGGAAAAGTATTAACTTTTTGCGTGAAGTGTGTAAAGATTTTACTCCATGGCAAGGAAAACATACAAAAATGTTCAAAAATTTCAGCGAGGAATATAAAGGTAATTATATGTAATAATTAGAACCTTGCTAAATAAATACATAAATTTCGATACATTTACTCATACCTTTGTATATACATATCCGTATGTATCTTTTGCAACAAAACTATGAAACATATATGATTTTAGCGAATATTATAATACAATTATACAGTTTCATAAAATTGCCAAAGCGAAGCATAAATTAGAATTGTTTAATAAGGATATATATTTTGTTTATAACAACTCCTATAATTTCGATTGAAGTAGATATTATTTAGGATTGCAGATCTTGTACAGAAAAGAAGCTTAACAGCATTACATGGCAAAATAAATTTTATTTACTTGTTAATAATATACGATAGTACAATCTCCTGTAGTTTTAATAATTTGGAAATCATTTAACTTATAAATGAAAGACAATTTTTTGAAATTTCCTTGCATGTTTTCTAGTTTTCTCTATGAAATGTATGTACATTTTTCTGCAAAATTTACATGTTGTTTAGTTGACGTTCTTTTCGATATGGATCCCGATGGTCGATTACAAACGATGATGGACACAGCTTATAAAGAAACTTCAACTAGAGTAGTTGAAGTGTTAACAAAGCAGTATCACCTCATGGAACATTTACATGCAATCAAAGGTTATCTGTTATTAGGACAAGGAAACTTCATTCAATATCTTATGCATTTATTAGAGTAAATAATATTATCTTTTATTATTCTTCCTATTGTTTCTGATCTTTGAATTATTTTTTATTAATGTATTTTATATTGTAGACCAGAATTAGATAAACCAGCCAGTTCTGTATATCCACATAACATCTCTTCTATTTTGGAAACTGGAATAAGAGCGACTGTTACAAAGATAGATGATTTAGATATACATAGGCGACTTGATGTAAGATTATTAGCACCTTCGGAAAATGAAAGGGGATGGGATGTTTTTATTCTGGATTATAATGTAGGAGGTCCTATTGGAACGGTAAGTATGAAAATAATTTGTATCTTTTAAGAACAGACATTACATTTAGTAGTCAGTACTAACAATAAATTATGTATAAATAGAGAGTATTTTAAATTTGCTTGAGAACTTATAAAAATATTCTTTGGTTATTTTTAAAAATCTCGGTGTTGAAATATCATTTTTTTATAACAACAAAACTAATAAAAGTATTTTATCTGTTTAGATTTTAGAACCTTGTAGGCAAATATATCAAACTGTATTTTTTGCTTTATGGAGGGCAAAAAGAATGGAATCTATATTATCTACGATTTGGAAACGTCAAATAACTTCAGCAAAGATGTTCCGTAAAATGCCTGAAGTGTTGCCAATTCAAACTCACATTCATTTAATTACAAGTAGTATGGTTCATTTGGTTCATCAAATGCAATATTTTTTCTTATTTGAGGTAAGATAGAATATTTTAATTTTGGTTTTAATTAACTGTTTTAATTAATTTAAAATGTTAAGAGTATTAACAAATTTTAAGGTAATCGAGTGTTCTTGGGATGCATTTGCAAAACAATTAGCACAAGCAGCATCATTGGATGATATTATCACAGCACATAATCATTTCATAGATGCTGTAAGACGCGGTACACTGTTAGATGAAAGATCACAGGTGGGCACGCATATAACTTTTTAAGAAATTATTGTCTTATTGTAATTCTCTTCTATGCCACATAATTTTCCCTGTTATTGACGTACCTTATTTAGAAATATTTGCTCAGATTAATTGTAATAAATTTACAATTGACATTTCTAATATAAAACAAACAAATATATGTATAATATGTAAATGCTACTTTCGACAGGAACTTATGGATCACTTACGTTCCGTATATGGCCCAATTTTAGACTTGCAAAATCTTGAAGAAACGTTTCTTACACGTGCAACACACGAGTACGAGGAACGATTAAAGGATAACAATACGTTAAATGTAACTCTAGCAATGTCAAATCGGTTAGATTTGTCAGAAACTAATGATGCAGAAATTACCAAACGTCAAGCCGCATTTTCGAAATATTTAAACACACTTTCAATTCAGCTTAGATTGCTTTCGAGAACGTATCAGGTAATATATCATTTATATTATTAATTACAAATATTTCTTTTTATTTCTTTTTCATCAAATTAGGTTCAAGTATAGTGGTTCTTAAGCTAGATATAAGCTTATATAATAGCATGTAAAATCATGAAATCACGTACACTTTCACTTCTTTCTTACTTATTATAACAAGAAACGTTCAATTTCTTTTACTTAAACATAATTTCATTAAAAAATTTTCTTTTAACAGGATAGAGTGAAAAAGTTTCTCATAATGCTTGCATCAGCCGAAGATGTGTCTTTACAGTTGTTAAGTGTACGTTTAGACTTTAATGAATATTATAAAAGTAAAGATAGTCGTCTTGTTGTGCCATTAACATATTTGCACCGTAGACAAAGTGACCAAAGCTATCTTAATTGTAAATAATAAGTAAAAAATTTATCATCGCTAATTATGAACATAATTTAAATATGTTATTTTTTTAATAAAAAGTGTCTAAATAAAAATTTATTTATGTTAATCTTCCCATATATTATTTTGTCTATGTATCTTTAATCTTTTAAATATACAAGAATCAGCTATAAAATACTTTATTTTCTTCTCTATTCGAATATTTTATATAGTTACATAAGTAGCAGAAGATTATCAAAATGAAACAATTACTATCGGCAAATGTGTCTTAATCATTCTGATAATTCAGGAAAGACAATCATGATTTTTCTAATTTTTTTTTATCTTGAAGATAAGATTTTACACAATCACAAAATGTTTAATATTTTTATGTTTTACAAACAGTTGCATATAATTAGGGGATTCCCCAAGTAAAGATTTGATATTTCAGGATTAAGGATAGGATTAATCTATGCAATTACTAACAGTAAAGTATAAACATTACTAGGAAAAAGTAAATCATATAAACGGTACCACTATAGTGAATTCTGCCTATAGTATTACGTCTGTGGCAATACATGCGCTAGTTTGGTTGTCGGACGTATGTAACTAGACGAGATAAATAATATATAGAAAAATATCAACACGTATACATATGTATTCTTATGTACATAAAAAATATACAGATGTATCTCAATCTCACAACATTTGCTAATTAATTCCTCATAAAATCACACATTGTAAAACTGAATCTTGTCAAAAGTTGCTAAAATTAGGGAGTTTTTTATTTATTAAGTTTCGAGTTAGGAAAAGCAGAGCCAAGGGTCGGGCAACAGCAAATATTATATCACTAGATAGGTATTATTCATATCTTTTTTCTTTTTTTTTTTTTGTTTTTGTTATTATTTAATTTGTACTTTACAATTTGTCCAGCTGGTCAGTATTATTCATTACGATGACAATTATGAGAATAGAGATACGAAGATAAAGTGAGTATGCGTGAGCGAGATGAAAGGGTAATATAAGAATAGAAATAGAACGTTGAATAAACGCTAATAATGCATGCGCATATTCGTAGAGTAAATATGTATAGTCTGTCCAATGATTGAAACTTGAGTATCACTAGTTGAGTAGTCAATAGTTGTAGCCGCAGCAATGAAATTTCCTTTAAATTTACTGCGTCGTCTCGTTGGACAGATTATACGTGGGTTATAATACTCAACGATCAACGAACGGCATCGGTATGCATGTTTGATCAGACGAGGACAGAAAGAGCCTCTACGCAGCGTTCTATCTCTATTCTCATATCGTATCCACTTATACGGGCGCATAGGGACATCATCATACTCTATAGTAACATATGACTCACATATTCTTTCTTTCTTGTCTTATTTTCATGCACCCATCCACTTACACGATAACATATGACTAACACACTCTACCCTTATATCCCTACAACTATAAATGGGATTCACCGCTCTTTTTAGTTGCAAAATATACTTGAGTTGCAGAATTGAACGTTTCAACACAGAGTTTGATCATAAAGTCCATTAAAAAGTCGTTAAAATTTATTTAATTTTTTATTTCTGTTCAATTTAACTACAATGGATTTTCGAACAGATGAATTATTAAACGAAGTTTTACAGTACCCAGCTGTACAAGATATGAAGGTTACCGTAACATCCAGTGGAAAATATGCAATGATAATCGGTGGATCGTCATTTCTTGGTGGTATAATTGCTGGACCTGTCGGACTTGCAGTGGGTAGTTATTTAATTATAATCTATTTTTTAATTATTTATTGTTTGGGTTGTATATAAAAATTATTCAATATGAAAATAAATTTCTATTTTTAGGTAGTATAGTTAGTGGTATTATATCAGCAGCTGTTGGATCTAATGAATTTAAATCTGTCCCATATATCATCTTGTACGAAACTACTCCAGCACAAAGAGAAAAACTAGCATTATTAATAGCTAAGTTCCTTAAGTCAAGATATATTTGGACTTTTAGAGATCTCTTATGTTTTAATAAGGAAGAATTGGCATTAGGGATAATACCTATAATAGCAAAATTTATAACTGATGACATGCATTATTCTTTAGCAAACTGATTGTGGATTAGAAAGAGAGATCACCCTGTATAGAGTTTATTGACCAATATAAAATCTATAATTATTTTTGACAAGAATGAATATTTGTAATTGTTGAAGTAATTACTTCAAGAAAAACTTTAGATCTTTATTTATGTATATCCGTGACCTGGAGGCCGCTATTACACAGAAAATAGAATTTACTAAAACAAAATTATTCTAAATAAGAAGAGGTCCATATTATTGTGCCCTTGAATATAAATTATGTTTCGGGTTAGAAGGTCTAAGAACAAAAGAACTAACAAATAGATTCCTATTTATGTTTCTTGTAGCCTGTAGCTAGAGCTACAAGGTTAAGTTTTTTGGTAATGTCCTTTTGCTATAAATATATGAACTTGCTCCCTATCGATTCTATTGTATTGTAACACTAAGAGAGTAAGGAACTGGATCAGCATAAACTTTTACATTATACTTGTACATTATATTTATACTTATACCTTTATTTATTTCAATATATTTCTCTATTACAAATTCATCCACTCGTTCTTCTATCAGCCAACCTCAACAGTAATAAAGTACAGTGTAAAAAGAAAAATATATGTATGTCTTTAAGTAGTTTAAAATGTGTAAATTTATCTGTGTTTTCTTAAATAGTAAAATTTTCTGTACTCAAAAATATGAATGGTATCCAGTTTCAAATTTCGCGCTCGTTTTTCGCGTTTCGCGCATGTTCATTAAGTATATGTATAATGCTGTGTTTTATGACTTTGCAATAACAATATTTATTGGGAATAGATCATTTTCGTTTATCATTTATAAACTTTACGTTTTTTTTACATCTTAAATGTATTAATACTTAAAAAATTGTTGATGTTACATGTTGATGTCAAATCATAGTTAGGTTTCGTGACAAGAAGTTACTATTAAATTGGGTTCCAAGTATCCATTTGCGTACAAACTATTCTTTTTTCTTTTTTCTTTGCAATATATATCATTATAATTGTGGAATTGAATTACTATAAATATTATAATAATATAAATACTGTATTAATTAATAAATATTAGTATATTAATTATTTTTTATGTGAGATACTTAAGTAACATAACACCAGATGACGTTGTTTCTTTCTCAACATTAGATTGTCTCGTCTTTCAATTTCTTTTTATATGTGCATGGAGTAGACGAAGGTACGTTAAATTAGAAATGTTTAAAATTATTAATAAATTGCAATTATTCCAGCATCTGTTTATATATGATGTTCTGTTAAAAATCTCTTAAAAAGTTTAAAGTTGTTATAATACTCTTAATAGTAATATTTCAATATTTATAACATGAAAGAAGTTGCACACATGGCACGTTATAATAAACGTGGTTGTGTGTTTTCCAAGGAAATCGCGTGAACACAATTTTGTAGTTGTTACAAACATCATATATAATTTAATTTAATATCATATACAATTCTGTAGAATCAATTATTTAACAATTAAGGACCTTTTAAAATACCATGAACGTTTCAAATATCTAGTGACGTTATATCGAACAAAAGCGTGAAGTGCGGATGCTATAGTCTTATCTCTGTTTGCTTATTATCTTTTTGATATCTACGTTTCTTTATACCAAACTATTGGATATCGAGGATAATGAAAATATAGTGTTATTGAATAACAATCGGGATACGGTGTATACAAATTACTGGAAAACAAAAAATATAGAAGGTAGGTATATAATAAATATTTCCAATATATCACACATAATTAGCGATAAACAGAGAGGGAAAATGAGTTATTAAATGTGTAATTGAACAAAGAAGGTTATCGTATTATTGGGAAAACATTAATTATATTAATGATTAGTAATACATTTTTTTCTTATCATTATAAAAAAAATATTTTAAAAGTAGATTATTGTCAAAATATAAATTATGCGACGTTTGTAAGGTAAGTTTTTGGGACAGTATGTATAATATTTTTTTGGATTTTAAACCTTTTTGGCTTGTACAGCCTTAGCTTTTCTAGAAACTTTTGTACAGAAAAAGTTATTTTGTAGATAAGAGAAATTTATAAAGAAAAGAGGAAGATCCAACATGCCACAGAACGAGTATATCGAGAGGCATCGTAAACTATATGGACGACGTTTAGATTATGAGGAAAGGAAAAGAAAAAGAGAGGCCCGTGAGCCTCATAAACGTGCGGAACGTGCTCGTACTTTACGTGGTATAAAAGCAAAGATTTTCAATAAAGAACGGAGAAATGAAAAGATCCAAATGAAAAAGAAGATTAAATCTCATATGGTGAAGAAAATAAAAGAAAAATCTTCTAATGTACCAGAAGGAGCACTACCTGTATATTTACTGGATCGTGACATTAAAAAAGATGCGAAAGTATTGTCAAATATGATAAAACAGAAACGTAAAGAAAAAGTTGGGAAATGGGATGTACCAATACCTAAAGTTAAAACACAGTCAGAATCTGAAGTCTTCAAAGTAATGAGAAGTGGAAAGTCTAAACGCAAATCTTGGAAAAGAATGGTAACAAAAGTGACATTTGTTGGTGAGAACTTTACTAGGAAACCACCAAAATTTGAAAGATTTATTAGACCAATGGCACTCCGTTTCAAAAAGGCACATGTAACTCATCCTGAACTAAAAGCCACATTTTGTTTACCTATTATTGGAGTTAAAAAGAATCCAAGTTCACCAATGTATACAAGCTTAGGTGTTATTACTAAAGGAACAATTATTGAAGTGAATATTTCAGAATTAGGTCTTGTAACTCAATCTGGAAAAGTAGTATGGGGAAAATATGCTCAAGTTACAAATAATCCTGAAAACGATGGCTGCATCAATGCTGTATTACTTGTATAAATTCCTTTTGTTGTATTGTTGCACATATGTGTTGATAATATGTCTGTAATAAAAATTGTTTAAATGTAAATTGTTTGTTATTATGTTTTTTAAATATCTTTTCGAATAACCTTTAATCTTGAAGGCAGAACTTGAAACTATAAGAAACACGTAAATTTTTGGTATGTTTTGCAGTTATAAGCGTTTACCATGCAGATATTTGTGAAGACTTTAACAGGCAAGACCATCACTCTTGAGGTCGAGGCATCGGATACTATCGAAAATGTTAAAGCAAAAATTCAGGATAAAGAAGGTAACAATCTATATTAAACACATATTTTAACACTTTGAGGACTGGAGACGGGAATTCGCGTCTTACATATTTCATGCGGTATGCTATGAAAATATTAACTACTGTTAAATAAAACAGTATAAAAAAAAAAGCAATGGATGCTATAAATAAAATGTTATAAATGTGTTTTTACATTAAATGCTTGAGTAATACTATATCGATATATTAATATATTAAATATAATATTAGTCGTTTTGAATCTTTTCACTCACTCCAAATATACACGGTAATTCAGGCTATATACTTCTCAGAGCGTACAGCCCTCAAAGCATTAAATATTTTGTAAATAATTTTTTAAAGAAATCTACGTTTAAATTTTAGGAATTCCACCAGATCAACAAAGATTAATCTTTGCTGGAAAACAATTAGAGGATGGTAGAACTTTATCAGATTATAATATTCAGAAGGAATCTACATTACACTTAGTGCTACGTTTAAGAGGTGGAGCTAAAAAGCGCAAGAAGAAGAATTATTCAACCCCAAAGAAAATCAAGCATAAGAAGAAGAAGGTCAAGCTTGCTGTACTCAAATTTTATAAGGTATTTTATTTAATAACTCTTTTAGCTTTAATTTAATGCATAGCTAAATAATGTATAACCAACTTGGAATAACTTTACTATATATATATATATATATATATATATATATATATATATATTAAAAATCATTAAGTTAAAGTTAATCCAACGACCTGCTAACTGAATATAACAATTCTCTAGAATTACAAACCTTCTAAAATGTTCCCTTTGTCTCTGCACTTTTAAGGCACTAAACTCTATCGTATAGGAGGTCACATTGAATTTTCATCTTGATAGCCGAGAACTAATTACGTGAACACCCTGTATATATTGCAATTTAATTGCATCATAAATGATTGGATGACTCGTTGCATTTGCTCTCTTTGAATGTATGATTGCTCGTAAAAAACTTGCGCGCGTTATAACTTTATATGTATTTTGAATCGGGTTTTGTAGATTTCAAAACAATACAATGATTGCAAAATACAGTTTTTTAAATAAAATTTAAACAAGTTTTAAACGAAGAGATTATGTTTATTATTTATCGTCAGTTGTAAAATTTTATTGCTCAAATTCTTTAAATATTTTTCTAAATAGGTGGATGAAAATGGAAAAATTCATCGTCTAAGAAGAGAATGTCCCATGGAACAATGTGGAGCAGGTGTTTTTATGGCTGCAATGGAAGACCGTCATTATTGTGGAAAATGCGGTTATACTCTTGTATTTAACAAGCCGGAAGATAAGTAAATTCAAAATATATGACTTCATTTAATTAAAGAAATTTCGTAAAGTAATTTCAATGCCTTATGTTATTCTGTATATCCCGCTCCCATATACTGCATTAGGTATTATCATATTGATAATGTTACAGAAAAGTAAAAAACTTTGTTGAAATGATAGGGAGAAGTACAATTCTTAAGACTATAATGCTCTAAAAATTATTTATTCTTTCTTTACATTGTGCTAATATACAACTTTCATTCACACAAACAAACATATAAATATAAATTCATATATATATATATACACACACATATATATATATATATATATATATGTTTTTGTGTATGATATAAAGAATATATTAAAAATGTAACTTAGTTTAATTTAGTATTCTACATGGAAAAAATTTACGTACATATATAACATACTAGAAACATTGAAAGTAATAAGAACGAACAAATTTAAATTGCATTTCCTATTGATCATAAACAGTTTGCATGTGTATTGTTGTGCATTTGGAGTTATCAACAATCATCATCATCATCATCATCATCATCATCATCACAGAGCGCACTTGTGTACCTAATTATAAGTTATATGCAAGTACAACAATAATTAGTGTTATATTCTTCTTATTAAATATACTTAATTAAAGTTCACTAGAATCATGACTTTTAATGACTTACCGCATTATAATACTCACGTTACTTTTATCGGAATATTTTTACACAATTCATTTTTACATTTCTGAGTGACTTCGCTGTTCTGTTGTACGCGAATTAAAGCTTTTCAAGCTCGGTTTTAACACAGAGAACATTTTTTCCGTCGCAGTTGGATGAATACTCATTTGTAATTCTGTTAACGATTCCTCTGTCTTTAAAATTAAGAAGATAACTTTAATCGGTTGTAATCTACTATTGTAATTCTATACAAATAGAACACACACACACACACACACACACACACTACGTATATAATTTATAATGGAATAGAAAATTTACTTGTCTAAGTAATTGTGCAGCAGTATGTAATACTCTTTGCCATTTCCTCATTTCTATATTATGCAAACTTTCTTGCTGTTGCAATAAGTGAATCCAATCTTCTTCGGTTTTTGGTGTATTTCTACATGTTGAAAAATTAGAAATATTAATATAAACGTCAATTTTATGTAGTAATTTATCATTAAACATTTAATATACTAATATGTACTTTAATACATGTAAATCCATAATAGTATAGGCTGCTGCTTCTTCTAAGCCCCATAATTTATAATACAATAAACCATTAATTACCATCAAACATAAGACAGCAATTAATAGTATTGAACTGATTATCATATTTGAGTCACCTCGAGTAGCAGAAACTGCACATGAAAAATTTGCACGTATTGAGTTTTATGAATTTCTATTCTTATATACTGTATTTTAATATCTTATTATACCATTGATTTCATACCAGTATTATCATTAATATGTGGCATGTTTAAAGAGTTTTGCAGAGCGGAAGACGTATGATCTGAAGAATGAGTTTGTAAAGAAATACCAGGGCCGGTAGCACGACGTCGTCTTCTTGCTTTTCTTTTCACTCCTCCGCTTCCAGTAGTTTCTTCACATTCTACCGTTAGTGCTTTAATCAAGCTCGTAAAATATTCATCTATTCCAGCCCAACAATTTTTCTCAATAACGCCTGTTATTGTTCAAAATATATAATTATCACTTATAAATAAGAAAAGCACATGTCACAAGTTCTTACTTTTTACAAAACCCCATACATTCTTTTTGTACTTTATTTGAGCATAAATTGCGATAGTTGTTTCATTCTCAGAAGCACTCGTAATGCAATAATGGAGTAATACAGAAAATGAATCTGCATATGGGATTCCAGCATTTACGCTTTCTACATCAATACTGTATAAATGACCAGGTCTGCTACATGGTAACATTATCTAAAAATTCCATTATAAGTCATCATTATTATATATAAACGAATTTGAGAGGAATGCTTTAATAGGGTATTAGTGAATATAAAAGCACTCTGTAATTAATATATATATATATGTGTGTGTATTTAATTGATAATAGTTTTATGAAAATAACAACCTGGGTTTCTGAAATATGAGAGGTTCTTGGTCCAATAGCTTGAGACAGTGCTATTGTAAACGATAGATTTCTAACTTTCTGATCAGTTTGCTCGTTTTGAGTCCATTCTGATTGTACTAAATCTAAATAGATCAATATGTCTGATAAGATAATAAGGTTAAATATGTTAATAATAAGTAAGTCATAAAAATATTTCTATATTAATCTTATTATTTTTATAGACTTTTTATGACACTAGATATGTGAATTTTTATATCTCACCAGTAGTTTTACGAGCAGTTTGGAAATCTAAGAAAAATTTTGAGTTTGTAAATAGCAAGGTAAATAATTGATCAATATGAATAGGGAATGTAGCCTTGCTTATTTGACGGCCTTCATGTGGTGAGGTACACACTACACTGCCTCGAACACCTAATTTTACTGAAATCATAATGATTAAAACATTTATATAACAGTACGAAGAATAATTTAATCGTTATTAATGGAACATAGATAGCAATATAGCTTCAAAAGTTGAAGCAAAATGCAACTAGTTGATAATTATATTTATTTAATTTTAAATGATATTGTGTCATTGAGATCAAAGGATAATTGATATCAAAATATCAAAATATTTTTGAATTTTTTTGCAATGTATTTAAAAATAATCCAACTTTCAAACTTTCAAAGAATATTTTAACTATGTTAAAAGATCACGTGTTTTTGTATTTTAAGAATATAAAGGAAGATCATATAAACATGAATTAATCTATAACAGAGTATCATAAAAATAATTTGGTATAAAAATTATTGGAAATAACTTTTTTTCTACAGTATATCTGGCATAAACGTTTTAAAAATTCATCAAATGGTATAAGAAACAGTAATATAATAAATAAAAATGATAGTAAATAAAATTCCATGATATTGGAATCAGTAAAATATACAAACCATACTATTAATTCTTTCTTGTTTATCCATGTGAACATTATTTGAAACTTCTTCAATAATATCTGTTAGATAGGAATCACATGTCACCAAGCACGTATCTTCAATGAAATGTTGAAAGAATAACTAAGCAGTTTTATTTTTAAAGGCTGCCTATAATTACTATACTATGGAGCGTAGGTAGGAAAAAATTGGTTTAATAAGAAATTCTGTAATAGTAACAACCCACATATCGCGCGAAAATTGATGCTGATGCTAAGAATAAGTAATAAACGACAAATGTACAGTGGACATCATCATCTCAGTGCTGAACTAATTCGCGCGATTACAAATATTATCATTTATTCTTTTAAGTAGATATAAAAATTGTATCTTTATATGGTAAAATATATTTATATCCTTGGGACATGTTTTGAGATCTATCTTAATATTATATTCTTCACATTTGTAAAGTAAGTAGCATACATTCCTAATGTTAATGTCTTTTCTAGCGGAGGAATTTCAAAAAGAGATTTAACAAAAAGGCACCACTATCAAAAACTTACATGTATGCTTTTCTGCTTCACTTTCTGTTGTATCACTTAGGTCTGTTGCATCGATAATAGGATCTGGTCGAGGCAAATGATGAACTTCTGCTTTTGTTTCAGAGATTGTATCTGGCACTCGAGTTGCTGCATGTTCTGTATTACCACTCTCTACCTTTGATATAAAACACATCATTTCATAAAAAAATTAAATTAAAATTAATACATGTTATTGAAAAACAAAAATAGCACACGCTGATTGATACTACACTCTAACTCCTATCATTCATTAATTTTTTATATGTTAATATATAAATTACCTCGGAAAATGATTCTACAGATAATCTTGTTGATAACTTCTCTTCATCAGGTGCTGGTAACGGCGGAACATAATCTTCATCATCCGATGTTAAACCCAATTCATCTCCATAACAAGAATGTACAAGTTGCCACATTTCAGGTGCATTCATTGGCTTAAACAATTAATTTCTTATTTAGACACTTCGACGTCTAATTACATTGAAAGTTTTATATTATTTTATATAAAAGTAATACGAATAAATATTTGTAATATGTTTCCATATCACATAATTTTCATACCTCACCAATAAGAGCATTTTGCCATACACGAAATAACATTACATATGTTTTATCTCTTGCACCGAAAGATGTCAAGAAAAACTTGTCAGTGGCAGTGCATATTAAAATTGCATTAGGTATCACAAGTGCAGTTTTTTCTTTGGTGATAGATGTAACATCTTTCCAGCGTAAACATACTAGAGTTTCCCAACTAAAAATATTTGCATAAAAGCATACGTAATTTTGAGATACATAGAGTCTTCCATGAACTAATATTTCACGTTGCATTGCACATGAATAATCTAGAAATTATATATTTTCTGTTATGTTTAAATATATTTGCAATCTGATATGATTAATATACTAATATTATTATAATAGTGATAAAAATGATTTAAAACTTGAAGTAAGTTTAGAACAGAAGCATTAAGAGAAATAAAGTATCAGTATTGACAGCACCATGTACTATATGTTATTACAATAAAATATTACATGAAAATTAATTACTTACCGACAACTAATCTTTCATCATCTGGTACATCTTTAAATATACGCCTAAAATCATCAGATCTAGATTTGTAAGTTGGATATAAAACATGATACCAAGATTTTTTTTTATTTCGTTCACTACTTCGTGTTTCTTTTTTACCCTCGTGAGAACTTTTTACAGCCTGAGAAGAATCTGACGATTTGTTTGCTATATCTTGTTGTTGCTATATTATGTTTTTAAAATGAATTGTGCATTAATTTGTGACAAAAGAAATTTTATAACAAAAGATTTTTTAATGATAAAATCTTACATGTACTTGATGATCATCCAATTTGTTGACACTATTAGATTCCTTGGTACTTGAATCATGACTTGTTTTGGAGTGATCTCGTTTATTACGCACTTTTGGACTAGGGCGTGGAGATAAATTTGGACTTGATACTGGACTATCTTTCTTTTCTCCACTTGCGCCACTCTCTTGTA
Source organism: Bombus fervidus (assembly GCF_041682495.2). NCBI lineage: Eukaryota > Metazoa > Arthropoda > Insecta > Hymenoptera > Apidae > Bombus > Bombus fervidus. Next base: position 11,957,538 of record NC_091528.1, read on the forward strand.
CATTATCTGATATACCATTGCCTATGTTTGTTGCTGTTGGATTCTGATTTTCCAACTCGGTCATAACTTCACGATTATATATTAACAAGTCCTCCATTGACTTATTCCTATCAAATTAAAGTTGCAAATCATTAGAAATAAAAATATATTAAAACAGCTATTTTAAAATATATACGTAAAAGAAATGAATAAACAATAAAAAGAAAAGAGAAACAAAATACAAAATAATGTGAAATAAGAATATCACTGTAAAATTCTTTGTAAAATTACATACATGTTTGTGGTTGGATATTTTTGAACAGATTCCACTTCAAAGTGCATAATATGTAATTATACAGTGTACTACTCGTAAGTTTTGTTTGATGAATGCTATGAACTTGTCACAATTTTAGAATAGAATACAACAATTTCTACCGAACGATGGCATTACAATACAATAGGTACCGATAATGTAATGCAGTATTTTTTACTGTTAATACATTTTAGAAGCAGAACATACGTGTGACTTTTTACGAACTGTATAATCGTTGCGGTAAAGACAATCCATTTCAACTAAAAACGTGAACCGTTACCGAACACGCATCAATCGTTGTCATTCATGTAGACTTATAATTCCTATTAACCTTCTGTTTAATTATCAAGTTCGTACTTCCTTAACAAAATTTTTATCAGTGTATATCAATGTTTAAAAAGAAACAAAAAGTACCGACAATGAGTACTTCAAAAACGATCCACCATATTGAAATGGCATATTCTCTTTTCCGGTCCGATACGAATCAAAATTTTCAAAAAATTAGCATGAACGTAATATTATAACATAGTTTAGTCAATAATCGTTTAGTAACATAAAATAAAATGTATCAATTACGTAAAATAAAAGCTGGAAAAATGTCGCGAATGTAGTTGTATCTTTTTTTATTTAATCAATGTATATATTAAATAATACAGTTAGTAGTTACGCGTGGAAACAACATTCTTTGCAAAAACCATATGTATGGTATGTAATCATCAATTACTGAGAAATAGTCAATATATTAGCTCTTAAATTTTAGCGTAATGTCCTTATTGTGACATTTGCATAATAGTTTTCATGAATACTGCAAATTCATTAATTGATTACGTATAGGTATATATACGTGCGTTTATATATATAATATAATATAATATAATATAATATAATATAATATAATATAATATAATATAATATAATATAATATAGTATAATATAATATAATATAATATAATATAATATATATATATATATATAGTTTATTTTTATACTTTAGAAATTGCATTTCACTTGTAATAGCGAGTACGTTATTAGTAAAAAACGAAATAAAAAATCATGATTACGAAAAGACAACCAATAATGTTAAATAAGCAGTTGTTGCAACACTTAGATGATCATATCGCGCTTACCGTAAAGCACATGTATGTAGCATTCATCGCAAGCATCATCTTTTTTATTAATCTTGGGACATATTAGTTAAAAAATCATGTACATATAATATTTAAATCGTTTGGTTGTATCGAGTTTGAAGATTATTTTTATTTTTTTATTCAAGAAACTAGAGTGTAATTTAAATCTTGATCATGGAATTTAAGAAGCCTAATAGATCTAGTAGCTGCACATGGGAGTTAAACGCAACAAATTCACCACATACATGTAGAATGGAGTAAGTTTATAACAAAAGTATTAACCAAAAAAGAAAAAGATTAGAAGTATTAATCTAGTGTAAGTGAAATTATTGTCATAGATACGTCATCGTCATACTCAGTTAAAAGATAGAAGGTATAATCAAATAATATCTTGCGGTATAATAAAGATGTAATTATAACATAAAAATTATCTACAACCATATCGTTGATTAAGTCCATTATACATATAATAATTACATAATTATATAACCGTTTCATTTTATTTTTTCTATTAATGTAGGTTATATTTTTCTGTGAATAAATTTCAAATTCTTGATGTAGATAACATTATATAATAGAAGAAACACATCCGTATGTATGTTTTCTATTTAACTTCTTACAGCTACACAGTTACGTGACTTAAAAGTTGTACACATCTGTGTGTACATATATTCTTTAAATTTTATTCATATATATTTGCCCATCGTTATAATATATTGTTAGACTAGCATCGAATGATCCATGATTATAAGATTATTACTTTCGAAGTTGGAATAATAAGTACTTAAAAATTAGAGTAAGAAGACTACAATTTATTACATAAATTTGTTATTTTAAATGAAATTTTAGTTATAGAAAGTTGAATTTCGTAAATCAATAACATATTATAATCATTTGAGATAGCAGAAAATATTTATTTCAAAGATTTAAAAGACAACTGTAAATGTTTTGGTTCAAAAATTTAAATAGATAATTCTTTTTGTCTTTCTTATCATACTTAGCCTATTCTTTAAAAATAAGAAATAGTTGGAAAATTTTAAATCAAATATAATACCGTTATTCTTAATATTTGTATAGTATGCTTATTTACTTTGTTATGTAAGAGTTTATATTTTATATGAAGCTTTCTTTTCTTTTTTTGAATTTCAATGTTGACTTTTTTTTACATTGTATTAATATGATCTTTATTTCAGAAATGGCGACCGTACCAAGATACTTCCTGATATTTTAACTACTATTGGACAAACTCCACTTATAAAATTAAATAATATCCCAAAATCTTGTGGGATTAAATGTGAAATGTGTTAGTATTAATTTTTTTTATTCAATATGTAATTTAGAAATTTGATATAATTAAATATTAGTTTACTTTTAGATGTAAAATGTGAATTCCTTAATCCTGGTGGTTCTGTGAAAGACAGAATCGCATATAGGATGGTGCAGGATGCAGAAGAGAAAGGCTTGCTAAAGCCAGGATATACCATTATCGAACCTACAAGTGGTAATACTGGGATTGGTTTGGCAATGGTTGCTGCAGTTAGGGGATATAGATGCATTATTGTTATGCCAGAAAAAATGTCTGATGAGAAAGTGTCAACACTTTGTGCACTTGGTGCTGAAATTGTTCGAACCCCAACAGAAGCAAGTTGGGATAGTCCAGAAGCTCATATCAGCGTTGCACAAAAGTTACAAACAGAGATACCAAATAGCATTATCCTCGATCAGGTAATGTCACATATATGTGTACATGTATATATTGTATATTATTGAGTATCGTACAATTTTATTACTTTCTATTTATATTGTATCGCTCAGTATACTAATCCTGGAAATCCATTGGCTCATTATGATCAAACTGCAACTGAAATTTGGAAGCAATGCGAGGGGAAATTAGATTATGTAGTAGCTGGTGCGGGCACTGGTGGTACTGTTTCAGGTATTGCGCGAAAACTGAAAGAATTATCACCAGATATAAAAATCATTGCCGTAGATCCCAAAGGAAGTATTTTAGATCCTGAATCGCAAGATACAGAAGTTGGTTTTTACGAAGTAGAAGGAATTGGGTGGGTATAACATCCTTTTCCGTTATATCAAGATACAGTATCTTTTTTTGTATTTTGGATGATCGATGAAATTGTTTTTAGGTATGATTTTGTACCAACAGTGTTAGATCGTAACGTAATCGATAAATGGGTAAAAACCGAGGATTACGAATCATTAAATGCTGCTAGAATGCTTATACGTGAAGAAGGTTTACTATGTGGTGGTAGCAGCGGCTCTGCGCTTATAGCTGCCCTAAAGATAGCTAAAGATATTCCCGAAGGAAAACGTATAGTTATTGTTTTACCCGATGGAATAAGAAATTATTTAACTAAATTTGTATCCAACCATTGGATGGAAGCTAGAGGATTTTTGGTAAATTATACATAATTTCAATCTATACAAATACTGTACGTCTGTTTTATTAGAAATTAAAATGATGTATCATTGAATAAATTGCAGCAAGCTACATGTCAAATTGAAACAAATAAGTGGTGGTGGAATATGAAAGTTTCAAATTTATCTTTTGATAAACAATCTTTGTTGAAGGAAAATACAGTAACATGTCAAGAAGCTATTCAAATGATTAAAAATACGGATGTACAACTGCTGCTTATTAGCGATAATGATATACATATAAAAGGTGTCATTAGTTTGAATAAAATTTTGTCAAACATAATATCTGGTGCAGTAAACTATACAGACTTTGTAGAAAAGACTATGGTTAAACAATATGTTAAAGTTAAGTATTCAGCATCTCTTGGCTATTTATCACGGATTCTTGAAAAAGAACCGTATGCGGTAATTTTAGATGATGAACGCGATGATGCTTTTGTTGGAATCATAAACCAATTTCATATTTTGAATTTTATTACTAAAAATAATGGATACAACATCTAATAATTATTCGATGTATCAGGTCTTAAACATTAACATACAATCGTTAAACCACTTTTAAGATTATCTTACTCGTTTGTTTCATTATAATTGTTTTTCATAGTTTTTACTTTTATTATACTCTGTAGCTACAAACAAAATTGGATGTATATACTTGGAAACTTATAACTAGCATCTCCAGTTATTTTATGCATTTAAATTAAATATTATACAATGCATTTAAAGTATATAGATACTCATTTTGAAAAAAATGTAAAACTTATTATATGATTAATTTTACATATTTGTAGAAAAAAAGAAAATTATATATATATATATATATATATATATATATATATACTTTTAATAAATAAATCCTTATAAAAATTATTTTGCATTAAAATATACGGTTTATGATACTTCAATCAAATGTACGTTTTAATGCACTACCTATTGTTACAACTAGACGAAACGTATATTCTGATTCTTTGAAAGAATCGTTAAATATTATTTCGTAATATGTATTAACTTTTATTGAACATGATTTTGCATCGTATTTACGAACATTAAATTCTTTGAACTTGTACATGAAATTTACAACTTGGTAATGTAGAAATTTCTGCATTAACGGTACTAATAATTCCGAGATTAGCTAAACTTCCTCTTAAAAGACCACAAGTAAATGTCAATAAACGTGGACTTTCTTGAAGATATTGTTTATTACTATTAGTACCTACTTTATTCAATAACCGAAATGAGTTGTCTTGTAATACATATACACCATGGTGATTTGTCCTTAAATTATCAATTTGTTTATGATAAAGACCAGACCAAAAATCAGTACAAATAAATTTTATCATATCCAATTCATCTTTAAATCGATTCCATTCCCTCGTCAACCGTTCAATGATTCTGTAGCCAACACTGAATCCCATCCATTCTAGTCGAGACAGCTCTTCTTCCCCTTCCTTTATATATTAAATATTATGTAGATATTATCATACAAGTTATAATGTTTTTATAATATTTAACTTTAATATCAATGTATCAGGATTTGATCCAACAAAATTGAATATAAAAATGAAAGTTTTAAAGTTTGATATTAAAATTCGTAAATTTGATATATTTATAAATTGATAATTACAAAAAATAATAAGACATTTATAGTTTCTCTTTCACTGAGTGACTAATGCTTTATTGTAGGATTTAAAAATCTAAAAATATATTATCATAACAATTGATAAAAAATGTATTAATCGTACATTTATAGGATTGACACATTTTATTGTATATTGCTCAACTAGTGATGTGTATTTTTAAATGTCAACAAAATTAAAGTACACAATAAAATATAACATTTAATAATTTAAAAGATAGTTGTAAAAATAATGTTTTATTTAAACAAAAAATGTTAGTCAAATATGTATATATATATATAAAATAATAAAAGATATAAGGGATGCAAAAAAGAAATATAGAGAAATATCTATATAATATCACGTAGTGCAAAATTTTTGAATTATGTAAAATTTATGGTACTGTGCATAATTACCTTATTTTTACATGATTTACTCAGAGTATAATTAACTATCTCAGCGTGTAAATATTCGAAAAGGCATTCATCAGCTTCTCCGGATGCGTGAGAATTAGTTTTCGTGTCAATTACTTGTGGCCTCATATTGATATTTTAAAAAATCACGAGTTAGTATTATAATATATAAATAATATATGCAATGTATGAATAGATCGTATATTATTTTATGTTCACAAAATATACAGACAATCTGCTGCTAATCTGTTTACTATTTATACATTACACAGTATAATATGAACATTTAACCTTATTTGTCTGGCTTTTATCATTGACTAAGAATTGAATAGACACGATATGCAATCATTCCCTACTCCCTACAAGCAGAGATGAGTAAGTAGAGAGATGACCAACGCTTATGGACGAAATTTAACCAAGAATTGGACTGCGACGTGTATCTGTGCGTACCTACGTTTATTTCTTTTCTGGTATAAATTTGCTTGATATACTGAAAAGATGGTCCATTGGAGAGGAAGGAAATTGTTGAAAGGCGTAATGTTATTTGAGAAAGGAAAGTTAGCACAGAAAGAAGAGAGAAATGTATAGGATTTGGTAAATTTAATAAGTGATAAATGGATGGCAAATGGAAAAAAGGGTAGAGAATAATAGGATGTATTTAAAATATTTTTTTGATGAAAAGATAGAAAATAAAATAGCGGTGATTGTGGAAAAAATGGATTAAACATAAATGTAGGTTTAAGCAAGCAACACGTAAAGATCCCGGTTAGCTCCGTGTTAAGGTGTCGGACTCATAACTTTTTGGTGGCGTGTTGGATTCTCAAGGCTGCGTGCGGAGCCCCGTTGTTGTTGCGGGGTGCTCGTTTCTTCATCCTGGGGTTTCTTCCTCGGGGTAGTGTGTACAAACCGGCTCGAGGTAGTGAAAGCTACCTGATTTTGCTCCCATAAGCAATTTTTGTTGTATGTTTGGTAGGGGTGTGGGAAGGAAGAGAAGAAGAGTACCGTGTCTAGTCCGGGTAGGCATGGCATGTAGATGGGTAAGAACATGAGCATTTATCGCACGACAGATTCAAATATAGAGGGAATTCTACCGGATATTACAATTACAAATTACGAACGTTATTAAATAAAACGAAGTAAGTAATTAAATGAATAATTGATCTACAACAACACACTAATATAATCTTATATTAGAAACAGAATTAGAACAGAACTATCTGTGTGACAATATCAGAATTACATATATATTTAAGGATTAAAGTAATTGTTGTACGAAGTAGAAAAAGTTTATTAATCGATATAAAATATTTTGTCGAGTTGCAAAAATTAACAATGTTGTAAAATATCTGCAATTGTTATGAATTCAAATATTATATAAATTCTCCTCCCTCTGAAATAGGTGACTATAGGTTGACCACTGGCCAACTTCACGTTTGGTTATTATAGTCATTATTTCGTGTGATTAATTCACTCTCTAAGGTATCGTACAAGCTTCCTTAGATCCTGTACCAAGTTCTTCGTGAAGAAAGGATCGTAAATTAACTACATGTAGCGGAAACTATGCGAAATTTCGCGGCATCGCTCCTGCCTGACGAGAGAAACTGAATAATTATTCACAAATTCCGCTCGAAAGAGGTGCGAGAATGTTGTCAGAGATCCACTCTATATTCTGCGATTCCAAAAGTGCACGAGTTTGTTCCAGAAAGGGAGCAACTGTTGAAAATTCGATGAATTAGAAAAAGACGTGCACGATCGATGCTGCTATCTATCGGAGTCGGCTGGAACTGCGAGAAAGTAATAGGAATATAGAATGTGCGTGGATGTATCTCAACTTCTGTTAGACGAAGAGAGCTATATTGTGCGACAAAGATAGACACACTTCTCCCTCTAATTTCACGATTATTCCTTAAGTACTCTTTTCCCTGGTAAAAGTAAGGAATTTTCAGCATCGTAAGACAAAGGTTGAACCTCTGGCAAGATTCACACACCGATTTCGACGGAATTTCCCTTTCATTAAATTAGTTATGAACAATTATTTTAGAAAATGTCGTGACTGTGGCTACCGCGGTACGTGTCTGCGATTTTTTCTTCTTCTTTTTTTTACTAATACTAACTTTATGCAATATTAACACGTTCGTCGCCACGTCTCCCATATCTATGTGACAGGTATACTTCCGTGGGGGCCCCGTCACCAAAGTATAGGTGATGCTCTTCTTGTTCGAGTTAATTAGATATAGGATATTATATATAGGATATACAAAATAAAAATATTAAAAACTTATTTTTATTATTAAAAATACTTTTTATTAATTTATATTCTAGATAAAATATTACATTATGCTATATCGCATGATGTTTCTTAAAACATTCCAAATCAAGACCTGTATGGGGTAGGATCGTCCGTCTGACGGAGTTAACGGTGGTCTGCGTTGTCACGTAATTTTTTTAAAGTGAAAAACACAAGATTCGGTCTGAAGTCAAGTTTATTTTTCACAGTTAGGTTTTGTTACAAAAAAGATCGGAAGAAGAACTGTTCGGTCCTGGCTCGTACCATCAGGGAAGAAAGCTCGGTGTGGGTGTGCCCTTTTGAACTCAGAACGCGGATTCGTCGTCCACACTTTTCGGTAGAAAATGATCCGCTAATGAATGATAAAGAAAACCAGATATGGGCATCCTTGTTCATGGGAAAAGTTTGTTATCTCGCCAGACACCCGCTTTCTCCGTAATAGTTAAGAGCGTGCAACAAATATGCGGACCATCTGTAAACCGAAAATGTTTATGTGAAAAGAAATGAAACAGAACAGATTCGGTTTACGGTGTCTCCTTAGGCCTGTTGAGAGTTAGCGTTAACAATGGATACCTCCGAAGGTCCAGACTAGGAGGAATCTCGCAAGGACCATCGCATCTGGCGTAGCATGTGCTAAACAGAAATTTGATCCGTGACAGCGTCGTCGCCGCCATCAGGGATTTAGGGCTGGGGGTATCCCCGGAAAAGTTCGAAGCCATGTGGTTGTGCAAGAGGGCCGATCACGGGACGCCTCCGGCGGGTTACCGGCTGCGGTTGGGAAGGCCCGATGTCGAAGTCGGTACCCGGATGAAGTATCTGGGTCTGACGCTCGATAGCCATTGGACCTTTGGCGATCACTTGGAGCGTCTGGTACCGTCTGGGGCGTGTGTTGCTTCGGCTCGGCGGACCGGGCGTCGGGGTGCGCCGGCTGTACGCCGGGGTGCTCCGATCTAGGCGGCGAGCCTGTTGGACAATCGTCGCAGCCTCCTGCTGATCAGGAGACTGCATCGTACGGTGGCCGCCAGGACGGTGAGAGTGTATCGCATCGTCTCGGCTACGGCGGCGTCGTTGCTCACGGGGTTTGCCCCACTCGAGTTGGAGGCCCTACGGTGTTGCGAGATCTATCAATACACGCGAGCACTGTCGGGCGGTCTAGACGAGGCGGCACGCGGTGACGCTGTGGTGCGGGCTCGAAGAACCTTATTGGATTCGTGGCGGGCCGGTCTCGCAACGGGAACCGGCACGCCTGGCCTCAAGGTCCTCCGCAGGGAGGGCTCGCTGAGTGCGAGTTTATGGGGGCTGGCAAACCCACGTTTCCACAGCCAGGGAGGACCGTCGGGACGAGCGTTCTGCTTACGAGAGTCCTCTATGTACACCGCAGGGTAGGTCGCCGGGAGTATACGTGCGCTTAAGTGCGGCTATATTCTCTCTACGCGGCCTTGGGTAGTAGCGCACCCACGATCCCGATGCGAAGGATGGGACCGCCGGGATAAATCCCTGGGTACAAAAGTACCGCAGGTCCCCGCTTGCGTGAAGTCCCATCTTGGTCCGCTGACTGGTCGGCTAGCAGGTCGTCAAGCCAGCAGTGACGTGGCCATACATCCACACGGTGGTCCCACCAATGACATAAGTTGGTACCACGGGCGGTCGAGTGTTAGCCCGGAGGGAGTAGCGACCCCTCTGCTCGTCCAAAATTCGGGTATGGACTCGTGGTGGCAGTGGTTGATGGCCCAGATGCTGGAAAGGCGGCCGTTCACGGAGCGCGGGTGTCCCTCCCGTGACTTCGGAACGGTTACGCCGGCGGGTAAGCAGCGTACCAACTGCTCCGGAACAGTCCTGGGAGACGGTAGGGCTTTGGAAAACAGCCCCGTCTGACCTGAGGCGAGCGAAAGCCCCTGCCAGGCTTAGTTACTCAAGGTGGCAAGGTACAAGAGTACCTTGTGCGCTGGTATCCCAACCCCAATGGACCCTAGGGGGCCCGAGTTTAGTGTGATGTCCGCATCGAGGTATAAGCTCGCAAATACGCGTTAATTTCTCCTTTTGACAAGTTTCCCATCTCTCTATAAACTCTTTGACTTTATTTAATAAATATGGAATTTTATATCGTTCTTTTATTCTTTGGTATGTCTTTTGTATCCCTAAATGTCCTATCGTACCGTTATGATTTTCCTGAATTATTTTCTCTATCGTTTCTTCGGTTAATTCTTGGATTGGGTCCCACGCGAAAGTGACAGGATATCGGGTATCATTGAAATATAGAAGCATAAGTTTGATCTGGTTCTTTTCTAATTCTGCAAACGTGTTGTTTCCTATACCTACTTTCTTGTTATTTCGTAATATGTTGTCGATTTTCCGTAACCACACTGCCTCGTTGAACTCTCCTCATTCTGTTTTAGATAATTGATAGAAAGATTGGTCGTTAGGTTTTATTTCTAATCGTTTTGGGATATCTGATTTCTTTTTCCATTTTGTAAAATGTTGTAAGAAATCTAAGACTACTGTTCCTTCGGGAGTTTCTACTTTTTGAATCGCGTGAATTCTAGATAAGCTACCTGCGACTGGGTTTTCTTTGCCTTTAACGCATTCGATTGTGTATTTGTACTCTTCTAGCTTTAGTCTCCATCGCATTAATCTAGACGATGGGTCTTTGCAATTATTCAACCATTTCAAAGCTTGATGGTCTGTTCTAATAATAAATTTTCGCCCTAACAAGTATTGTCCTAGTCGTTTCAATGCCCATACGATAGCTAATAATTCTTTTTCTGTAGTCCTATAATTTTTCTCTGGGGGGTTTAGCGTTCGAGAGATGTAACAGCACGGGTGTCCGTCTTGTGATAATACGGCTTCTAATCCTTCGTTACTAGCGTCTGTCGTTAATATGAATGTTTTAGAGAAATCTAGGTATGACAGAACAGGTGCTTGACAAAGTTTTTGTTTGAGCGTATCGAAACTGTTCTGTTGTTTGTCCGTCCAGTCGAAGTTAGTGTCTTTTTTGTTTAAGTCAGTCAGGGGTTTGGCTATTTTAGAGAAGTTATGTATAAATTTCCGGTAGTATCCCACGAGTCCTAAGAATGATTTGACTTCGATAAGGTTTTTAGGAATTTTAAAATTTTCGACTGCTTCTATTTTATTCGGATTAGGTTTTACTCCTTCCGATGTTACTATGTGTCTTAAATATTCGAGTTCTGGTTTTAGAAATTCACATTTATCCAGTTGAATTTTTAGTCCTAATTCTCTTAGTCTTTGTAATACTATGGTTAAGTTTTCATTATGTTTTTGAATAGTGCTTCCAAATATGATAATATTTCGTTTAAATATACAAAGCAATGTTTATTAATTAATCCGCGAAATGCTGTATCCATCATTCTTTGGAATGTTGCTGGCGCGTTTTTGAGTTCAAAAGGCATTCTGTTAAATTGGAAATGTCCTTGCGGTGTTGAGAAAGCAGTGTATTTCTTTGAGTTTTCGTCCATAGGGATTTGATGAAAACCGAATGATAGGTCAAGTGCTGAGAAGAATTTCGCGTCTCCTAGTTGGCTTAATATGTCTTCTATGTCAGGTAATGGATAGGCACCCATGCTAATGTTCTTGGAATCTCGCTATCTTATCGCTTTGTTTAGTCGGATTTCGTCTCTGACATTTCGTCTGTCACAAGCGCATTTTCACAAAGAAGTCGGCATACGTGATGATCGGCACGAGCGGTGGCGTGATCCGAGCGCGGTGGGGGTCGTCTCCCCGAGAGGACAAGAAATTTATCCAAGGGGAGTCAGTCTAAGTTCAAAATTCATATTGCATACATCGAAAGCCCTGACGAACAAAGTCGCTTAAAATATCGGAAAATATCAAAGGTCAAGTTCTCGGTGCTCTACCCGTCAAATCGATCAACCTTCGTGTCAATCAATTATTGTACTTTCCGACACGACGAAGTCAAACAATATCTGTCGATATAGATTATATAACTGTAGATTCCAGTTATAACCAAACACCCCTATTATCCTATAAGAAATAAGGGGATCGCCCTGCTCGTGGTGTCGATTCGTTTAATCGTAACGGGAATTTACAACTCCCGTTGACGCGCTTCAACGCTATCGCGTCTCCCCGCGACTGGACGAAAATACAGGGACAAACAGTCTTTCTCTTAGCAGTCCCTAAACCTATCACCTCCGAAGACACGAGAAATCTGCTTTTCTCACGTACGATACTTCCCGTCAGCGACTTTCTTTCAAGGGCAGTTAGCATTCTTTTCCAACCACCAACACAAAAATGAGCCAATTAGCAACGGCGTCCATTTTCCTTACTTTCCGAATCAAGGCTTTCTTCAACGAATCCGATGATCTCGCATCCTAAGACACACCCCAATACAGTTTTCCTTCGTGGCATCATCGTGACGGAAAGTCAGTCGTTACATATCGGTCCGAAGCAATAGTTGGTAGTTCGTAATAATTGATCAGAGTTCCACGGCATCTTAGGCAATCATCATCCGAGCTTATATCGCGCATCAAAACGCATCAATCAGAAATCGAATTTGTAATTGCGAATCGCGAACCGTTACTAATAATAATCGTGAACCGCCAATATAACAACCGCGAGTTCTACACATCGTGTACACACAGAATATATTATAATAAATATTTATTATTAAATATATCTGAGTGATTTTTCAGTACCTATCACGACCCAACCACCTCACAACCAATAATTAACAATATTTAAGCAACTAATTAATAACAATTAAACTATTAATTTATAGCAATGGAAACATTTGTTAACAACATTTAAAACATTAATTTATAACAATCAAACTATTCTTCAAGGAATCAATAAGTCTCTCGCTAATAGCCTAATAGATTGTTTGATAGATCTAACGAAGAAATACCTAATCGCGATTACAGCCAATTAATTCATATTATTCGCTACAAAATCAATATCAGTATCACGTACAGCGATGCAGGCGGTATCGAAGAAAAAAAGCCATTTTATGTTACAACTGTAACGAGTAAATTTACTTGTTTAACTTTAGAGGAATTAAAAAGGTACCTGACTTTTAAATAAGCATTAAATAAGAATTTTAAATATCGGACACAGTGATGTAGGTGTTATTTAAGAAAAAAGAACATTTTCTTTTGTAATTAGCACGAGTAAATGAATCAATATCGATAATATAATATAATGTTTAATATGAATTTTATCTATCTAATTATTTAATACCTTAACTTATTTCACAGTAACGTCATCGACTGCCGTTAGGCTTTGTTTCCCTTTCTGTTCAAACTAACTGATAGTCGAAAACTAGTATCAAAGAAGTGTGAATATAGCTTTAGCTTGTAGGAACTATTAAAACGATAAAAATGGATATCGTATTAAATCGTTGAAGGCGCCTATTTACGATAAAAATTAAGAAATTGGTCAATGTGATTTTGTGATAATGGAAAAACCGTCTTTTGCTTTGTCAAAATATCGTTACCCTTTGATTGACATCTCGATACTTTGTAAAGGTATATAAGGGACCCAGAAGTGGCGCGCGAGCTTTTTAGCGCCTGAACTGTCGGAGAGTGAACATCGAAGGAGAACTTAAATATACGATAAATAAACAAAAAATATTAACAATAACATTGAACTAGTAATTTATAACGTCTAAACCGTTAATTTACAACACTGAAGCTATTAATTTATAACATTTAAGCTATTAATTTACAACACTGAAGCTATTAATTTATAACATTTAAGCTATTAATTTATAACATTTAAGCTATTAATTCATAATATTTAAGCTATTAATTTGTAATGTTTAAACTATTAGTTTATAACGTTTAAATCATTAATTTATAACATTTAAACCATTAATTTATAACATTTAAACTATTAATTTATATCATCTAAGCCATTAATTTATAACATTTAAGCTATTAATTTATAACATTTAAGCTATTAATTTGTAACATTTAAGCTATTAATTTATAACAATCAAACCGTTAATTAACAACATTTGAACCATTACTGAAGAACAATTAAAGCACTAATTTGTAATATTTAAGCCATTACTTAATAACAGTTATACCATTAATTTATAACAATCAAACAATTAATTAACAACTTTTAGACCATTAATTCATAACAATCCAACTAATAATTAACAACATTTAAGCGAGTAATTAATAACAATTAAACTATTAATTTATGCCAATGGGAACATTAATTAACAACATTTAAAACTTTAATTTATAGCAATTAAACCATTCTTTAAAGGATCAATAAATCTCTCGCTAATAGCCTAATAAATCCTTTGATAGATCTAGCGAAGAATATTATTCGCTACATAATTAATATCTGTATCACTTACATCGATGCAGGCGCCAATGAAGAAAAAAGGGCCATTTTATGTTACTACTATAACGAGTAAATTTACTCGTTTAATTTGAGAGGCATTAAAAAAGAACTTGACTTATAAGTAAGTATTAAATAAGAATTTTAAATATCGCATACAGTGATGTAGGTGTTATTCAAGAAAAAAAAACATTTAATACAAGAACATTTATTATTTAATACCTTAACTTATTTCACAGTAACGTCATCGACTGCCGTTAGGCTTTGTTTCCCTTTCTGTTCAAACTAACTGATAATCGAAAACTAGTATCAAAGAAGTGTGAATATAGTTTTAGCTTGTAGAAACTATTAAAACGATAAAAATGGATATCGTATTAAATCGTTGAAGGCGCCCATTTACGATAAAAATTAAAGAATGGTCAATGTGATTTTGTTATAATGGAAAAATCATCTTTTGCTTTGTCAAAAGATCGTTACCCTTTGATTGACATCTCGATACTTTGTAAAGGTATATAAGGGACCCAGAAGTGGCGCGCGAGCTCTTTAGCGCCTGAACTGCCGGAGAGTGAACATCGAAGGAGAACTTAAATATACGATAAATAAACAAAAAATATTAACAATAACATTGAACTAGTAATTTATAACGTCTAAACCGTTAATTTACAACACTTAAGCCATTAATTTATAACATTTAAGCTATTAATTTACAACATTTCAGCTATTAATTTACGCCATTTAAACTGTTATTTTATGCATTTAAGCTATTAATTTACAACATTTAAACTATTAATTTATAGCATTTAAACTGTTATTTTATACATGTAAACCATTAATTTCTAACATTTAAACTATTAATTTATATCATTTAAGCCATTAATCTAAAACAATTACTCCATAAATTCTTAACAATTATACCAATAATTTATAACTATATCCTCCCATTAATTTAAAGTAATTATGCTCTTAATTTATAACAGTTGTACCATTAATTGGAAACAACTCTACATTCATTGATTTAAATGAATACCATGAATTCGTTGTGAGTAAATTAATGATTTATTTTGTTTTATTTAATATTTACGAAATCTTTCAAGTCCCTGAAGTGCTATTGTATTTCTATATAGCATTATTTTTTAATTTTAAATTCTAAAGTATTTAATTTCTCATTTCACTATTTCATATAAAACCAGTGGTAACGCAGAGTGTACCTATTGAGTGTCTATGGATGAAATGTAATTTTCCATGTCTGCACAAAACCAAGGAAACAACACCGTATTCATCCATACGCACTACAATTGGTATCTTGCATGGTTTCGTTTCTTCGATGATAAGTTCAATATTCCAGTATGATTATGCAGATCCACGTAATACAGCCATTCTAATTAATAAATTTCAATACGCGCTACTTCTTTGTTATAAAATAATTTTACATCTCTGCTTCCAATGCTTAAAAACTGTTTATGTAAATGGGACCCGAGCGTAGTTACCTCCTCGTGGTGGGTCCCGGTAATTGGTATCGTTTTCCAAATAATAATACACCAAGTACTATTTTGAATATTAGTATTATTATTTGAAAAACGATATCAAGCTAAAAACTACTTGAATATAGTCTGGTCTTGATCATCCAAAATAATTTTGGTGATCTAGACTGGACTAAGACCCCCCCGCGGGGGCAACGTTGGACACCGTGGGACATCGTGGGACATCGCGGGACCCCGTGGGACACCGTGGGATGCGTGCGTTTTAGCTTTAATTAATCATAAGATAGATACCTATGTTATGTGCATTGTAAGCTCATTTCGTACAAAGATACTTATCCATCTTGGAACGAAAAATATAAATCTCGTCTCTCTGGATGCCCTCACTTACCACGTTGGAAAAATTTTTCCCGCGATTTGTCGGTTCGCGATCGCTCAGTTCTTTCAAACTGTCGCGTGGCGTACTCACTCGCGCGTATTCCGGGTACGTGCGGGTCAACGTGCACTGGACAACTCTTTAGATTCGCAGGTCGCCCAAGGACACCTCTTGTCTTGGTGACTACTCGACGACTGCTCGTCGTTTGCCTCGAATCGCGGGCGTTGTCATCACGCTGGCGTTACCTGTGAATCTGTTGACGATTGAGTCGCAGGTCCACAATCCTGCCCGATTGGTACTTCGGTATTTGGACAGGGGACCTGCATTTAATGTCCTCCGTAATTCTGTTCGAACTCGCGGGGGTGGACCCCACTGTTCAGTTGGGGCCTTGCCTTTGTAATCCTGTTCAGCGGTCCCTTCCCGGGTTCAACTGTTCAGTTGGAGTGTGTTAAATTGCAGGCCCATCTGCTGGACACTGGTATCATCGGTAAGTGCCATCGACCGTGATAAGATCCAAACGACGTGACAGGAATCGAGCGAAGGTCAATGCTTGCGCTTCTACTGAATCTTTGAGTTATCTGGTGCACGGGGGAACGTCACGTAGGTTTGTTAGTTTTTTTGAGAGATCGCGATTACGTTCGTTCCGGGCGAGCCGCGGTTTTTCTTCATCGTCTGATTGTTGGGGCTCCTTTTCCATAGTAGCCCCATTTCTTTTCTTTCGTTCCAAGTTAGACAAATGTATCTTTGATACGGAATGTTGCCGATAGGGTTGCGAATTATTGTACGATGTTTGTACTGATCGATGTAATCGTTGTGAGTGAGATAATGTTGCGTTGTGTGGAAGATAGATATTGCGCCGCGTAAGCGTTGTTTTACGTTTGTAAAGATTCGTGTAACTGCTGCGTAGGAGATAGGTGTTTCGCGGTTAGGCTACGAAATAACTATCTTTTTACGCAGGCCCATGATGGAGTAGAGTCAGAACTCGATATTCTTGCCAATAGGTTGAATGTCGAGACCGATGCGTAATGTTAAATAACTCATGGGCGGGTCTCGTGCGTAGTCACCTCCTCGTGGTGAGACCTGGTAATTGGTATCGTTTTCCAAAAATTGATCAGTTGATTAATCTTTGAAAAACGATGCCAAGCTAAGAACTACGCACCAGTCCAGTTTGGGTCAGCAAAAGCCGCGAAAAGAATTTTGGATGATCTAGACTGGACTGCAACGTTGGACACCGTTGGACACCGTTGGACACCGTTGGACACCGTTGGACACCGTTGGACTCCGTGGGACATCGTGGGACACCGTCGGACACCGTGGGACACCGTGGAACACCGTTGGACACCGTGGGACACCGTGGGACACCGTGGGACACCGTGGGACAAGTGTATTGTAAGCTCATTCTGTACATCGATACTTTTCTGACTTGGAACGAAATATAAAAATCTATTCTTCTTTTCCACTGAATCTAGACTATAATTTCATTTAATTATTTTATACATTTGTTTTAATTTCTAGTAATTTTTCGAGTAACTTATTTGTCGAAAGCAGAGATAATATAAAAGTAACAGAAAAATTGACATATGGATGCGAAGACTATTAAGGATCAATCCGATAAGTATATTTTAACTAAGACAGTTTTGTATGAAAAATTTTGTTGTCTTTTTATTCGAATATGGATTACGTTTGATATACAATTTATATTTATTTTAAAGTATATTTGATACATATTTCATAATAGATAATTTCTTAATTATTTGGAATACTAAAATGAACATAAAGACGATTAAATAAATTAATGTTCTATTTCCTATGTATGAAATCATTCTCTTATTTCAAACAAATTTTTAACGAATTATCTTATTGTTTAAATTGAGTTATATCAAAACAATTTACTTATCTGAATTCAATTTCTTTTGCTACAATATGTGAATTTGCTACAGTTAACGTCATAAACTTGCACCCTAACAACAGTTAGATTCAAATACCTCGAAGCAAGGTTTCGCGCTCGTTTGTGCAGTATTCTTTAAGTATATTTAGTGGTGAACTTTTGAATTCTTGCAAATATTTTCCAATAGTTATAACACGCGACTATAGTGTATTAGTGTAATGTATATTTCGTATTCTAATAACGAAAATTCACAGTATATATTCTAATTACGAACAATATAATTCTTGCAAACGATTGCACTGCATTCACGGTATTCGTAAGCATTTGTTGGCTATCGAGAAATATCTCACAATTTTCAACTAAATAATATTTTTCAAACTTATTCCAATTTCTTAATAATAATTTTTGAGTGTAAAAAAGTAGCAGTATTTTCTAAGTAAACGTCCGATAGGAAAAAGAAGAAAATTATCGAAACGATGTTTCGCTTCTTTTCCACCCCCACCCCCATCCCCGCCTTTAAACAGCTTTATTTTCAGGAAATATTTGTGACCGCGCGCAATGCGGTTGTAGAGTCAGTGTTTGTTACGCGATAGTTTCTTTTCAATATTTTAAAATCACGATAGTTTTGATTAAATTCGATCGAATAATCACACGCGAAAATAATAAAATTTTATCAATCAAATTTGTACGCGATATTAGAGTTCTTGTTCGCCGATTATAATTTACGCGGTCGTGGTAACGTAGTCTTTTCTTTTTCTTTTTTATACATTTATTTTTTTGAATATTCGTTTTCGGTATTAGAGTCAGTGCCACCCTCAAGAGGATAAAGCCTCTCCAGGAGCTCAAGAATGTAAGTAGTTTTATATATTGTATTTCAATTTGTTCTATTTATTATATTTTGTTTGAAATATTGTTAATTATAAAATAAAAATTAATGATATTTTAGAAAGCTATAAATGTCCTTTTTAATTGAAATAAAATCTTAAAGTCTTAATATTTAAGTACGATAAAACCGTCTGATACGCATAAAAAATCACTGAATGTTTTGTTTTCAAAACTTTTGTACTAGAGTTCCAATTTACATATTTATTAGACGTTACTCTTTATTATTGCTAAAGTTTCAAGTTTGTTATTACGTATTAACGATATTAATGATATCTCATGTTCTGTTATAGGCATATCACTGCTTCAACTTCTTCATCTTCTTTGAGAATGTTTTAAGAGTGGCTCAAAGGCCAAGAATGTAAGTATTTTTACATATCGTACTTCTATTATATCTATTCGGTATACTTTTCTTTGATCACTATCAATTAAAAAATACAATTTGATTGAAAATTTGGGAGGTTAGTGTTTTCTGTGGTTATTCTTTCATTAAAATAAAATAAGTGTTAAAGTCTTAATACCGAATTATGAAACAAATAATTAACATATTTAAGAAATCATTAGATTCTTAATTTTTAGATTTTGAACTTTCATATTAGAGTTTCAGTTTTTATACTAATCAAAGTTTATTAGAATTTCAATCTTTATTATTACTAAAATTATTAAAGTTAAGAAACCTTCATTTTTCATTATCTCCAACTTTTCAAATAGTCAGCAATCACTCATCATGTTTTCTTTTGTAACAGATTTTTCGCAACCCCCATTGCTACCATTGGCCATTCAACGATTCCTGCCTGATGTTAGTCTCCCTGATGATATTCGCTGGGATACCACAGCATCCAGGGTAACGTCCTCTGTTTCTTCGCATCGAACGGTGAGTCGCATGCATTTCTGTTCCTCCGGTCACTCAATCATGTCGTAGGATGAAAGGTCCGAATCGGCACGGGTGACCGGTTGTATTACGTAGAATTTCTTGCGAGCATAGTGACCGCGGGTATTTTTTATACCCGCGAGTAGTAACATTCTTTTTTCAAATTTATTAGTTTAGGATAGGTTTTCTTGCATATCGCGATTATAATAATTAGTTTTTTAATAGTTAGGTTAAACATAAACATTTCCGAATATATTCGTGTTATTTATAAATATGCGTGTTAATATTCCGTATGAATATTTGCAAATGGCTAATATTTACACGAATATACCTGTATGACATAAATATACTTGATTTTTAGCAATGAATTGATCGTGACAATATTAAGTCACGTTTATCAGGTTAGTCAGTATTAAGTAAAATTCATTTTTTTCCGTACAAAAATGTGTGAAATTTTACATGCAAGAAGACACTTCGCGACAGGCAGATGTTTTAATCAAAGCAATAATTTTGAACACTGCTTCTGCATTTTCGAGTATGTGCTTTGATAAAGAGATCGCCTGAGATTATTTCTTAGTAATATATTTAGAGTAAACTGTTCCATTTGATCGAATCTTAATCTTTTTTCAATTAACGCTACCTCTTTCGCAATATTAAAATTTTGTTCTTATTTATGAAATTAATAAAGTAGAGTTATTACAATATGAAACGAAGTAATGAAATATAAAATCAAAGAAAGTTAGTCCGTTAAATAAAAATTGGACAAACTAATCATCTTTTTAGATCAGGATTTTCAGGTTTAACCATTTCCGTGCCCATTGTCAGGATCTCATTCACGTGCCCAGGTGCTACTTGAATGGGAGAAAGACATTGGGCACGATGATCTAGAATTAAGTAATGTAATAATTTCTCAGCGACTGACGATGCGTTAGCGTATCGTGCACGACGTAATTTCCACATTGTGTATGTGTGTTATTAGGCCGTGGAATTGCGTCGCTTTTTTTCATTCGTTAAAACTTCAAATATTAAAAATATCGAGACATATATCGATTCAATTTACGTCTCGATACAATCACATTTTGTGATAATATCATCCACGCGATTAAGTGTATATGCACTCATAATATTGCTATCAATTGCAATTATAATTTCAAGTTTACTTATATTCATTTAAAAAATATAATTTCTGCAGACGTGTTTTATCACGTTGTACGCAATGATCACTAGCCTTCGTCAGTCGATTTCAGGAAAAAGGTACGTACCCTTAGAGTGTGCATGTTTGCTAAGCTCGGGTGTCGGAGGCGTCCCGGGACGTCCTCTCTAGTGTAGGTTCTTTGCACCCGGGCGTTTGCGTGAGAACCGTGGAGCGAGTGTGTTGGTGTGCCCGTTTTGCCATTTTTAAATATAGCGCTAGGTAGGATAGGTAGTATACTTTCTGGTGTGTCTGTTAATTATAAGTAGGTAGGGCCGGGCAGGTTGGCACAGTCTCTGGTCGGGTAGGCACATTTTCGTGTGACCAACCTGTTTCTGGAAATTGGTTTGAAAAATCGACGGTGAAACTGGCACGAGTAGAGCATGCTCTCGTCTCTGGTTTTGCCTATCGATTTTTCGAATTTCGCGGTCGCGGTCGCGTGGGCTCGAAACGAACGTTTATCGCTCGAGCACGCACATGCGAGTGGACAACGATCACAGCTGTGATCGTTGGCCAGTCCATGCGCACTTCCATCAGCTTCCGCGGTTTATATTTTTATTTCACCTTTATAAGTTTTTTTTTTTGTTTGCGATTTAGAAGTCTCGAGCTTAGATTTAAGTTTCAGCGGGCATTGCGCTCGAAGAAAGAAGAGGCTATATGCCGAAGAGGCCCGACAAACTGTCACTCAAGAGGGCAACTACCAATGGCTACTCATCCTCTGGGTCGTCCAGAGCATGGGAAGTCATTATCGTTACTACTTTGTCACTATGCTCGCTTTTAGTGTTTGTAGTAATAGTAGTAGTAGTTTTTGGCCGATGTATATATCGGTCCATCGTCCCATTGGGCCAATCGCGATTTTTCGTATTAGTGTTGCGACGAATTAATCACGGATTGTATTAGAGTTACGAAATAATATCGCGGCTTTGCATTAGTGTGGCGAGAAAATGATTACGGTTTGAATTAGAGTTGCGATAAAATGATAATCGCGTTTGCTTTAGAGTAGTGAATCGTCTTTTGCAAATTTTATTATGAATTTTTAGAATTTCTTATAGAACTATACGTATCAGAATTTATCCTTTTTTCTGTTGTTTAAAATTAGATTATAAAAATGTTAGTTTTCAATTAATTTTATAGTATTGCAAGTTTCAGCATCAGAATATTTGAAGTAGCTTTTTCATATAGTAAAGAATAATTTTCATTAAATTCACTTTAAGAGTTAGCGTTGCGATATTGTTCCATCGCGAGTTCTACTAATTTTTCCTGTTAGCGTTGCGATAATGAATGATCGCGTTTTCTTAAGTAGAGTTGCGTTTATAAAATGCCCAAACCCTCCGACTGCATTTGTCGGACACTGTTTCTGGCTCACACGATACAGCTGGAAGAGCTGTGCAAGTGTGATCGTTCATCGGCAACCTCCTAAATGGTTGCACTGCGATATGTCAACCCTCCACTCGTGATTTTTCTTATTAGTGTTGCGATAAATTAATTACGGGTTGTATTAGAGTTGCGATAAAATGATAATCGCGTTTGCTTTAGAGTTGCGAATTACGATATCGCGATTGCCTTTTGCAATTTTTAGAACTTTTCCTGTTTTGCATTGTTTAAAATTAGATTATAAGAGTGTTTAATTAATTTTATAGTATTGCAAGTTTCAGCATCAGAATATTTAAAGTTGCTTTTTCATATAGTAAATAATAATTTTCATTAAATTCACTTTAAGAGTTAGCGTTGCGATGTTGTTCCATCGCGAGTTCTACTAATTTTTCCTGTTAGCGTTGCGACAACGAATGATCGCGTTTTGTTAAGTAGAGTTGCGTTTACAGAATGCCCAAACCTTCCGACTGTATTTGTCGGACACTGTTCCTGGATCACACGATACAGCTGCAAGAGCTGTGCAAGTGTGGTCGTTTATCGGCAACCTCCTAAATGGTTGCACTACGATCTCTCGCTATTAGTGTTGCGTATTGTTTAAATACGAGTGCGTAGATTTAAATTTATTAGCGTTGCGTCTCGTTTTGGGAATTTTCAGACTTTTCTTTTTTTTTTTTTTTTTTTTTTTAAATGATAGATTAATTGATATTGCAGATATAACAAAGCACTCTTCGCGTTTGATTTTGAGAATTTTTTGCTTCATAAATATTAGTAGTAAATTAGCGTTGCGAAACAAGAATATTCAGTTCCACTCTCGGCGCGTTGATCGGGTTTATATAGAGTGGAAGACGATCGAATTTTAGTAGCCCTTCTGGCTACTGCTTTGTTTCTTTTTCAGCGTCCCTTATTAATGCACCTCTTATTACTACGTTTATTACTGAAAATACTGCTATAAGACATATTCCTTTCTCAGCGTTAACGTTACCATGACTGCTAAAATACAGAACTTTATTACGAATGTATAATTTATATTTACATGTATATATTTACATTATTACATTACATACATTTCTTACATGTATATATATGTAATAAATATTTACATGTATGAAATTGTGAGCGATTTCATGCGTAAAAAAGTATTATAATGAAATATCTTAATGTTGCTATGAAGGCTTGAAATATTTTTTAAAATTTAATTCATTGCGATTGGAATTAATGCTGGTGATTGTTCGTTCTTAGAACCATAACTTTTAGAATGTTTTCGACCGCGATATTTTTAATCTTTTAACAGTAATGTAGAATTTTATAAATATTCGAATTTCATTTGTGTTACGCCACGAGGCTCAGTAGATATCATATTTCCAACCGTCGCTCGCGTTCCTCCAGCGTCGCAGATATATCCTCTTATCTGCCGGACGAAAAACATACATTCTATCGACGAGCGCATAATGATCACGCAGGCCGACTTCTTTGTTAGAAATAACGGTCCGAAATCGACGGTTCCAGAACTCGCTGCCTGGTGACAACTATGCGATCGTCGATACAATGTATGTTTTTCGTCGGGCAGATAAGAGGATATATCTGCGACGCTGAAGGACCGCGAGCGACGGTTGGAAATATGATCTTTACTGAGCCTCGTGGCGTAACAATTTGCATGAAACAAAAGTTCATTCGCGATAATCGTCACGTTTGTAACAAAAATTCTGAACAAAATTATTTATGTGCATCTCTTTCGGTACATTATGTTGCAAGTCACTATGTTGTTGTAGGAAATAACAGATACTGTTAAAAGTTAAAAGACGAAGCAAGTGATTTTCTAATAAGCGGGTTTTCTCTCATCTTAGTTATTTTAAATGAAATTTTTAATTTTTAATTCAGTTTAAATTCTATTACTTAAAATTCTTGTTTTCAACGTAACCCTAGTTTCGATTAAAAAGATACAAATGATTCTCTATATTCGCTAAAATTTAATCAATAGTAATTTGATCTATAATTGGTCATTAGTACTAGTTTAGTTTTCATGTATAAAATGTTCTCGTTTTAAAGATGCCTGTTTCTTTCATATACTAAATCTAGTAAATATGTTTGTTTCAAATTTATCAATTTACAGAAAATACATTTCAGTTACATATTTGAAAATTTCATAGCATATTAAATATGTATGCTAGATACCCAAATGATTTTTCTTTCATTGCCTGATTGTTCAGGTTTCTTCCTGTTTTCCCATTTTTAAAAGAAACATTTTGCGATCACGTTGGAGTAATATAACTTCTCGATATTTTCATAAGTTTAGTACAACGAGTCGTATGTATCCTTTGCAAGACTTTAAATTGTATATGCAGTGTCAATAGTTTCATTTTCCTTCTCTCGTTCCAAGTTAGACAAATGTATCTTTGATATAGAATGTTACCAGTACGATTGCGAATTATTGTACAATTTTGTACTGCTCAATGTAATCTTTTTCGCAGATTAATCAGATGATTAATTTTTGGAAAACAATTATATCGATCAGTACAAACATTGTACAATAATTCGATACCAAGCTAAGAACCATGCTAATACAGTCCAGTTTAGATCAAGAAAAAATAGGAAGAGAATTTTGGATAATCTAAACTGGACTGCAACGTGGGACACCGATGGACACCTTGGGACGCCGTGGGACACCGTGGGACACCTTGGGACGCCGTGGGACACCGTGGGACACCGTGGGACACCGTGGGACACCGTGGGACACCGTGGGACACCGTGGGACACCGTGGGACGCCTTGGGACACCGTGGGACGCCTTGGGACACCGTGGGACGCCTTGGGACACCGTGGGACGCCTTGGGACACCGTGAAACGACATGGAACGCCGTGGGATGCTGTGGAACGCCGTGGGATGCTGTGGAACGCCGTGGGATGCTGTGGAACGCCGTGGGATGCTGTGGAACGCCGTGGGATGCTGTGGAACGACGTGCGACGCCGTGGGACACCGTTGGACGCCGTTGGATACCGTTGGATACCGTTGGTCCAGTGTGGATATCCAAAAGCCGCCAAAAGAATTTTGGATGACCTACACTGGACTGCAACATGGGACGTCGTGGGACGCCGTGGGACGCCGTGGGACGCCGTGGGACGCCGTGGGACGCCGTGGGACGCCGTGGGACGCCGTGGGACGCCGTGGGACGCCGTGGGACGCCGTGGGACGCCGTGGGACGCCGTGGGACGACGTGGGACGCCGTGGGACGACGTGGGACGACGTGGGACGTCGTGGGACGTCGTGGGACGACGTGGGACGCCGTGGGACGACGTGGGACGCCGTGGGACGACGTGGGACGCCGTGGGACGACGTGGGACGCCGTGGGACGACGTGGGACACCGTGGGACGACGTGGGACACCGTGGGACGCCGTTGGACATCGTTGGACATCGGGGGGACACCGTGGGACGCGTGCGTTTTAGCCCTAATTAGTCATAAGGTAGATACGTATGTTATGTATTGTAATGCATTGTAAGCTCATTCTATAGAACGATACTTGTCTATCTTGGAATCCATTCTTCGAGTTTTATCTTTGAAAAAATAAAAATCTTTTCTCTCTTGATCACCTCGCTTACCACATTAGAAAAATTGTTCCCGCGATTTATCGTTTCACGATCGCTCAGTTCTTTCAAACTGCCGCGTGGCGTACTCGCTCGCGCGTATTCCGGGTACGTGCGGGTCAACGTACACGGGACAACTCTTTGGATTCGCTGGTTGCCCAAGGACACCTCTTGTCTTGTAGACTACTCGACGACTGCTCGTTGTTTGCCTCGAAGCGCGGGCGTTGTCATCACGCTGGTGATACCTGTGAATCTGTTGACGATTGAGTCGCAGTTCTGCAATACTGTCCGATTGGTACTTCGGTACTTGGACAGGGGACCTGCATTTAATGTCCTCCGTAATTCTGTTCGAACTCGCGGGGGTGGACCCCACTGTTCAGTTGGGGCCTTGCCTTTGTAATCCTGTTCAGCGGTCCCTTCCCGGGTTCAACTGTTCAGTTGGAGTGTGTTAAATTGCAAGCCCATTTGCTGGACACTGGTATCATCGGTAAGTGCCATCGACCGTGATAAGATCCAAACGACGTGACAGGAATCGAGCGAAGGTCAATGCTTGCGCTTCCACCGAATCTCTGAGTTATCTGGTGCACGAGGGTACGTCACGTAGGTTTGTTAGTTCTTTCGAGAGATCGCGATTACGTTCGTTCCGGGCGAGCCGCGGTTTTTCTTCATCGTCTGATTGTTGGGGCTCCTTTTCCATAGTAGCCCCATTTCTTTGCATTCGTTCCAAGTTAGAGAAATGTATCTTTGATACGGAATGATGCCGATAGGGTTGCAAATTATTGTACGATGTTTGAACCGATCGATGTAATCGTGTGAGTGAGATAATGTTGCGTTGTGTGGGAGATATTGCGCCGTGTAAGCTTTGTTTTACGTTTGTAAAGACTCGTGTAACTGCTGCGTAGGAGATAGGTGTTTCGCGGTTAGGCTACGAAATAAATATCTCTTTACGCAGGCCCATGATGGAGTAGAGTCAGAACTCGATATTCTTGCCAATAGGTTGAATGTCGAGACCGATGCGTAATGTTAAATAACTCATGGGCGGGTCTCGTGCGTAGTCACCTCCTCGTGGTGAGACCTGGTAATTGGCATCGTTTACCAAAAATTGATCAGTTGATTAATCTTTTGAAAACGATGCCAAGCTAAGAACTACGCACCAGTCCAGTTTGGGTCACCAAAAGCCGCGAAAAGAATTTTGGATGATCTAGACTGGACTGCAACGTGGGACGCCGTTGGACACCGTTGGACCCCGCGGGACACGGTTGGACACCATTGGAGAACGTTGGACAGGGTTGGAAAACTTTGTACAGAGTTGGAATGCTTTCTACAGAGTTGGAATGCTTGCTACAGAGTTGGAATGCTTGCTACAGAGTTGGAATGCTTTCTACAGGGTTGGAATGCTTTCTACAGGGTTGGAATGCTTTCTACAGGGTTGGAATGCTTTCTACAGGGTTGGAATGCTTTCTACAAGGTTAGAATGCTTTCCACATGGTTGGAATGCTTCGTACAGAGTTGGAATGCTTCGTACAGAGTTGGAATGCTTCGTACAGAGTTGGAATGCTTCGTATAGAGTTGGAATGCTTCCTACAGTGTTGGAATGCTTCCTACAGAGTTGGAATGCTTTCCACATGGTTGGAATGCTTCGTATAGAGTTGGAATGCTTCCTACAGTGTTGGAATGCTTCCTACAGAGTTGGAATGCTTTCCACATGGTTGGAATGCTTCGTACAGAGTTGGAATGCTTCGTACAGAGTTGGAATACCTTTGTACAGGGTTGGAATACCTTTGTACAGGGTTGGAATGCTTTCTAGAGGGTTGGAATGCTTTCTACACGGTTGGAATGCTTTCTACAGAGTTGGAATCACTTTGTACAGAGTTGGAATACCTTTGTACAGAGTTGGAATGCTTTCTACAGGGTTGGAATGCTTGCTACAGAGTTGGAATGCTTGCTACAGAGTTGGAATGCTTTCTACAGGGTTGGAATGCTTTCTACAGGGTTGGAATGCTTTCTACAGGGTTGGAATGCTTTCTACAAGGTTAGAATGCTTTCCACATGGTTGGAATGCTTCGTACAGAGTTGGAATGCTTCGTACAGAGTTGGAATGCTTCGTACAGAGTTGGAATGCCTCGTACAGAGTTGGAATGCTTCGTATAGAGTTGGAATGCTTCCTACAGTGTTGGAATGCTTCCTACAGAGTTGGAATGCTTTCCACATGGTTGGAATGCTTCGTACAGAGTTGGAATGCTTCGTACAGAGATGGAATGCTTCCTACAGAGTTGGAATGCTTCGTACAGAGTTGGAATGCTTCGTACAGAGTTGGAATACCTTTGTACAGGGTTGGAATACCTTTGTACAGGGTTGGAATGCTTTCTAGAGGGTTGGAATGCTTTCTACACGGTTGGAATGCTTTCTACAGAGTTGGAATCACTTTGTACAGAGTTGGAATACCTTTGTACAGGGTTGGAATGCTTTCTAGAGGGTTGGAATGCTTTCTACACGGTTGGAATGCTTTCTACAGAGTTGGAATCACTTTGTACAGAGTTGGAATACCTTTGTACAGAGTTGGAATGCTTTCTACAGGGTTGGAATGCTTTCTACAGGGTTGGAATACCTTTGTACAGAGTTGGAAGGCTTTCTACAGGGTTGGAAGGCTTTCGACAGAGTTGGAATGCTTTCGACAGAGTTGGAATGGTTTCGACAGAGTTGGAATACCATTGTACAGGGTTGGAATGCTTTCTACAGGATTGGAATTCTTTCTAGAGGGTTGGAATGCTTTCGACAGAGTTGGAATGCTTTCGACAGGGTTGGAATGCTTTCGACAGAGTTGGAATGGTTTCGACAGAGTTGGAATACCATTGTACAGGGTTGGAATGCTTTCTACAGGATTGGAATGCTTTCTAGAGGGTTGGAATGCTTTCGACAGGGTTGGAATGCTTTCTAGAGGGTTGGAATGCTTTCTAGAGGGTTGGAATGCTTTCTAGAGGGTTGGAATGCTTTCTAGAGGGTTGGAATGCTTTGGACAGAGTTGGAATGCTTTCGACAGAGTTGGAATACCTTTATACAGAGTTAGAATCTTATGTACAGGGCTGGAATGCTTTCTACAGTGTTGGAATACCTTTGTACAGAGTTGGAATGCTTTCTACAGGGTTGGAATACCTTTGTACAGAGTTGGAATACCTTTGTACAGAGTCAGAATGTTATGTACAGGGTTGGTATGCTTTCTACAGGGTTCGAATGCTTGCCAGAGGGTTGGAAGGCTTTCGACTGGGTTGGAATACCTTTGTACAGAGTTGGAATGCTTTCTAGAGGGTTGGAATGCTTTCTAGAGGGTTGGAACAGCTTTGTACAGGGTTGGAATACTTTCTACAGGGTTGGAATGCTTTCTAAAGGGTTCGAATGCTTTCGACAGGGTTGGAATACCTTTGTACAGAGTTGGTATACCTTTGTACAGAGTCAGAATGTTATGTACAGGGTTGGTATGCTTTCTACAGGGTTCGAATGCTTGCCAGAGGGTTGGAACAGCTTTGTACAGGGTTGGAATACTTTCTACAGGGTTGGAATGCTTTCTAAAGGGTTCGAATGCTTTCATCAGGGTTGGAATGCTTTCGACAGAGTTGGAATACATTTATACAGAGTTAGAATGTTATGTACAGGGTTGTAATTCTTTCTACAGAGTTGGAATACCTTTGTACAGAGTTGGAATGCTTTCTACAGGGTTGGAATACCTTTGTACAGAGTTGGAATGCTTTCTACAGGGTTGGAATACCTTTGTACAGAGTTGGAATGCTTTCTACAGGGTTGGAATGCTTTCTACAGGCTTGGAATGCTTTCTACAGGGTTGGAATGCTTTCCACAGGGTTGGAATGCTTTCTACAGGGTTGGAATGCTTTCTACAGGGTTGGAATGCTTTCTAGGGGGTTGGAATGCTTTCTACAGGGTTGGAATACCTTTATACAGAGTTAGAATGTTATGTACAGGGTTGTAATTCATTCTACAGAGTTGGAATACCTTTTTACAGAGTCGGAATGCTTTCTACAGGGTTGGAATACCTTTGTACAGAGTTGGAATGCTTTCTACAGGGTTGGAATGCTTTCTAGGGGGTTGGAATGCTTTCTAGATGGTTGGAATGCTTTCGACAGAGTTGGAATGCTTTCGACAAAGTTGGAATACCTGTATACAGAGTTAGAATGTTATGTACAGGGTTGGCATTCTTTCTACAGAGTTGGAATACCTTTGTGCAGAGTTGGAATGCTTTCTACAGGGTTCGAATAACTTTGTACAGGGTTGGAATGCTTTCTAGGGGGTTGGAATGCTTTCTAGATGGTTGGAATGCTTTCGACAGAGTTGGAATGCTTTCGACAAAGTTGGAATACCTGTATACAGAGTTAGAATGTTATGTACAGGGTTGGCATTCTTTCTACAGAGTTGGAATACCTTTGTACAGAGTCGGAATGCTTTCTACAGGGTTGGAATACCTTTGTACAGAGTTGGAATGCTTTCTACAGGGCTGGAATGCTTTCGACAGAGTTGGAATACCTTTATACAGAGTTAGAATGTTATGTACAGGGTGGGAATTCTTTCTACAGAGTTGGAATACCTTTGTACAGAGTTGGAATGCTTTCTACAGGGTTGGAATACCTTTATACAGAGTTAGAATGTTATGTACAGGGTTGTAATTCTTTCTACAGAGTTAGAATGTTATGTACAGGGTTGTAATTCTTTCTACAGAGTTGGAATACCTTTTTACAGAGTCGGAATGCTTTCTACAGGGTTGGAATACCTTTGTACAGAGTTGGAATGCTTTCTACAGGGCTGGAATGCTTTCTACAGGGCTGGAATGCTTTCGACAGAGTTGGAATACCATTATACAGAGTTAGAATATTATGTACAGGGTTGGAATTCTTTCTACAGAGTTGGAATACCTTTGTACAGAGTTGGAATGCTTTCTACAGGGTTGGAATACCTTTGTACAGAGTTGGAATGCTTTCTAGAGGGTTGGAATGCTTTCTAGAGGGTTGGAATGCTTTCGACAGAGTTGGAATACCTTTATACAGAGTTAGAATCTTATGTACAGGGCTGGAATGCTTTCTACAGTGTTGGAATACCTTTGTACAGAGTTGGAATGCTTTCTACAGGGTTGGAATACCTTTGTACAGAGTTGGAATACCTTTGTACAGAGTCAGAATGTTATGTACAGGGTTGGTATGCTTGCTACAGGGTTCGAATGCTTGCCAGAGGGTTGGAAGGCTTTCGCCTGGTTTGGAATACCTTTGTACAGAGTTGGAATGCTTTCTAGAGGGTTGGAATGCTTTCTAGAGGGTTGGAACAGCTTTGTACAGTGTTGGAATACTTTCTACAGGGTTGGAATGCTTTCTAAAGGGTTCGAATGCTTTCGTCAGGGTTGGAATGCTTTCGACAGAGTTGGAATACATTTATACAGAGTTAGAATGTTATGTACAGGGTTGTAATTCTTTCTACAGAGTTGGAATACCTTTGTACAGAGTTGGAATGCTTTCTACAGGGTTGGAATACCTTTGTACAGAGTTGGAATGCTTTCTACAGGGTTGGAATACCTTTGTACAGAGTTGGAATGCTTTCTACAGGGTTGGAATGCTTTCTAAAGGCTTGGAATGCTTTCTACAGGGTTGGAATGCTTTCTACAGGGTTGGAATGCTTTCTACAGGGTTGGAATGCTTTCTACAGGGTTGGAATTCTTTCGACAGAGTTGGAATACCTTTGTACAGAGTTGGAATGCCTTCTACAGGGTTGGAATGCATCCGACAGAGTTGTAATGGTTCCGACAGGGTTGGAATGCTTTCTACAGGGTTGGAATGCTTTCTACAGGGTTGGAATGCTTTCTACAGGGTTGGAATTCCTTCTACAGAGTTGGAATACCTTTGTACAGAGTTGGAATGCTTTCTACAGGGTTGGAATAACTTTGTACAGGGTTGGAATGCTTTCTAGGGGGTTGGAATGCTTTCTAGATGGTTGGAATGCTTTCGACAGAGTTGGAATGCTTTCGACAAAGTTGGAATACCTGTATACAGAGTTAGAATGTTATGTACAGGGTTGGCATTCTTTCTACAGAGTTGGAATACCTTTGTACAGAGTTGGAATGCTTTCTACAGGGTTCGAATAACATTGTACAGGGTTGGAATGCTTTCTAGGGGGTTGGAATGCTTTCTAGATGGTTGGAATGCTTTCGACAGAGTTGGAATGCTTTCGACAAAGTTGGAATACCTGTATACAGAGTTAGAATGTTATGTACAGGGTTGGCATTCTTTCTACAGAGTTGGAATACCTTTGTACAGAGTCGGAATGCTTTCTACAGGGTTGGAATACCTTTGTACAGAGTTGGAATGCTTTCTACAGGGCTGGAATGCTTTCGACAGAGTTGGAATACCTTTATACAGAGTTAGAATGTTATGTACAGGGTGGGAATTCTTTCTACAGAGTTGGAATACCTTTGTACAGAGTTGGAATGCTTTCTACAGGGTTGGAATACCTTTATACAGCGTTAGAATGTTATGTACAGGGTTGTAATTCTTTCTACAGAGTTGGAATACCTTTTTACAGAGTCGGAATGCTTTCTACAGGGTTGGAATACCTTTGTACAGAGTTGGAATGCTTTCTACAGGGCTGGAATGCTTTCTACAGGGCTGGAATGCTTTCGACAGAGTTGGAATACCATTATACAGAGTTAGAATATTATGTACAGGGTTGGAATTCTTTCTACAGAGTTGGAATACCTTTGTACAGAGTTGGAATGCTTTCTACAGGGTTGGAATAACTTTGTACAGGGTTGGAATAACTTTGTACAGGGTTGGAATGCTTTCTAGGGGGTTGGAATGCTTTCTAGATGGTTGGAATGCTTTCGACAGAGTTGGAATGCTTTCGACAAAGTTGGAATACCTGTATACAGAGTTAGAATGTTATGTACAGGGTTGGCATTCTTTCTACAGAGTTGGAATACCTTTGTGCAGAGTTGGAATGCTTTCTACAGGGTTCGAATAACTTTGTACAGGGTTGGAATGCTTTCTAGGGGGTTGGAATGCTTTCTAGATGGTTGGAATGCTTTCGACAGAGTTGGAATGCTTTCGACAAAGTTGGAATACCTGTATACAGAGTTAGAATGTTATGTACAGGGTTGGCATTCTTTCTACAGAGTTGGAATACCTTTGTACAGAGTCGGAATGCTTTCTACAGGGTTGGAATACCTTTGTACAGAGTTGGAATGCTTTCTACAGGGCTGGAATGCTTTCGACAGAGTTGGAATACCTTTATACAGAGTTAGAATGTTATGTACAGGGTGGGAATTCTTTCTACAGAGTTGGAATACCTTTGTACAGAGTTGGAATGCTTTCTACAGGGTTGGAATACCTTTATACAGAGTTAGAATGTTATGTACAGGGTTGTAATTCTTTCTACAGAGTTAGAATGTTATGTACAGGGTTGTAATTCTTTCTACAGAGTTGGAATACCTTTTTACAGAGTCGGAATGCTTTCTACAGGGTTGGAATACCTTTGTACAGAGTTGGAATGCTTTCTACAGGGCTGGAATGCTTTCTACAGGGCTGGAATGCTTTCTACAGGGCTGGAATGCTTTCGACAGAGTTGGAATACCATTATACAGAGTTAGAATATTATGTACAGGGTTGGAATTCTTTCTACAGAGTTGGAATACCTTTGTACAGAGTTGGAATGCTTTCTACAGGGTTGGAATACCTTTGTACAGAGTTGGAATGCTTTCTAGAGGGTTGGAATGCTTTCTAGAGGGTTGGAATGCTTTCGACAGAGTTGGAATACCTTTATACAGAGTTAGAATCTTATGTACAGGGCTGGAATGCTTTCTACAGTGTTGGAATACCTTTGTACAGAGTTGGAATGCTTTCTACAGGGTTGGAATACCTTTGTACAGAGTTGGAATACCTTTGTACAGAGTCAGAATGTTATGTACAGGGTTGGTTTGCTTTCTACAGGGTTCGAATGCTTGCCAGAGGATTGGAATGCTTTCGACAGAGTTGGAAGACCTTTGTACAGAGTTTGAATGCATTCTACAGGGTTGGAATGCTTTCGACAGGGTTGGAATGCTTTCGACAGAGTTGGAAGACCTTTGTACAGAGTTTGAATGCATTCTACAGGGTTGGAATGCTTTCGACAGGGTTGGAATACCTTTGTACAGAGTTGGAATACCTTTGTACAGAGTCAGAATGTTATGTACAGGGTTGGTATGCTTGCTACAGGGTTCGAATGCTTGCCAGAGGGTTGGAAGGCTTTCGCCTGGTTTGGAATACCTTTGTACAGAGTTGGAATGCTTTCTAGAGGGTTGGAATGCTTTCTAGAGGGTTGGAACAGCTTTGTACAGTGTTGGAATACTTTCTACAGGGTTGGAATGCTTTCTAAAGGGTTCGAATGCTTTCGTCAGGGTTGGAATGCTTTCGACAGAGTTGGAATACATTTATACAGAGTTAGAATGTTATGTACAGGGTTGTAATTCTTTCTACAGAGTTGGAATACCTTTGTACAGAGTTGGAATGCTTTCTACAGGGTTGGAATACCTTTGTACAGAGTTGGAATGCTTTCTACAGGGTTGGAATACCTTTGTACAGAGTTGGAATGCTTTCTACAGGGTTGGAATGCTTTCTAAAGGCTTGGAATGCTTTCTACAGGGTTGGAATGCTTTCCACAGGGTTGGAATGCTTTCTACAGGGTTGGAATGCTTTCTACAGGGTTGGAATGCTTTCTACAGGGTTGGAATTCTTTCGACAGAGTTGGAATACCTTTGTACAGAGTTGGAATGCCTTCTACAGGGTTGGAATGCATCCGACAGAGTTGTAATGGTTCCGACAGGGTTGGAATGCTTTCTACAGGGTTGGAATGCTTTCTACAGGGTTGGAATTCCTTCTACAGAGTTGGAATACCTTTGTACAGAGTTGGAATACCTTTGTACAGAGTTGGAATGCTTTCTACAGGGTTGGAATAACTTTGTACAGGGTTGGAATGCTTTCTAGGGGGTTGGAATGCTTTCTAGATGGTTGGAATGCTTTCGACAGAGTTGGAATGCTTTCGACAAAGTTGGAATACCTGTATACAGAGTTAGAATGTTATGTACAGGGTTGGCATTCTTTCTACAGAGTTGGAATACCTTTGTACAGAGTTGGAATGCTTTCTACAGGGTTTGAATAACTTTGTACAGGGTTGGAATGCTTTCTAGGGGGTTGGAATGCTTTCTAGATGGTTGGAATGCTTTCTAGATGGTTGGAATGCTTTCTAGATGGTTGGAATGCTTTCGACAGAGTTGGAATGCTTTCGACAAAGTTGGAATACCTGTATACAGAGTTAGAATGTTATGTACAGGGTTGGCATTCTTACTACAGAGTTGGAATACCTTTGTACAGAGTCGGAATGCTTTCTACAGGGTTGGAATACCTTTGTACAGAGTTGGAATGCTTTCTACAGGGCTGGAATGCTTTCGACAGAGTTGGAATACCTTTATACAGAGTTAGAATGTTATGTACAGGGTTGGAATTCTTTCTACAGAGTTGGAATACCTTTGTACAGAGTTGGAATGCTTTCTACAGGGTTGGAATACCTTTATACAGAGTTAGAATGTTATGTACAGGGTTGTAATTCTTTCTACAGAGTTGGAATACCTTTTTACAGAGTCGCAATGCTTTCTACAGGGTTGGAATACCTTTGTACAGAGTTGGAATGCTTTCTACAGGGCTGGAATGCTTTCGACAGAGTTGGAATACCATTATACAGAGTTAGAATATTATGTACAGGGTTGGAATTCTTTCTACAGAGTTGGAATACCTTTGTACAGAGTTGGAATGCTTTCTACAGGGTTGGAATACCTTTGTACAGAGTTGGAATGCTTTCTAGAGGGTTGGAATGCTTTCTAGAGGGTTGGAATGCTTTCTAGAGGGTTGGAATGCTTTCGACAGAGTTGGAATACCTTTATACAGAGTTAGAATGTTATGTACAGGGTTGGAATTCTTTCTACAGAGTTGGAATACCTTTGTACAGAGTTGGCATGCTTTCTACAGGGTTGGAATGCTTTCCACAGGGTTGGAATGCTATCCACAGGGTTGGAATGCTTTCTACAGTGTTGGAATGCTTTCTACAGGGTTGGAATTCCTTCGAAAGAGTTGGAATACCTTTGTACAGAGTTGGAATGCCTTCTACAGGGTTGGAATGCATCCGACAGAGTTGTAATGGTTCCGACAGAGTTGGAATGCTTTCGACAGAGTTGGAATACCTTTATACAGAGTTAGAATGTTATGTACAGGGTTGGAATTCTTTCTACAGACTTGGAATACATTTGTACAGAGTTGGAATGCTTGCTACAGGGTTGGCATAACTTTGTACAGGGTTGGAATGCTTTCTAGAGGGTTGGAATGCTTTCTAGAGGGTTGGAATGCTTTCTACAGGGTTGGAATGCTTTCTACAGGGTTGGAATTCCTTCGAAAGAGTTGGAATACCTTTGTACAGGGTTGGAATGCTTGCTACAGGCTTGGAATAACTTTGTACAGGGTTGGAATAACTTTGTACAGTTTTGGAATACCTTTGTACAGAGTTGGAATGCTTTCTACATGGTTGGAATGCTTTCTACATGGTTGGAATGCTTTCTACAGGGTTTGAATGCTTTCTACAGGGTTGGAATACCTTTATGCAGAGTTAGAATGTTATGTACAGGGTTGGAATTCTTTCGACAGAGTTGGAATACCTTTGTACAGAGTTGGAATGCTTTCTACAGGGTTGGAATGCTTTCTACAGGGTTGGAATTCTTTCGACAGAGTTGGAATGCTTGCTACAGGGTTGGTATAACTTTGTACAGGGTTGGAATGCTTTCTAGAGGGTTGGAATAACTTTGTACAGAGTTAGAATGTTATGTACAGGGTTGGAATTCTTTCTACAGAGTTGGAATACCTTTGTACAGAGTTGGAATGCTTTCTACAGGGTTCGAATAACTTTGTACATGGTTGGAATGCTTTCTAGGGGGTTGGAATGCTTTCTAGATGGTTGGAATGCTTTCTACAGAGTTGGAATGCTTTCGACAGAGTTGGAATACCTGTATACAGAGTTAGAATGTTATGTACAGGGTTGGAATTCTTTCTACAGAGTTGGAATGCCTTTGTACAGAGTTGGAATGCATTCTACAGGGTTGGAATACCTTTGTACAGAGTTGGAATGCTTTCTACAGGGTTGGAATGCTTTCTACAGAGTTGGAATGCTTTCGACAGCGTTGGAATACCTTTCTACAGAGTCAGAATCATATGTACATGGTTGAAATTCGTTCTACAGAGTTGGAATACCTTTGTACAGAGTTGGAATGCTTTCTACAGGGTTGGAATGCTTTCTACAGGGTTGGAATACCTTTGTACAGAGTTGGAATGCTTTCTACAGGGTTGGAATACCTTTGTACAGAGTTGGAATGCTTTCTACAGGGTTGGAATGCTTTCTACAGGCTTGGAATGCTTTCTACAGGTTTGGAATGCTTTCCACAGGGTTGGAATGCTTTCTACAGGGTTGGAATGCTTTCTACAGGGTTGGAATGCTTTCTACAGGGTTGGAATGCTTTCTACAGGGTTGGAATTCTTTCGACAGAGTTGGAATACCTTTGTACAGAGTTGGAATGCCTTCTACAGGGTTGGAATGCATCCGACAGAGTTGTAATGGTTCCGACAGGGTTGGAATGCTTTCTACAGGGTTGGAATGCTTTCTACAGGGTTGGAATGCTTTCTACAGGGTTGGAATGCTTTCTACAGGGTTGGAATGCTTTCTACAGGGTTGGAATACCTTTGTACAGAGTTGGAAGGCTTTCTACAGGGTTGGAAGGCTTTCGACAGAGTTGGAATGCTTTCGACAGTGTTGGAATGGTTTCGACAGAGTTGGAATACCATTGTACAGGGTTGGAATGCTTTCTACAAGATTGGAATGCTTTCTAGAGGGTTGGAATGCTTTCGACAGAGTTGGAATGCTTTCGACAGAGTTGGAATGCTTTCGACAGGGTTGGAATGCTTTCGACAGAGTTGGAATGGTTTCGACAGAGTTGGAATACCATTGTACAGGGTTGGAATGCTTTCTACAGGATTGGAATGCTTTCTAGAGGGTTGGAATGCTTTCGACAGGGTTGGAATGCTTTCTAAAGGGTTCGAATGCTTTCTAGAGGGTTGGAATGCTTTCTAGAGGGTTGGAATGCTTTCTAGAGGGTTGGAATGCTTTGGACAGAGTTGGAATGCTTTCGACAGAGTTGGAATACCTTTATACAGAGTTAGATTCTTATGTACAGGGCAGGAATGCTTTCTACAGTGTTGGAATACCTTTGTACAGAGTTGGAATGCTTTCTACAGGGTTGGAATACCTTTGTACAGAGTTGGAATACCTTTGTACAGAGTCAGAATGTTATGTACAGGGTTGGTTTGCTTTCTACAGGGTTCGAATGCTTGCCAGAGGATTGGAATGCTTTCGACAGAGTTGGAAGACCTTTGTACAGAGTTTGAATGCATTCTACAGGGTTGGAATGCTTTCGACAGGGT
This sequence comes from Bombus fervidus, assembly GCF_041682495.2. Classification (NCBI taxonomy): domain Eukaryota; kingdom Metazoa; phylum Arthropoda; class Insecta; order Hymenoptera; family Apidae; genus Bombus; species Bombus fervidus. Next base: position 11,996,213 of record NC_091528.1, read on the forward strand.
TGGAATGCATTCTACAGGGTTGGAATGCTTTCGACAGGGTTGGAATGCTTTCGACAGAGTTGGAAGACCTTTGTACAGAGTTTGAATGCATTCCACAGGGTTGGAATGCTTTCGACAGTGTTGGAATACCTTTGTACAGAGTTGGAATGCTTTCGACAGCGTTGGAATACCTTTGTACAGAGTCAGAATCATATGTACATGGTTGAAATTCTTTCTACAGAGTTGGAATACCTTTGTACAGAGTTGGAATGCTTTCTACAGGGTTGGAATGCTTTCTACAGGGTTCGAATGCTTGCCAGAGGATTGGAATGCTTTCGACAGAGTTGGAAGACCTTTGTACAGAGTTTGAATGCATTCTACAGGGTTGGAATGCTTTCGACAGGGTTGGAATGCTTTCGACAGGGTTGGAATGCTTTCGACAGGGTTGGAATGCTTTCGACAGGGTTGGAATGCTTTCGACAGAGTTGGAAGACCTTTGTACAGAGTTTGAATGCATTCCACAGGGTTGGAATGCTTTCGACAGTGTTGGAATACCTTTGTACAGAGTTGGAATACCTTTGTACAGAGACAGAATGTTATGTACAGGGTTGGTATGCTTTCTACAGGGTTCGAATGCTTGCCAGAGGGTTGGAAGGCTTTCGACTGGGTTGGAATACCTTTGTACAGAGTTGGAATGCTTTCTAGAGGGTTGGAATGCTTTCTAGAGGGTTGGAACAGCTTTGTACAGGGTTGGAATACTTTCTACAGGGTTGGAATGCTTTCTAAAGGGTTCGAATGCTTTCGTCAGGGTTGGAATGCTTTCGACAGAGTTGGAATACATTTATACAGAGTTAGAATGTTATGTACAGGGTTGTAATTCTTTCTACAGAGTTGGAATACCTTTGTACAGAGTTGGAATGCTTTCTAGAGGGTTGGAATGCTTTCTAGAGGGTTGGAATGCTTTCTACAGGGTTGGAATGCTTTCTACAGGGTTGGAATTCCTTCGAAAGAGTTGGAATACCTTTGTACAGGGTTGGAATGCTTGCTACAGGGTTGGAATAACTTTGTACAGGGTTGGAATAACTTTGTACAGGGTTGGAATAACTTTGTACAGTTTTGGAATACCTTTGTACAGAGTTGGAATGCTTTCTACATGGTTGGAATGCTTTCTACAGGGTTTTAATGCTTTCTACAGGGTTGGAATACCTTTATGCAGAGTTAGAATGTTATGTACAGGGTTGGAATTCTTTCGACAGAGTTGGAATACCTTTGTACAGAGTTGGAATGCTTTCTACAGGGTTGGAATGCTTTCTACAGGGTTGGAATTCTTTCGACAGAGTTGGAATGCTTGCTACAGGGTTGGTATAACTTTGTACAGGGTTGGAATGCTTTCTAGAGGGTTGGAATAACTTTGTACAGAGTTAGAATGTTATGTAGAGGGTTGGAATTCTTTCTACAGAGTTGGAATACCTTTGTACAGAGTTGGAATGCTTTCTACAGGGTTCGAATAACTTTGTACATGGTTGGAATGCTTTCTAGGGGGTTGGAATGCTTTCTAGATGGTTGGAATGCTTTCTACAGAGTTGGAATGCTTTCGACAGAGTTGGAATACCTGTATACAGAGTTAGAATGTTATGTACAGGGTTGGAATTCTTTCTACAGAGCTGGAATGCCTTTGTACAGAGTTGGAATGCATTCTACAGGGTTGGAATACCTTTGTACAGAGTTGGAATGCTTTCTACAGGGTTTGAATGCTTTCTACAGAGTTGGAATGCTTTCGACAGCGTTGGAATACCTTTGTACAGAGTCAGAATCATATGTACATGGTTGAAATTCTTTCTACAGAGTTGGAATACCTTTGTACAGAGTTGGAATGCTTTCTACAGGGTTGGAATGCTTTCTACAGGGTTGGAATACCTTTGTACAGAGTTGGAATGCTTTCTACAGGGTTGGAATACCTTTGTACAGAGTTGGAATGCTTTCTACAGGGTTGGAATGCTTTCTACAGGCTTGGAATGCTTTCTACAGGTTTGGAATGCTTTCCACAGGGTTGGAATGCTTTCTACAGGGTTGGAATCCTTTCTACAGGGTTGGAATGCTTTCTACAGGGTTGGAATGCTTTCTACAGGGTTGGAATTCTTTCGACAGAGTTGGAATACCTTTGTACAGAGTTGGAATGCCTTCTACAGGGTTGGAATGCATCCGACAGAGTTGTAATGGTTCCGACAGGGTTGGAATGCTTTCTACAGGGTTGGAATGCTTTCTACAGGGTTGGAATGCTTTCTACAGGGTTGGAATGCTTTCTACAGGGTTGGAATGCTTTCTACAGGGTTGGAATGCTTTCTACAGGGTTGGAATGCTTTCTACAGGGTTGGAATACCTTTGTACAGAGTTGGAAGGCTTTCTACAGGGTTGGAAGGCTTTCGACAGAGTTGGAATGCTTTCGACAGTGTTGGAATGGTTTCGACAGAGTTGGAATACCATTGTACAGGGTTGGAATGCTTTCTACAAGATTGGAATGCTTTCTAGAGGGTTGGAATGCTTTCGACAGAGTTGGAATGCTTTCGACAGAGTTGGAATGCTTTCGACAGGGTTGGAATGCTTTCGACAGAGTTGGAATGGTTTCGACAGAGTTGGAATACCATTGTACAGGGTTGGAATGCTTTCTACAGGATTGGAATGCTTTCTAGAGGGTTGGAATGCTTTCGACAGGGTTGGAATGCTTTCTAGAGGGTTGGAATGCTTTCTAGAGGGTTGGAATGCTTTCTAGAGGGTTGGAATGCTTTCTAGAGGGTTGGAATGCTTTCTAGAGGGTTGGAATGCTTTGGACAGAGTTGGAATGCTTTCGACAGAGTTGGAATACCTTTATACAGAGTTAGATTCTTATGTACAGGGCAGGAATGCTTTCTACAGTGTTGGAATACCTTTGTACAGAGTTGGAATGCTTTCTACAGGGTTGGAATACCTTTGTACAGAGTTGGAATACCTTTGTACAGAGTCAGAATGTTATGTACAGGGTTGGTTTGCTTTCTACAGGGTTCGAATGCTTGCCAGAGGATTGGAATGCTTTCGACAGAGTTGGAAGACCTTTGTACAGAGTTTGAATGCATTCTACAGGGTTGGAATGCTTTCGACAGGGTTGGAATGCATTCTACAGGGTTGGAATGCTTTCGACAGGGTTGGAATGCTTTCGACAGAGTTGGAAGACCTTTGTACAGAGTTTGAATGCATTCCACAGGGTTGGAATGCTTTCGACAGGGTTGGAATACCTTTGTACACAGTTGGAATACCTTTGTACAGAGACAGAATGTTATGTACAGGGTTGGTATGCTTTCTACAGGGTTCGAATGCTTGCCAGAGGGTTGGAAGGCTTTCGACTGGGTTGGAATACCTTTGTACAGAGTTGGAATGCTTTCTAGAGGGTTGGAATGCTTTCTAGAGGGTTGGAACAGCTTTGTACAGGGTTGGAATACTTTCTACAGGGTTGGAATGCTTTCTAAAGGGTTCGAATGCTTTCGTCAGGGTTGGAATGCTTTCGACAGAGTTGGAATACATTTATACAGAGTTAGAATGTTATGTACAGGGTTGTAATTCTTTCTACAGAGTTGGAATACCTTTGTACAGAGTTGGAATGCTTTCTACAGGGTTGGAAAACCTTTGTACAGAGTTGGAATGCTTTCTACAGGGTTGGAATGCTTTCGACAGAGTTGGAATACATTTATACAGAGTTAGAATGTTATGTACAGGGTTGTAATTCTTTCTACAGAGTTGGAATACCTTTGTACAGAGTTGGAATGCTTTCTACAGGGTTGGAATACCTTTGTACAGAGTTGGAATGCTTTCTACAGGGTTGGAATACCTTTGTACAGAGTTGGAATGCTTTCTACAGGGTTGGAATGCTTTCTACAGGCTTGGAATGCTTTCCACAGGGTTGGAATGCTTTCTACAGGGTTGGAATGCTTTCTACAGGGTTGGAATGCTTTCTACAGGGTTGGAATTCTTTCGACAGAGTTGGAATACCTTTGTACAGAGTTGGAATGCCTTCTACAGGGTTGGAATGCATCCGACAGAGTTGTAATGGTTCCGACAGGGTTGGAATGCTTTCTACAGGGTTGGAATGCTTTCTACAGGGTTGGAATGCTTTCTACAGGGTTGGAATTCCTTCTACAGAGTTGGAATACCTTTGTACAGAGTTGGAATGCTTTCTACAGGGTTGGAATAACTTTGTACAGGGTTGGAATGCTTTCTAGGGGGTTGGAATGCTTTCTAGATGGTTGGAATGCTTTCGACAGAGTTGGAATGCTTTCGACAAAGTTGGAATACCTGTATACAGAGTTAGAATGTTATGTACAGGGTTGGCATTCTTTCTACAGAGTTGGAATACCTTTGTACAGAGTTGGAATGCTTTCTACAGGGTTCGAATAACATTGTACAGGGTTGGAATGCTTTCTAGGGGGTTGGAATGCTTTCTAGATGGTTGGAATGCTTTCGACAGAGTTGGAATGCTTTCGACAAAGTTGGAATACCTGTATACAGAGTTAGAATGTTATGTACAGGGTTGGCATTCTTTCTACAGAGTTGGAATACCTTTGTACAGAGTCGGAATGCTTTCTACAGGGTTGGAATACCTTTGTACAGAGTTGGAATGCTTTCTACAGGGCTGGAATGCTTTCGACAGAGTTGGAATACCTTTATACAGAGTTAGAATGTTATGTACAGGGTGGGAATTCTTTCTACAGAGTTGGAATACCTTTGTACAGAGTTGGAATGCTTTCTACAGGGTTGGAATACCTTTATACAGAGTTAGAATGTTATGTACAGGGTTGTAATTCTTTCTACAGAGTTGGAATACCTTTTTACAGAGTCGGAATGCTTTCTACAGGGTTGGAATACCTTTGTACAGAGTTGGAATGCTTTCTACAGAGTTGGAATGCTTTCTACAGGGCTGGAATGCTTTCTACAGGGCTGGAATGCTTTCTACAGGGCTGGAATGCTTTCGACAGAGTTGGAATACCATTATACAGAGTTAGAATATTATGTACAGGGTTGGAATTCTTTCTACAGAGTTGGAATACCTTTGTACAGAGTTGGAATGCTTTCTACAGGGTTGGAATAACTTTGTACAGGGTTGGAATGCTTTCTAGGGGGTTGGAATGCTTTCTAGATGGTTGGAATGCTTTCGACAGAGTTGGAATGCTTTCGACAAAGTTGGAATACCTGTATACAGAGTTAGAATGTTATGTACAGGGTTGGCATTCTTTCTACAGAGTTGGAATACCTTTGTACAGAGTTGGAATGCTTTCTACAGGGTTCGAATAACTTTGTACAGGGTTGGAATGCTTTCTAGGGGGTTGGAATGCTTTCTAGATGGTTGGAATGCTTTCGACAGAGTTGGAATGCTTTCGACAAAGTTGGAATACCTGTATACAGAGTTAGAATGTTATGTACAGGGTTGGCATTCTTTCTACAGAGTTGGAATACCTTTGTACAGAGTCGGAATGCTTTCTACAGGGTTGGAATACCTTTGTACAGAGTTGGAATGCTTTCTACAGGGCTGGAATGCTTTCGACAGAGTTGGAATACCTTTATACAGAGTTAGAATGTTATGTACAGGGTGGGAATTCTTTCTACAGAGTTGGAATACCTTTGTACAGAGTTGGAATGCTTTCTACAGGGTTGGAATACCTTTATACAGAGTTAGAATGTTATGTACAGGGTTGTAATTCTTTCTACAGAGTTGGAATACCTTTTTACAGAGTCGGAATGCTTTCTACAGGGTTGGAATACCTTTGTACAGAGTTGGAATGCTTTCTACAGGGCTGGAATGCTTTCTACAGGGCTGGAATGCTTTCGACAGAGTTGGAATACCATTATACAGAGTTAGAATATTATGTACAGGGTTGGAATTCTTTCTACAGAGTTGGAATACCTTTGTACAGAGTTGGAATGCTTTCTACAGGGTTGGAATACCTTTGTACAGAGTTGGAATACCTTTGTACAGAGTTGGAATGCTTTCTAGAGGGTTGGAATGCTTTCTAGAGGGTTGGAATGCTTTCGACAGAGTTGGAATACCTTTATACAGAGTTAGAATCTTATGTACAGGGCTGGAATGCTTTCTACAGTGTTGGAATACCTTTGTACAGAGTTGGAATGCTTTCTACAGGGTTGGAATACCTTTGTACAGAGTTGGAATACCTTTGTACAGAGTCAGAATGTTATGTACAGGGTTGGTTTGCTTTCTACAGGGTTCGAATGCTTGCCAGAGGATTGGAATGCTTTCGACAGAGTTGGAAGACCTTTGTACAGAGTTTGAATGCATTCTACAGGGTTGGAATGCTTTCGACAGGGTTGGAATGCTTTCGACAGAGTTGGAAGACCTTTGTACAGAGTTTGAATGCATTCTACAGGGTTGGAATGCTTTCGACAGGGTTGGAATACCTTTGTACAGAGTTGGAATACCTTTGTACAGAGTCAGAATGTTATGTACAGGGTTGGTATGCTTGCTACAGGGTTCGAATGCTTGCCAGAGGGTTGGAAGGCTTTCGCCTGGTTTGGAATACCTTTGTACAGAGTTGGAATGCTTTCTAGAGGGTTGGAATGCTTTCTAGAGGGTTGGAACAGCTTTGTACAGTGTTGGAATACTTTCTACAGGGTTGGAATGCTTTCTAAAGGGTTCGAATGCTTTCGTCAGGGTTGGAATGCTTTCGACAGAGTTGGAATACATTTATACAGAGTTAGAATGTTATGTACAGGGTTGTAATTCTTTCTACAGAGTTGGAATACCTTTGTACAGAGTTGGAATGCTTTCTACAGGGTTGGAATACCTTTGTACAGAGTTGGAATGCTTTCTACAGGGTTGGAATACCTTTGTACAGAGTTGGAATGCTTTCTACAGGGTTGGAATGCTTTCTAAAGGCTTGGAATGCTTTCTACAGGGTTGGAATGCTTTCCACAGGGTTGGAATGCTTTCTACAGGGTTGGAATGCTTTCTACAGGGTTGGAATGCTTTCTGCAGGGTTGGAATTCTTTCGACAGAGTTGGAATACCTTTGTACAGAGTTGGAATGCCTTCTACAGGGTTGGAATGCATCCGACAGAGTTGTAATGGTTCCGACAGGGTTGGAATGCTTTCTACAGGGTTGGAATGCTTTCTACAGGGTTGGAATTCCTTCTACAGAGTTGGAATACCTTTGTACAGAGTTGGAATACCTTTGTACAGAGTTGGAATGCTTTCTACAGGGTTGGAATAACTTTGTACAGGGTTGGAATGCTTTCTAGGGGGTTGGAATGCTTTCTAGATGGTTGGAATGCTTTCGACAGAGTTGGAATGCTTTCGACAAAGTTGGAATACCTGTATACAGAGTTAGAATGTTATGTACAGGGTTGGCATTCTTTCTACAGAGTTGGAATACCTTTGTACAGAGTTGGAATGCTTTCTACAGGGTTTGAATAACTTTGTACAGGGTTGGAATGCTTTCTAGGGGGTTGGAATGCTTTCTAGATGGTTGGAATGCTTTCTAGATGGTTGGAATGCTTTCGACAGAGTTGGAATGCTTTCGACAAAGTTGGAATACCTGTATACAGAGTTAGAATGTTATGTACAGGGTTGGCATTCTTACTACAGAGTTGGAATACCTTTGTACAGAGTCGGAATGCTTTCTACAGGGTTGGAATACCTTTGTACAGAGTTGGAATGCTTTCTACAGGGCTGGAATGCTTTCGACAGAGTTGGAATACCTTTATACAGAGTTAGAATGTTATGTACAGGGTTGGAATTCTTTCTACAGAGTTGGAATACCTTTGTACAGAGTTGGAATGCTTTCTACAGGGTTGGAATACCTTTGTACAGAGTTGGAATGCTTTCTACAGGGTTGGAATACCTTTGTACAGAGTTGGAATGCTTTCTACAGGGTTGGAATGCTTTCTAAAGGCTTGGAATGCTTTCTACAGGGTTGGAATGCTTTCCACAGGGTTGGAATGCTTTCTACAGGGTTGGAATGCTTTCTACAGGGTTGGAATGCTTTCTACAGGGTTGGAATTCTTTCGACAGAGTTGGAATACCTTTGTACAGAGTTGGAATGCCTTCTACAGGGTTGGAATGCATCCGACAGAGTTGTAATGGTTCCGACAGGGTTGGAATGCTTTCTACAGGGTTGGAATGCTTTCTACAGGGTTGGAATTCCTTCTACAGAGTTGGAATACCTTTGTACAGAGTTGGAATACCTTTGTACAGAGTTGGAATGCTTTCTACAGGGTTGGAATAACTTTGTACAGGGTTGGAATGCTTTCTAGGGGGTTGGAATGCTTTCTAGATGGTTGGAATGCTTTCGACAGAGTTGGAATGCTTTCGACAAAGTTGGAATACCTGTATACAGAGTTAGAATGTTATGTACAGGGTTGGCATTCTTTCTACAGAGTTGGAATACCTTTGTACAGAGTTGGAATGCTTTCTACAGGGTTTGAATAACTTTGTACAGGGTTGGAATGCTTTCTAGGGGGTTGGAATGCTTTCTAGATGGTTGGAATGCTTTCTAGATGGTTGGAATGCTTTCGACAGAGTTGGAATGCTTTCGACAAAGTTGGAATACCTGTATACAGAGTTAGAATGTTATGTACAGGGTTGGCATTCTTACTACAGAGTTGGAATACCTTTGTACAGAGTCGGAATGCTTTCTACAGGGTTGGAATACCTTTGTACAGAGTTGGAATGCTTTCTACAGGGCTGGAATGCTTTCGACAGAGTTGGAATACCTTTATACAGAGTTAGAATGTTATGTACAGGGTTGGAATTCTTTCTACAGAGTTGGAATACCTTTGTACAGAGTTGGAATGCTTTCTACAGGGTTGGAATACCTTTATACAGAGTTAGAATGTTATGTACAGGGTTGTAATTCTTTCTACAGAGTTGGAATACCTTTTTACAGAGTCGCAATGCTTTCTACAGGGTTGGAATACCTTTGTACAGAGTTGGAATGCTTTCTACAGGGCTGGAATGCTTTCGACAGAGTTGGAATACCATTATACAGAGTTAGAATATTATGTACAGGGTTGGAATTCTTTCTACAGAGTTGGAATACCTTTGTACAGAGTTGGAATGCTTTCTACAGGGTTGGAATACCTTTGTACAGAGTTGGAATGCTTTCTAGAGGGTTGGAATGCTTTCTAGAGGGTTGGAATGCTTTCGAAAGAGTTGGAATACCTTTATACAGAGTTAGAATGTTATGTACAGGGTTGGAATTCTTTCTACAGAGTTGGAATACCTTTGTACAGAGTTGGAATGCTTTCTACAGGGTTGGAATGCTTTCCACAGGGTTGGAATGCTATTCACAGGGTTGGAATGCTTTCTACAGTGTTGGAATGCTTTCTACAGGGTTGGAATTCCTTCGAAAGAGTTGGAATACCTTTGTACAGAGTTGGAATGCCTTCTACAGGGTTGGAATGCATCCGACAGAGTTGTAATGGTTCCGACAGAGTTGGAATGCTTTCGACAGAGTTGGAATACCTTTATACAGAGTTAGAATGTTATGTGCAGGGTTGGAATTCTTTCTACAGACTTGGAATACATTTGTACAGAGTTGGAATGCTTGCTACAGGGTTGGAATAACTTTGTACAGGGTTGGAATGCTTTCTAGAGGGTTGGAATGCTTTCTAGAGGGTTGGAATGCTTTCTACAGGGTTGGAATGCTTTCTACAGGGTTGGAATTCCTTCGAAAGAGTTGGAATACCTTTGTACAGGGTTGGAATGCTTGCTACAGGGTTGGAATAACTTTGTACAGGGTTGGAATAACTTTGTACAGTTTTGGAATACCTTTGTACAGAGTTGGAATGCTTTCTACATGGTTGGAATGCTTTCTACAGGGTTTTAATGCTTTCTACAGGGTTGGAATACCTTTATGCAGAGTTAGAATGTTATGTACAGGGTTGGAATTCTTTCGACAGAGTTGGAATACCTTTGTACAGAGTTGGAATGCTTTCTACAGGGTTGGAATGCTTTCTACAGGGTTGGAATTCTTTCGACAGAGTTGGAATGCTTGCTACAGGGTTGGTATAACTTTGTACAGGGTTGGAATGCTTTCTAGAGGGTTGGAATGACTTTGTACAGAGTTAGAATGTTATGTACAGGGTTGGAATTCTTTCTACAGAGTTGGAATACCTTTGTACAGAGTTGGAATGCTTTCTACAGGGTTCGAATAACTTTGTACATGGTTGGAATGCTTTCTAGGGGGTTGGAATGCTTTCTAGATGGTTGGAATGCTTTCTACAGAGTTGGAATGCTTTCGACAGAGTTGGAATACCTGTATACAGAGTTAGAATGTTATGTACAGGGTTGGAATTCTTTCTACAGAGTTGGAATGCCTTTGTACAGAGTTGGAATGCATTCTACAGGGTTGGAATACCTTTGTACAGAGTTGGAATGCTTTCTACAGGGTTGGAATGCTTTCTACAGAGTTGGAATGCTTTCGACAGCGTTGGAATACCTTTGTACAGAGTCAGAATCATATGTACATGGTTGAAATTCTTTCTACAGAGTTGGAATACCTTTGTACAGAGTTGGAATGCTTTCTACAGGGTTGGAATGCTTTCTACAGGGTTGGAATACCTTTGTACAGAGTTGGAATGCTTTCTACAGGGTTGGAATACCTTTGTACAGAGTTGGAATGCTTTCTACAGGGTTGGAATGCTTTCTACAGGCTTGGAATGCTTTCTACAGGTTTGGAATGCTTTCCACAGGGTTGGAATGCTTTCTACAGGGTTGGAATGCTTTCTACAGGGTTGGAATGCTTTCTACAGGGTTGGAATTCTTTCGACAGAGTTGGAATACCTTTGTACAGAGTTGGAATGCCTTCTACAGGGTTGGAATGCATCCGACAGAGTTGTAATGGTTCCGACAGGGTTGGAATGCTTTCTACAGGGTTGGAATGCTTTCTACAGGGTTGGAATGCTTTCTACAGGGTTGGAATGCTTTCTACAGGGTTGGAATACCTTTGTACAGAGTTGGAAGGCTTTCTACAGGGTTGGAATGCTTTCGACAGAGTTGGAATACCTGTATACAGAGTTAGAATGTTATGTACAGGGTTGGAATTCTTTCTACAGAGTTGGAATGCCTTTGTACAGAGTTGGAATGCATTCTACAGGGTTGGAATACCTTTGTACAGAGTTGGAATGCTTTCTACAGGGTTGGAATGCTTTCTACAGAGTTGGAATGCTTTCGACAGCGTTGGAATACCTTTGTACAGAGTCAGAATCATATGTACATGGTTGAAATTCTTTCTACAGAGTTGGAATACCTTTGTACAGAGTTGGAATGCTTTCTACAGGGTTGGAATGCTTTCTACAGGGTTGGAATACCTTTGTACAGAGTTGGAATGCTTTCTACAGGGTTGGAATACCTTTGTACAGAGTTGGAATGCTTTCTACAGGGTTGGAATGCTTTCTACAGGCTTGGAATGCTTTCTACAGGTTTGGAATGCTTTCCACAGGGTTGGAATGCTTTCTACAGGGTTGGAATGCTTTCTACAGGGTTGGAATGCTTTCTACAGGGTTGGAATTCTTTCGACAGAGTTGGAATACCTTTGTACAGAGTTGGAATGCCTTCTACAGGGTTGGAATGCATCCGACAGAGTTGTAATGGTTCCGACAGGGTTGGAATGCTTTCTACAGGGTTGGAATTCTTTCGACAGAGTTGGAATGCTTGCTACAGGGTTGGTATAACTTTGTACAGGGTTGGAATGCTTTCTACAGGGTTGGAGTGCTTTCTACAAGATTGGAATGCTTTCTAGAGGGTTGGAATGCTTTCGACAGAGTTGGAATGCTTTCGACAGAGTTGGAATGCTTTCGACAGGGTTGGAATGCTTTCGACAGAGTTGGAATGGTTTCGACAGAGTTGGAATACCATTGTACAGGGTTGGAATGCTTTCTACAGGATTGGAATGCTTTCTAGAGGGTTGGAATGCTTTCGACAGGGTTGGAATGCTTTCTAGAGGGTTGGAATGCTTTCTAGAGGGTTGGAATGCTTTCTAGAGGGTTGGAATGCTTTCTAGAGGGTTGGAATGCTTTGGACAGAGTTGGAATGCTTTCGACAGAGTTGGAATACCTTTATACAGAGTTAGAGTCTTATGTACAGGGCTGGAATGCTTTCTACAGTGTTGGAATACCTTTGTACAGAGTTGGAATGCTTTCTACAGGGTTGGAATACCTTTGTACAGAGTTGGAATACCTTTGTACAGAGTCAGAATGTTATGTACAGGGTTGGAATGCATTCTACAGGGTTGGAATGCTTTCGACAGGGTTGGAATGCTTTCGACAGAGTTGGAAGACCTTTGTACAGAGTTTGAATGCATTCCACAGGGTTGGAATGCTTTCGACAGGGTTGGAATACCTTTGTACAGAGTTGGAATACCTTTGTACAGAGACAGAATGTTATGTACAGGGTTGGTATGCTTTCTACAGGGTTCGAATGCTTGCCAGAGGGTTGGAAGGCTTTCGACTGGGTTGGAATACCTTTGTACAGAGTTGGAATGCTTTCTAGAGGGTTGGAATGCTTTCTAGAGGGTTGGAACAGCTTTGTACAGGGTTGGAATACTTTCTACAGGGTTGGAATGCTTTCTAAAGGGTTCGAATGCTTTCGTCAGGGTTGGAATGCTTTCGACAGAGTTGGAATACATTTATACAGAGTTAGAATGTTATGTACAGGGTTGTAATTCTTTCTACAGAGTTGGAATACCTTTGTACAGAGTTGGAATGCTTTCTACAGGGTTGGAAAACCTTTGTACAGAGTTGGAATGCTTTCTACAGGGTTGGAATACCTTTGTACAGAGTTGGAATGCTTTCTACAGGGTTGGAATGCTTTCTACAGGGTTGGAATGCTTTCTACAGGCTTGGAATGCTTTCTACAGGGTTGGAATGCTTTCCACAGGGTTGGAATGCTTTCCACAGGGTTGGAATGCTTTCCACAGGGTTGGAATGCTTTCCACAGGGTTGGAATGCTTTCTACAGTGTTGGAATGCTTTCTACAGGGTTGGTATTCTTTCGACAGAGTTGGAATACCTTTGTACAGAGTTGGAATGCCTTCTACAGGGTCGGAATGCATCCGACAGAGTTGTAATGGTTCCGACAGGGTTGGAATGCTTTCTACAGGGTTGGAATGCTTTCTACAGGGTTGGAATGCTTTCTACGGGGTTGGAATGCTTTCTACAGGGTTGGAATTCCTTCTACAGAGTTGGAATACCTTTGTACAGAGTTGGAATACCTTTGTACAGAGTTGGAATGCTTTCTACAGGGTTGGAATAACTTTGTACAGGGTTGGAATGCTTTCTAGGGGGTTGGAATGCTTTCTAGGGGGTTGGAATGCTTTCTAGATGGTTGGAATGCTTTCGACAGAGTTGGAATGCTTTCGACAAAGTTGGAATACCTGTATACAGAGTTAGAATGTTATGTACAGGGTTGGAATTCTTTCGACAGAGTTGGAATACCTGTGTACAGAGTTGGAATGCTTTCTACAGGGTTGGAATGCTTTCTACAGGGTTGGAATTCTTTCGACAGAGTTGGAATGCTTGCTACAGGGTTGGAATAACTTTGTACAGGGTTGGAATGCTTTCTAGAGGGTTGGAATAACTTTGTACAGAGTTAGAATGTTATGTACAGGGTTGGAATTCTTTCTACAGAGTTGGAATACCTTTGTACAGAGTTGGAATGCTTTCTACAGGGTTGGAATAACTTTGTACATGGTTGGAATGCTTTCTGGGGGGTTGGAATGCTTTCTAGATGGTTGGAATGCTTTCGACAGAGTTGGAATACCTTTGTACAGAGTCAGAATCATATGTACATGGTTGAAATTCTTTCTACAGAGTTGGAATACCTTTGTACAGAGTTGGAATGCTTTCTACAGGGTTGGAATGCTTTCTACAGGGTTGGAATACCTTTGTACAGAGTTGGAATGCTTTCTACAGGGTTGGAATGCTTTCTACAGGGTTGGAATTCTTTCGACAGAGTTGGAATACCTTTGTACAGAGTTGGAATGCCTTATACAGGGTTGGAATGCATCCGACAGAGTTGTAATGGTTCCGACAGGGTTGGAATGCTTTCTACAGGGTTGGAATGCTTTCTACAGGGTTGGAATGCTTTCTACAGGGTTGGAATGCTTTCTACAGGGTTGGAATTCCTTCTACAGGGTTGGAATACCTTTGTACAGAGTTGGAATGCTTTCTACAGGGTTGGAATAACTTTGTACAGGGTTGGAATGCTTTCTAGGGGGTTGGAATGCTTTCTAGATGGTTGGAATGCTTTCGACAGAGTTGGAATGCTTTCGACAAAGTTGGAATACCTGTATACAGAGTTAGAATGTTATGTACAGGGTTGGAATTCTTTCTACAGAGTTGGAATGCCTTTGTACAGAGTGGGAATGCCTTTGTACAGAGTGGGAATGCCTTTGTACAGAGTTGGAATGCCTTTGTACAGAGTTGGAATGCATTCTACAGGGTTGGAATACCTTTGTACAGAGTTGGAATGCTTTCTACAGGGTTGGAATGCTTTCTACAGAGTTGGAATGCTTTCGACAGAGTTGGAATACCTTTGTACAGAGTCAGAATCATATGTACATGGTTGAAATTCTTTCTACAGAGTTGGAATACCTTTGTACAGAGTTGGAATGCTTTCTACAGGGTTGGAATGCTTTCTACAGGGTTGGAATACCTTTGTACAGAGTTGGAATGCTTTCTACAGGGTTGGAATACCTTTGTACAGAGTTGGAATGCTTTCTACAGGGTTGGAATGCTTTCTACAGGTTTGGAATGCTTTCTACAGGGTTGGAATGCTTTCCACAGGGTTGGAATGCTTTCTACAGGGTTGGAATGCTTTCTACAGGGTTGGAATGCTTTCTACAGGGTTGGAATTCTTTCGACAGAGTTGGAATACCTTTGTACAGAGTTGGAATGCCTTCTACAGGGTTGGAATGCATCCGACAGAGTTGTAATGGTTCCGACAGGGTTGGAATGCTTTCTACAGGGTTGGAATGCTTTCTACAGGGTTGGAATGCTTTCTACAGGGTTGGAATGCTTTCTACAGGGTTGGAATGCATTCTACAGTGTTGGAATGCTTTCTACAGGGTTGGAATACCTTTGTACAGAGTTGGAATGCTTTCTACAGGGTTGGAATGCTTTCTACAGGTTTGGAATGCTTTCTAGGGGGTTGGAATGCTTTCTAGATGGTTGGAATGCTTTCGACAGAGTTGGAATGCTTTCGACAAAGTTGGAATACCTGTATACAGAGTTAGAATGTTATGTACAGGGTTGGAATTCTTTCTACAGAGTTGGAATGCCTTTGTACAGAGTGGGAATGCCTTTGTACAGAGTGGGAATGCCTTTGTACAGAGTTGGAATGCCTTTGTACAGAGTTGGAATGCATTCTACAGGGTTGGAATACCTTTCTACAGGGTTGGAATGCTTTCCACAGGGTTGGAATGCTTTCTACAGGGTTGGAATGCTTTCTACAGGGTTGGAATGCTTTCTACAGGGTTGGAATTCTTTCGACAGAGTTGGAATACCTTTGTACAGAGTTGGAATGCCTTCTACAGGGTTGGAATGCATCCGACAGAGTTGTAATGGTTCCGACAGGGTTGGAATGCTTTCTACAGGGTTGGAATGCTTTCTACAGGGTTGGAATGCTTTCTACAGGGTTGGAATGCTTTCTACAGGGTTGGGGTTAGGTTGGGGTTAGGTTGGGGTTAGGTTGGGGTTAGGTTGGGGTTAGGTTGGGGTTAGGTTGGGGTTAGGTTGGGGTTAGGTTGGGGTTAGGTTGGGGTTAGGTTGGGGTTAGGTTGGGGTTAGGTTGGGGTTAGGTTGGGGTTAGGTTGGGGTTAGGTTGGGGTTAGGTTGGGGTTAGGTTGGGGTTAGGTTGGGGTTAGGTTGGGGTTAGGTTGGGGTTAGGTTGGGGTTAGGTTGGGGTTAGGTTGGGGTTAGGTTGGGGTTAGGTTGGGGTTAGGTTGGGGTTAGGTTGGGGTTAGGTTGGGGTTAGGTTGGGGTTAGGTTGGGGTTAGGTTGGGGTTAGGTTGGGGTTAGGTTGGGGTTAGGTTGGGGTTAGGTTGGGGTTAGGTTGGGGTTAGGTTGGGGTTAGGTTGGGGTTAGGTTGGGGTTAGGTTGGGGTTAGGTTAGGTTGGGGTTAGGTTGGGGTTAGGTTGGGGTTAGGTTGGGGTTAGGTTGGGGTTAGGTTGGGGTTAGGTTGGGGTTAGGTTGGGGTTAGGTTGGGGTTAGGTTGGGGTTAGGTTGGGGTTAGGTTGGGGTTAGGTTGGGGTTAGGTTGGGGTTAGGTTGGGGTTAGGTTGGGGTTAGGTTGGGGTTAGGTTGGGGTTAGGTTGGGGTTAGGTTGGGGTTAGGTTGGGGTTAGGTTGGGGTTAGGTTGGGGTTAGGTTGGGGTTAGGTTGGGGTTAGGTTGGGGTTAGGTTGGGGTTAGGTTGGGGTTAGGTTGGGGTTAGGTTGGGGTTAGGTTGGGGTTAGGTTGGGGTTAGGTTGGGGTTAGGTTGGGGTTAGGTTGGGGTTAGGTTGGGGTTAGGTTGGGGTTAGGTTGGGGTTAGGTTGGGGTTAGGTTGGGGTTAGGTTGGGGTTAGGTTGGGGTTAGGTTGGGGTTAGGTTGGGGTTAGGTTGGGGTTAGGTTGGGGTTAGGTTGGGGTTAGGTTGGGGTTAGGTTGGGGTTAGGTTGGGGTTAGGTTGGGGTTAGGTTGGGGTTAGGTTGGGGTTAGGTTAGGTTGGGGTTAGGTTGGGGTTAGGTTGGGGTTAGGTTGGGGTTAGGTTGGGGTTAGGTTGGGGTTAGGTTGGGGTTAGGTTGGGGTTAGGTTGGGGTTAGGTTGGGGTTAGGTTGGGGTTAGGTTGGGGTTAGGTTGGGGTTAGGTTGGGGTTAGGTTGGGGTTAGGTTGGGGTTAGGTTGGGGTTAGGTTGGGGTTAGGTTGGGGTTAGGTTGGGGTTAGGTTGGGGTTAGGTTGGGGTTAGGTTGGGGTTAGGTTGGGGTTAGGTTGGGGTTAGGTTGGGGTTAGGTTGGGGTTAGGTTGGGGTTAGGTTGGGGTTAGGTTGGGGTTAGGTTGGGGTTAGGTTGGGGTTAGGTTGGGGTTAGGTTGGGGTTAGGTTGGGGTTAGGTTGGGGTTAGGTTGGGGTTAGGTTGGGGTTAGGTTGGGGTTAGGTTGGGGTTAGGTTGGGGTTAGGTTGGGGTTAGGTTGGGGTTAGGTTGGGGTTAGGTTGGGGTTAGGTTGGGGTTAGGTTGGGGTTAGGTTGGGGTTAGGTTGGGGTTAGGTTGGGGTTAGGTTGGGGTTAGGTTGGGGTTAGGTTGGGGTTAGGTTGGGGTTAGGTTGGGGTTAGGTTGGGGTTAGGTTGGGGTTAGGTTGGGGTTAGGTTGGGGTTAGGTTGGGGTTAGGTTGGGGTTAGGTTGGGGTTAGGTTGGGGTTAGGTTGGGGTTAGGTTGGGGTTAGGTTGGGGTTAGGTTGGGGTTAGGTTGGGGTTAGGTTGGGGTTAGGTTGGGGTTAGGTTGGGGTTAGGTTGGGGTGGTGGGGTTAGGTTGGGGGTTAGGTTGGGGGTTGGGGGGTGGGGGGGTTGGGGGTGTGGGGGGTAGGGGGGGTTGGGGGGGGTGGGGTGGGGGGTGGGTTGGGGGGGTGGGGGTTAGGTTGGGGGGTGAGGTTGGGGTTAGGTGGGGTTGGTTGGGGTTGGTGGGGGTGGGGGTGGGGGGTGGGTGGGGGGTTGGTGGGGGTTGGGGGTGGTGGGGGGGGGTTAGGTTGGGGTTAGGTTGGGGTTAGGTGGGGGGGTGGGTAGGTTGGGGGTTGGGTTGGGGTTAGGTTGGGGTTAGGTTGGGGTTAGGTTGGGGTTAGGTTGGGGTTAGGGGGGGTTGGTGGGGTTAGGTGGGGGGTTGGGGGGGGTGGGGGTTGGGGGGTGGGGTTGGTTGGGGTAGGTTGGGGTGGGTGGGGTGGTTGGGTGTGGGGTTAGGTGGGGTGAGGTTGGGGGTTAGGTTGGGGTTAGGTTGGGGTTGGTTGGGGTTAGGTTGGGGTTAGGTTGGGGTTAGGTGGGGGTTGGTTGGGGTTAGGTTGGGGGGGGTTAGGTTGGGGTTGGTGGGTGGTGGGGGGGGTGGGGGTTAGGTGGGGGTGGGTTGGTGGGTTAGGTTGGGGTTAGGTTGGGGTTAGGTTGGGGTTAGGTGGGGGTTAGGTTGGGGTTAGGGTTGGGGTTTGGTTGGGGTTAGGTTGGGGGGTTGGGGTTGGGGGGTTAGGTTGGGGGTTGGGGTTGGGGTTAGGTTGGGGTTAGGTTGGGGTTAGGTTGGGGTTAGGTTGGGGTTAGGTTGGGGTTAGGTTGGGGTTAGGTTGGGGTTAGGTTGGGGTTAGGTTGGGGTTAGGTTGGGGTTAGGTTGGGGTTAGGTTGGGGTTAGGTTGGGGTTAGGTTGGGGTTAGGTTGGGGTTAGGTTGGGGTTAGGTTGGGGTTAGGTTGGGGTTAGGTTGGGGTTAGGTTGGGGTTAGGTTGGGGTTAGGTTGGGGTTAGGTTGGGGTTAGGTTGGGGTTAGGTTGGGGTTAGGTTGGGGTTAGGTTGGGGTTAGGTTGGGGTTAGGTTGGGGTTAGGTTGGGGTTAGGTTGGGGTTAGGTTGGGGTTAGGTTGGGGTTAGGTTGGGGTTAGGTTGGGGTTAGGTTGGGGTTAGGTTGGGGTTAGGTTGGGGTTAGGTTGGGGTTAGGTTGGGGTTAGGTTGGGGTTAGGTTGGGGTTAGGTTGGGGTTAGGTTGGGGTTAGGTTGGGGTTAGGTTGGGGTTAGGTTGGGGTTAGGTTGGGGTTAGGTTGGGGTTAGGTTGGGGTTAGGTTGGGGTTAGGTTGGGGTTAGGTTGGGGTTAGGTTGGGGTTAGGTTGGGGTTAGGTTGGGGTTAGGTTGGGGTTGTGGGGTTAGGTTGGGGGTTGGGTTGTGGGTTAGGGGGGGGTTAGGGGGGTGTGGTAGGTTGGGGTTAGGTTGGGGTTAGGTTGGGGTTAGTGGGGTTGGTGGGGTTAGGTTGGGGTTAGGTTGGGGTTAGGTTGGGGTTAGGTTGGGGTTAGGTTGGGGTAGGTTGGGGTAGGTTGGGGTTAGGTTGGGGTTAGGTTGGGGTGTGGGGTAAGGGGGGTGGTTGGGTTAGGTTGGGGGTTGGGTTGGGGGTTAGGTTGGGGTTAGGTTGGGGTTAGGTTGGGGTTAGGTTGGGGTTAGGTTGGGGTTAGGTTGGGGTTAGGTTGGGGTTAGGTTGGGTTAGGTTGGGGTTAGGTGGGGTTAGGTTGGGGTTAGGTTGGGTTAGGTTGGGGTGGTTGGGTTGGGGGTTAGGTTGGGGTTAGGTTGGGGTTAGGTTGGGGTTAGGTTGGGGTTAGGTTGGGGTTAGGTTGGGGTTAGGTTGGGGTTAGGTTGGGGTTAGGTTGGGGTTAGGTTGGGGTTAGGTTGGGGTAGGTGGGGTTAGGTTGGGGGTTAGGTTGGGGTTAGGTGGGGTTAGGTGGGGTTAGGTTGGGGTTAGGTTGGGGTTAGGTTGGGGTTAGGTTGGGGTTGGTTGGGGGGGTTGGGTGGGGTTAGGTTGGGGGTTAGGGGGTGGTGGGGTTAGGTTGGGGTTAGGTGGGGTTAGGTTGGGGTTAGGTTGGGGGTTAGGTTGGGGGTTAGGTGGGGTTAGGTTGGGGTTAGGTTGGGGTTAGGTTGGGGTTAGGTTGGGGTTAGGTTGGGGTTAGGTTGGGGTTAGGTTGGGGTTAGGTTGGGGTTAGGTTGGGGTTAGGTTGGGGTTAGGTTGGGGTTAGGTTGGGGTGGGGTTAGGTTGGGGTTAGGTTGGGGTTAGGTTGGGGTTAGGTTGGGTTAGGTTGGGGTTAGGTTGGGGTTAGGTTGGGGTTGGTGGGGTAGGTGGGGTGGTGGGGGTTAGGTGGGGTTAGGTTGGGGTTGGTTGGGGTTGGGGGGTTAGGTTGGGGTTAGGTTGGGGTTAGGTTGGGGTTAGGTTGGGGTTAGGTTGGGGTTAGGTTGGGGTTAGGTTGGGGTTAGGTTGGGGTTAGGTTGGGGTTAGGTTGGGGTTAGGTTGGGGTTAGGTTGGGGTTAGGTTGGGGTTAGGTTGGGGTTAGGTTGGGGTTAGGTTGGGGTTAGGTTGGGGTTAGGTTGGGGTTAGGTTGGGGTTAGGTTGGGGTTAGGTTGGGGTTAGGTTGGGGTTAGGTTGGGGTTAGGTTGGGGTTAGGTTGGGGTTAGGTTGGGGTTAGGTTGGGGTTAGGTTGGGGTTAGGTTGGGGTTAGGTTGGGGTTAGGTTGGGGTTAGGTTGGGGTTAGGTTGGGGTTAGGTTGGGGTTAGGTTGGGGTTAGGTTGGGGTTAGGTTGGGGTTAGGTTGGGGTTAGGTTGGGGTTAGGTTGGGGTTAGGTTGGGGTTAGGTTGGGGTTAGGTTGGGGTTAGGTTGGGGTTAGGTTGGGGTTAGGTTGGGGTTAGGTTGGGGTTAGGTTGGGGTTAGGTTGGGGTTAGGTTGGGGTTAGGTTGGGGTTAGGTTGGGGTTAGGTTGGGGTTAGGTTGGGGTTAGGTTGGGGTTAGGTTGGGGTTAGGTTGGGGTTAGGTTGGGGTTAGGTTGGGGTTAGGTTGGGGTTAGGTTGGGGTTAGGTTGGGGTTAGGTTGGGGTTAGGTTGGGGTTAGGTTGGGGTTAGGTTGGGGTTAGGTTGGGGTTAGGTTGGGGTTAGGTTGGGGTTAGGTTGGGGTTAGGTTGGGGTTAGGTTGGGGTTAGGTTGGGGTTAGGTTGGGGTTAGGTTGGGGTTAGGTTGGGGTTAGGTTGGGGTTAGGTTGGGGTTAGGTTGGGGTTAGGTTGGGGTTAGGTTGGGGTTAGGTTGGGGATAGGTTGGGGTTAGGTTGGGGTTAGGTTGGGGTTAGGTTGGGGTTAGGTTGGGGTTAGGTTGGGGTTAGGTTGGGGTTAGGTTGGGGTTAGGTTGGGGTTAGGTTGGGGTTAGGTTGGGGTTAGGTTGGGGTTAGGTTGGGGTTAGGTTGGGGTTAGGTTGGGGTTAGGTTGGGGTTAGGTTGGGGTTAGGTTGGGGTTAGGTTGGGGTTAGGTTGGGGTTAGGTTGGGGTTAGGTTGGGGTTAGGTTGGGGTTAGGTTGGGGTTAGGTTGGGGTTAGGTTGGGGTTAGGTTGGGGTTAGGTTGGGGTTAGGTTGGGGTTAGGTTGGGGTTAGGTTGGGGTTAGGTTGGGGTTAGGTTGGGGTTAGGTTGGGGTTAGGTTGGGGTTAGGTTGGGGTTAGGTTGGGGTTAGGTTGGGGTTAGGTTGGGGTTAGGTTGGGGTTAGGTTGGGGTTAGGTTGGGGTTAGGTTGG